>NC_082667.1:31783872-32090815 GCF_025265405.1 Mesoplodon densirostris
GAGGAAGCTGGTCTATATCCAAAAGTGGTAAAATCTTCCCTTATGTTCTCATAGTTGGTCCATACTCCACATCTGAGCTACCATCACCCCAGACAGACCTCACACCTGAGCTTGGCAATTACTTTGTCTGCTCCCCTCCATCCTTTCCCCAGCCACTTTCTCCTTTTTTACAGTGAATACTCTATGAGATCTCCTCCCATCAGCCCTTGAGTTTGGGGGGACAGACACTGTCTTCTTCCCACTTTCTGTATGGGAGAAAGAAATCACTTGGAGAACATGGGCTTAGCAAAGTTTGAATTCCACTGTTCCCACTCTGGGCATTCTTGGCTAAACTGGTGCGAACTTCATCATCTGTGAGATTACATGAGTAGGTAGATGATCTCTGAGACTCATCTTCAACAGTCAAGTTCTGCCCTCTCCAAAGCTCACCCAGTCTCCACTTGTGGAGTGGCAGTGGCTGTGGGGAGGTTAGGCTTGGGAAGTTATCAGTGACTCCTCAAGGTATCACCAGAGGCCCACCCCTTCTAGATACACCCTTTCCTTTGAGAGAGGGGTCGTGTGGGCTTTCTGGTTCCATCAGTTTGGAAATAAGCTTATCTCAACATACACGAAACAACTAAGAAACCTATACAAAGGAGTGAGAATATTTTCTTCTTTTTTTCCTTTTAGCCTACAAAGTTACTAAGGTCAACCACTCTTCATTTCCTTTTCTCATACAGGACAATGATATGTCCTCAGACAGTGCAGCCTTGAGAACTCACGCTTGGCTTCTTAGCTGACCTGAAGTCCAGTTGGTTTGGGAGAAGGGAATCTGCTCACTTTTATGATTGTTTGCATCAATTGCCCAGTCAATTAACATTATTGTGTTCTCCCAATCTGATGTTGAAAGACATTTTATAGGTTAATGCTATACCACCACGTCCAGTTCTCCCACAGGACACTTCACTTTCGTGTTTTGAAGCAGAAATATACAAATTTGTCAGCCCTCCTCCTTATCTATTCCATCCATTTCTTAACTACAGAGGTAGATTTAACTTCCAGGGGTGGGAGGTTGAAAGGAGGAAAAAACCTCTTGCAAAGCTCATAGCAGCTTTTCCTAATTATAAATCATTAAGGAAGAAAGCAGCCTATTCAGAACAACTGCAACAACCAATCACGGAGCATAAAATCCCAACTTCCTCTGTCTTTGCCAAATTAAGCCAGTTGTTCCAGACTCTCCTTCTTTTTTTTTTTTTTTTTTTTTTTTTTTTTTTTTTTTTTTGCGGTATGCGGGCCTCTCACTGTTGTGGCCTCCCCCGTTGCGGAGCACAGGCTCCGGACGCGCAGGCTCCGGACGCGCAGGCTCAGCGGCCATGGCTCACGGGCCCAGCCGCTCCGCGGCATATGGGATCCTCCCAGACCGGGGCA
Organism: Mesoplodon densirostris; assembly: GCF_025265405.1. Lineage (NCBI taxonomy): Eukaryota > Metazoa > Chordata > Mammalia > Artiodactyla > Ziphiidae > Mesoplodon > Mesoplodon densirostris. The sequence goes on from NC_082667.1 coordinate 31,785,280, forward strand.
CGAACCCGTATCCCCTGCATCGGCAGGCGGACTCTCAACCACTTGCGCCACCAGGGAGGCCCGCAGACTCTCCTTCTTAAATCAAAGTCGTACATTGTATAAAGACCTGCCTATGGTTGCCTTCAGAGAAAATTCAAAGTTGTTTCTGTAAGGTTATTTTACCTATGGAATCTATCCACATAGGTAATATATACAAAATGAAAGTGTCAATTACTTTAAACACAAAGTGAGTGGCTCCACAGAGTAATGTTTTAATATAACTCTCCTTTAGGTTTCTATAGCTGTGTTTATTTTAATAACATTTTTCTCATCATAAAAATAATCTTAATATTTTTTCATTATAAAAATAATCTATGCATGATATAGAAAATCTAGAAAATAACATTAGGCCTAGGACAGACTATAAAAATCATCTCATTTTCCATCCTATCATCTTATAAATGTTACTATTTTAGAATATATTCCTCCACTCTTTTTCTCCTATTCATACAGATTTTTTTTACAAAGTACATCTCACCATACACATTATCATATAACATCTTTCTCTTAATGGAATTGAAGGCATGTTGTATGCATTAAGTATTTCTCTTACATTATTTGTAATGGCTGCAAAGTAGTCCCTTAAATAGTTGTACCATAATTAAAAAAAAAAACTCCTGTTGTTGCACATTTAGATTGTTTCCACTTTTTACTATTAAAAACATTGTTTCAGTGACTCATGGTTGATAAATTTTTGCAAGCATTTCCTTCTGCTCTATTCCTCAGGATTGATACACTGGGTCAGAGTTTGCAAAACTTTAATATTCTAAAAGTCATTCACAGAAGAGTCATTACACCAAGAATTTTTCTGTAAGAGCTAGAAAAATTGTGCTAATTCAGTTTTTTAGAGTCTTAGATTCTTTGAGTAAATCAAAGGAAATTACTTCTGGAGAGTCTAATTTAAATGTTCTGGAGTGGAGCCCAGGCCAGGCACATATATGTATTTTTTAAGTTATAGAGCTGATTTTACAGTCCAGCTAGTGTTGAAGACCACTGGGGCTCAATCCAGTTAATGAGCTCCTGATCTACTCCAGAATTTTACTTACAGGGAAGAGATAACTGTGTGCTGACACACAATATTTTACAATCCCATATAAAAAATTTTTTAAAAACATGACTGGAACAGAAACTTTTTTGAGTGATGCAATTATGAGTCCTCATAAATGAGTTTTATAGAATATCTTTTGTCTGTGTGCATCTGTATGTAAGCACACATACATTAAACATCTAAGTTACAGCAATGATTGATGAAAAGAATATAAATTGCTCTCCCCGCCCCATCACCTCCTTACTTTGGAGTCCAAGAGTAAATCTACAACAAACAAATGAGGTGAGCACTTTCACCTCTATTTTGTCATCTTAATTTTCAAATAAATTTTTTAAAGGAATGGATGAATAGAAAACACTGGAAACGTGGCATCCAACACCTTAAATTCTCAGGAACAGGAAAATGAGATCCGACTACTTCCTCTTTCTAAACTTGAGTAATCTCTTAGAACATTATAATCCTCTCATCATCCTAAAGAAATCTGAGCAGCATCACCCTGCTCTCTGCTTCCAGGCCCCTTTGACAGCAGTAAATGCCACCCAGTCTCCCCCTTCCCACTGACCCAGTCTGCTGGGGACATTGATGTCACCTGACAAATAATGCCTGTACCCGACCCCCAGCCCCCTAGCAGAGTGTGCCTTTCCATTTATATCTTTAGTATTCTCTCATCATTTATCCCATTTGAGCTCAGGCCTTTGTATTCAACTCTAAATATCTCTACAATTCCCAGTGAGAGGCCTAGCCATGCCAGCTTAAGCCACATAAGGATCAATTTACAAAAGACAGGGACTATTTGTGTCCAAAAATGGTGGCTTGTATTGTCTTTGGCCATTTCCTACCGAATAGAGCTACACTCCTGATTAATAATAAAAGTGAAACCTAACATTTATTAAGTAGATCATTTAATAAACCTGGTGCTATAGGAAGGACATCCTATGTGTTCTTTTCAGTATACCCACATTACCTATTTCACAGTGGAGGAAACTGAGGCTTAGAGAGGTCAAGACACTTATTTAAGGTTACAAGACAGGTAGGTAACAAATGAACTCAAGCTGAGATCCACCATTTAACTGGAAAACCAACATGCTTATTCACAACACTTCTGCACATAGTCTCTCATTGATAGTTATCAAGGTATCTTCTAGGTATTTTCTAGCCAAACTCTAGCCAAATTGTTCCTCCAAAACATTATTTGGAATTATGTTAAGGGAACAGTCTCTCTCATTAGAGTAAACCACAGAAACTTTCATTGTATTAGCAAAGAATTCTAGAAGGATAGTGTCTAGTTAGGGGGAGAATCAAATATCTGTTCATGTGTACCTATCAATCACAATATTTTTCTGCCAAATGTCTTGTTTTGCTTTCAAAAAGCAGTCTGGGTCTTCCCTGGTGGCGCAGTGGTTGAGAGTCTGCCTGCCGATGCAGGACACGGGTTCATGTCCCGGTCCGGGAAGATCCCACATGCCGCGGAACAGTTGGGCCCGTGAGCCATGGCCGCTGAGCCTGTGTGTCCAGAGCCTGTGCTCTGCAATAGGAGAGGCCACAACAGTGAGAGGCCCGTGTACCACAGAAAAAAAAAAAAAGCAGTCTGTATCCTTGTACAGGCATACGTCCTCCTACTGCATTTTGCTTTATTGCACTTTACAGATATTGAATTTTTTACAAATGGAAGGTTTATGGTAACCTTGCATTTTTCAGATGATGGTGAGCAATTTTTAGCAAAAATATTTTTAATTAAGGTATGTAAAATTTTTAGACATAATGCTGTTGCACACTTAATAGACTACAGTATAGTATAAACATAACTTTTATATGTACCAGGAAGCCAAAAAATTCATGTACTTGCTTTATTGTGATATTCACTTTATTGCAGTGATCTGGAAACAGAACCTGTAATATCTCTGAGGTGTGCCTGGACCTCTTCTTTCTGTTTATACCAAGTCTACAAATCCATCAAGACCACACCCATACCCTGTACACGTTGAATTTGTTGCCCATTTACTCCAGGGACAGTAATTCCCCTTTTCCCATAAATTTCTGGTTCACCCAACTACACAAATCCATTCAGAAAGGGACCAAACATAGGCTATGAGTATCTACTCTATGTGTACTATGCTTGTTGTAGAGAAGAGCTTTATGTAAGGGGAAAGATATAGGAACTAGCAAAATATGATATAGTGGGAGAGGAGGGAAGCAGATTAAGCGCAATCTTAGCCAAGTTACTTCATTTCTGAGTCTCAGTTTCTTCATCTTTCAAATGAAGAGGTTAAGTTAAATAAACTCAGTTCTAATTTCTGGTACATCTTTATATGTCTTTCATTGTCTGCAACACTGTCAGTGCTCAATTAGCAGTGTTGAATTGACTTACTAATTTTGAGTCTTTCAAAAAAAAAGATTATGTCTAAACCCTAAACACATATAATTATTACTTGGCTTCAAGTTTTGCCAGAAATGCAAAGCTTCACTGAAATTCTCATTTAGCTTGGTTTGGCGATTTGAGATAGTAATCTTCACAACAAAACCTTATTCAAGAATTCAAATTCAGCCAAGCCAAATCTTTACGAAGATGTTTTCTTACCTTTCATTCACTCCTAAAGCTATGTCTCTCTGGCTCGTACCCTTAAAGTGCTTTAACAACATTACAGTGATCTCCTAGTTGTCAAACACAATGGTGACTTTTCAAACCTCATCCTACTTAACTTCTCCATGCCATTGGAAAGTGCTCTTTTTTTTATGTATAAATACAAAGATTTTATGTGGTTTTTTTAAATTGAAGTATAGTTGATTTACAATGTTTCAGGTGTACAGCAAAGTGATTCAGTTGTATACATATTCTTTTTCAGATTCTTTTCCATTATAAGTTACTACAAGATATTGAATATAGTTCCCTGTGCTATATAGTACGTCCTTGTTTATCTATTTTATACATAGTAATGTGTATATTAATCCCAAATTCCTAATTTATCCCTCCTCCTCCCTTTCCCCTTTGGTAACTGTAAATTTGTTTTCAAAGTCTGTGAGTCTATTTCTGTTTTATAAATTAGTTCATTTGTATCATTTTTTTCGATACCACATATAAGTGATATCATATGATACTTATCTTTCTCTGATTTACTTCACTTAGTATGATAATCTCTAGATCCATCCATGTTGCTGCAAGTGGCATTATTTCATTGTTTCCTATGGCTGAGTAATATTCCATTGTGTGTACACACACACACACACACACACACACACACCCCACATCTTCTTTATCCACTCATCTGTCAGTGGACATTTAGGTTGTTTCCATGTCTTGGCTATCGTAAATAGTGCTGCTATGAACACTGGAGTGAGTGCCTGTATCCTTTTAAATAAGGGTTTTTGTCTTTTCTGGATATATGCCCAGAAGTGAGATTGCTGGATCATATAGTAACTCTATTTTTAGTTTTTTAAGGAACCTCCATAATTTTTTCCATGGTGGCTGTACCAATTTTACATTCCCACCAACAGTGTAGGAGGGTTTCCTTTGAAGATTGCTGACTCTTCTTTTCTTACTCAACTCTTGACCTGCATGAGCCTTTCTTTACTCTGATGCCTTATTTCTCCTCCTACTCCCATTTCAATCTCCTTTATGAGTTTTTTCTCTCATTTTCCCTCAGATATTAGTGTCCCTGGGTTCCATGCTTAGTCCTTATCTCACTTCATGAATTCTTCCTGGGTGGTCTCATCCACATGGCAAACTTCCTTAATGTTTCTTCCTAAATGGAATTTCCCATCCTCACCTCTCTGCTGAGTTTCAGATATGTACATGACAAATATCTCCACCAGAAACATCCCACAAATACCTTAAGGCCAACATATACAGAACTAAATCATTATATTCCATCTCAAAGCTATTCCAGCTTCATTAATATGTATATGAATATAAACTGATCGACACTCTCTCTGTAGGGGATAAATGAATATAAACAATTCAGGGAATAAATGCAACCAAATTTTAAAGTCCAAATCGTTTAGTCCTTCAGCACCAAAAATTTCTTAAGTAACTATTTTATTTTATTTTAAAATTAATATACAATGTAACTGACTTTTAAAAATACAGTTCTATGAATTGTAACACATGGATAGATTCATGTAACTATCTCCACAGTGAAAGAACAGACAGAACAGTTCCCTATCCTGGCTGCCCCCCACCCAAAATTCCCTATATTATCCCTTTGTAGTCACACCTTCTCTTTACTCCTTATTCCTACAAGTAACTGATCTTTTTCCTGTCACTGCAGTCCTGTCTTTTAGAGAATAGCATAGGAATGAAATTATACATTATACAACTTCTTGAAACTGGCTTCTTTCAACAGGTATAATGCTTTTTAGATTCATCCAAATTGTTTTGTGTACAAATACAATTTGTATTTGTATTTGCACAATATTCCTTTTGTTGATGAATAGTATTCCGTTATATGGATATAGCACAGTTTATTTATACATTCACCTACTGAAGGACTTTTGGGTGTTTTCAATTCTTAGCAATTATGAATAGAGCTGCTATAAATGTTCATGTTCAGGTTTTGATGTGAAGATAGCTTTCGTTTCCCTAGGGCAAATACCTATGAATGGGATTGCTGAGTCATATGGTAAATATGTGTTTAACTTTATAAGAAATTTCCAAACTGCTATCCAGAGTAGCTGTATCATTTTGCTACTGGGAATGTCTGTGAGTTCCAGTTGCTCCACATCCTCACCAGCACTTATCAATATTTTTTATTTTAGCTATTCTAATAGATGTGCCATAGTATCTCACTGTGGTTTTAATCTTCATTTCTCAAATGGCAAATAAATATTTTTATGCACTTATTTGCCATCCTTTTGCCCAAATTGTTTGGGATATTTTAGTTCCTTTGTTTCTCCATACAAATTTTAGAATGAGTTTTTATATACTTTCAAAAAATCCTGTTGGAATTTTTATTTGAACTGAGTTAAATCTACAGATAAATTTGAGAATAGTTAAATCTTTACTATGTTGAGTCTTCTAATTCATGAACACAGTATTTTTTTTTAATTGAGTGGTTTGTTTTCTTATGGTTGAGTTACGAGAGTTCTTTTTAGATTCTAGATACAAGTCTTTTGTTGGATATGTGATTGCAAATATTTTCTCCAAGTCTATAGGGTGTCTTTTCATTCTCAAAATAGTGCCTTTGAAGCAAAAGTTTTTCATTTTGCTCAAATCTAATTCATCTGTCTTTTACAGATTGTGCTCTTGGTATCACATCTAAGAATTCTTTGTCTAACCCCAAATCACAAAGTTTTTCTCCTTTTTTTCTTTAAAATTTCATATTTCTATGTTTTACATGTAGATCTATGACCTATGTGAGTTAATTTTTGTACAGAGTTTGAAGTTAAGATCAAGGTTCTTTTTTGCATATGGCTGTCCATTTGTTTCAACACCATTTGTTGAAAGGCCATCCTTCCTCCATTGAACTGCATTCACAACTTTGTGGAAAATCACATGGGCATATTTGTGTTCTCTATTTTGTTCCATTGATCTATGTGTCTGTCATTTTGCCAGTGTCACGCTGAATTGATTTCTGTGACTTTATAGTAAATTTTAAAATCTGACAATGTGATTTCTCCAACTTAATTACAATTTTTCAAAATCATTTTAGTTATTATAGTTCCTTTGCCTTTCCATATACCTTTCAGGATCAGCTTATCTGCATCTATAAAAATAATGTTGACATTTGGCTGGAATTGCACTAAATCTATAGGTCAATTTGGGGAGAGTTACATCTTTGCTATGCCTATTCTTTCAATCCATAAAGTAGTATATCTCACCATTAATTTAGATCTTCTTTAATTTATTTTGTCAGGGTTTTGTAGTATTGCTCATACAAACCCTGTTCATGTTTTGTTCGATTTATGTCTAAGTATTTAAGTTTTTGGAGCTAATGTAATTTTTTTTTTTTCTGCACCATGCAACATGTGGGATCTTAGTTCCCCAACCAGGGACTGAACCCATGCCATGCAGTGGAAGCGTGGGGTCAACCACTGGACTGCCAGGGAAGCCCCTTGAGCTAATGTAATTTTTAAAATTTTGTTAATTGCTACTATAAAGAAATACATTTGATTCTTGTGTGTTGACTTTGTATCCTGCAATCTAATTAAATTCACTTACTAGTTTAGGAGTTCTTTTGTAGATTCCTTGGAATTTCCTAAATGTACAATCGTATCATCTAAAAATATGCTTGCCTTTATTTCTTTTTCTTACCTTATACTGGCTAGGACATCCAATACAATGTTGAGTGTTGAAAGTGGATATCCTTCCATTGTTTGTACAATTAGGGGAAAAGCATTCAGTCTTTCACTGTTAAGTATGATGTTAGCGAGGTGTTTTTGTAGATGCCTTTTATCAGGTTAAGAAACTTTCCTTCTATTCCTAGTCTTCTCAGAGTCTTTCTTATGAATGGATGTTGAATTTTGTCAAATACTGTTTCTGCATATGATATGATCATGTGATTTTTCTTTTTTAGATTGTTTACAATCTGAATGGTGGATTACACTGACTAATTTTTTAATATTGAACCAGTCTCACATTCCCAGTTATAATCTCCACTTGGTAATAGTGGATTATTATTTTTATATATTGAAAGGTTGAATTTCTTAATATTGTAATTTACTGAGATTATTGCATTTAGAGTCATGAGGCATATTTTGCCTGTAGTAGTGTTTTGTTTTGTTTTGTTGTAGTGCTGTCTTTGTCTAGGTTTGGTATCTGGGTAATGCTGGCCTATAAATTGCGTTGGGAGTGTTCTCTCCTCTTCTAATTTCTGGAAGAGATTGTATAGCATTGGCTGTAATTCTTCTTTAAATATTTGGTAGAATTTGCCAGTGCAACCATCTGTGCCTGAAGATTGCTTTTTTTTTTTTTTTTGAAACTCTTAACTGCAAAGTCAATTTCTTTAACTGTTATAGAATTATTTGACTTATCTATTACATCTTGAGTGAGTTTTGGTAGTGTGTTGTTATCAAGGAATTGTTCTATTTCATCTAAGTTTTCAAATTTGTGTCAATAGAGTTGTTTTTAGTATTCCCTTAATATCTTTTTAATGTCTGTGGGATCTGTAGTGATAACCCCTCTTTCATTCCTGATATTGGCAATTTGTGTCTTATCTCTTTTTTTCTTTGTTAGTCTCACTAAAGTCTTATCAATGTCATTAATCTCAAAGAATCAGCCTCTGTTTTTTTATTGTTTTTCTCTATTGTTTTCTGTTGTCAGTTTCACTGATCTCTGTTCTTACCTTTATTATTTCCTTCTTTCTGCTTTCTTTGGGTTTAGTTTATTCCTGGTTTTCTAGTTTTGTTGTTTTTAATGGAAACCTGTTATTGATTTCAGACTTTTCTTCTTTTCTTAGACAAGCATTTAATGGTATTTATTTTTTAAATTTCTGTGGAAAATTCTGTGTAATAGAAAAATACTCAGACCTGGTCTTAGGGTACATCAGATTTAATTTGAATGCAGACAAGATATTGGTGAATTAATGAATCCATCACCTCATTTGAGAGAGGAACAAAGTGATTCCAAATGTGAAAACTCTAGATGGTCCAGTGCAGAGTTAATCACAGAGTTATAATAGGCAAGAGTTGTTGAGCAACGAACAGACAAAGCTATCTCTGCAGCAGAGTGGGGGCCTCTTCTGCAAGGCTCTTGATCTTTTTTACTAAAAGAAACTCTGATAACCCCATGTATTTTCTTCAGTCATACATACTCCTACCTTTATGTCTCTTCTACTAGGAAACACCAATATGCATTGTGGAAGTCTCCATGGTATGTTGTTTGTAATATACTCAATTGCTCCTTTTGTGATTCACTCAGTAACTATTAATAAATATTTCTGGTGTGTTTGAGGCTACAAAAGATTTACTTTAAGACTCATATTTTAATAAACATAAAGCAGTTCCCTTAGGTGGGAAACACAATATATACAAATGAAATCTACACTAAGCAGTAATAGTTATGATTTATTTAAAACATACTATGTGCCAGACATTGTATGTGCTGGGTACATACATTTAATTTCTACCACCATCCTGTAAGGTATACATAATCAGGAGGGTAGTGTCATAGAAAAAATATAGGTGTGAGAGTTAGAAACCAAGTTTGACAGACTTGTGGTTGCCAAGGGGGAAGGGAGGAGGGAGAGGGATGGACTGGGAGTTTGGGGTTGGTAGATGCAAACTATTACATTTAGCATGGATAAACAACAAGGTCCTACTGTATAGCACAGGGAACTGTATCCAATCTCCTGGGATAAAACATCATGGAAAAGAATATGAAAAAGAATGTCTCTATGTGTATAACTGAGTCACTGTTGTACAGCAGAGATTGGCACAGCATTGTAAATCAACTAGACTTCAATTTAAAGAAATACAAACATAAAGAAAGAAAGAAAGAAAGAAAGAAACCAAGTTTGAATCTCTGCTCTCTCACTTAACATGACTTAAGCCAGTTGTTTGAACTCTCTGAACTTCAGTGTTTCTAACTGACAAATGGGGATAAAGTTGTTGTGAGGATTAAAAGTGATAACACATGAAAATGTCCTAGTTGGGTAGGGAGAATAGGGGTTTTGAAGTCGAAAATACTTTAAACCCCAAAGTACTGCATATTAACTATGAGACCTTCAGCATATTACTTATCTTTTCTGTTTTGATCTCATATATAATATTGAGCTTATTAGATAGATAGATAGATAGATAGATAGACAGATAGATAGATACAGACAGACAGACAGACATATCATCTTCCCCTTCACCATAAATCCTCTCCTTTAGGTGTCTTCCTCTCAGTTACTGGCAACTCCACCAATCCATCCTCTCAGCTGTTCAGATCAAACAACTTGGAGTAATTTTTAATTCTCCTCATGACACAATCAATCTGAGAGCAAATCCCATTCACTCAACCTTCAAAATTTATCTAGACTTTGTCCTCCTCTACTACCCCCTCCTCCATCACCCTGCTCTGAGCCACCTGTCCCATTGTCATAACTTCCTAACTGGTTTTCTCACTTCCACACTTATCTTCCCATCCACTATTCTCATCACGGCAGCCAGAATGACACTTTTAAACATCAGTCAGATCCAATTCCCCAGTGGCTTCCCATGTCAGTCAGAGGAAATGATGGTCTTTCCAATGGCATTAAAGGTCCCTCCAAAGCTCACTCACCCCTACCACCCATCTTACCCCACTCAGCCACCCGTATGTTCTCTCCTCCTGTGTTCTCACCTGCACCTGTACCACACCCAGTCCGCTAGCCTCCATGCCATTCTGGGAGCATTTCAGGTCCTCTCCAACCTGAGGGAACTTATAATTTCTATTCCTTCCACTTGGAATGTTCTTCACCCACATAGCCTGAAGCCTCCCTACCTCAGCTCCTTTAAGTCTGCTCAAACATCATCTTCTTACCAAAGCCTTCCTTGTTCACTCATTTAAAATTTCAGAAGACTCTCCACCCAGTGCTCTCTATTCCCTTAGCCTACCTCGTTTTTCTCTATAACATTTATCACCGTCTAACAGTGTTATATTGTGCTTTTTACTTTTTTGTTATTATTGTCTCTTCTCCCAAAACACACACACACACACACAAATGGGAGCTCCATGAAAGCAAGTATTTTTGGCTGTTTTATTCATCATTGTATCCCCAAACCTAGAATAGTATCTAGCACATAGTATTCTCTCTCCCCCTCTCATCTGCTCTCCTCTTGTGATTACTCCTCTCCTCGTCTACTCTTCTCTCCTCTTCCCTCCCTTTACCTCCTGTCCCCCTCCTCTCTTCCCCTTTCTCTCTGAAATATATTTATAGACATAACATGGCAAAATTTCTGTACTCATGGAATATTAGAGAAAGTGATATACAAGGCAAATCTTAACTTTCCTTGGCTTGTTAGAAAACAACCCCCCTTCAATGGGAAAGAATATAGAATTAATCCTACATTTAATATATGTGTACTAGCACCCTACAATGTGTCAGGTACTACTTTATTTAAGAGAAATAAGAAATAACCTGTGTCTTCAACTCATTGTCTAGTTTGAGAAAAAAGCGAGTAAATATGTAAGAAATAAGAGAAAGGTACTCACACACACAAAATATTTTACCTACTGAGGAGGGAATTGTGGGAGGTTTAAAAATACATTTGATATGGTCAAGATAAAGCTGGTAATAACAGTCAATTAGGGAGAAGACTAATAGCACAGTGTGAATTTGGTGCAGAAGTTTCCCCATCTGATGAACCTAGGGGGTTGACCAAGATGATTCAAGTGTTCCTTTGACAATGAGTCATCCATAATTTCATGATTGCTTTTGCCTGTGTTTGTGATTATGAAATGATCCTCATGCTACCATTCCTAATATTAGAAGATTCTGTTCTAACCAGTACAAATTGTTAGGCCAGGGAGTGGGTGTTTGTGGTATGGGTATTTGTTCTCCAGTGGGCCAGGGTTACAGTGAACTCAGCATTTACTGGATAATAAACACATACTAGAACCTTCCCTAATTTGCTGAATGGGACTAAACAAGAGGTGTTTGGGGGCACATTCAGGGGAACTCAAAGAGCTAGATGGAAGAATGCAGAAGGTGACTAGTAATAGCTACAGTGTTCCTGTATTATGAAAACAAAATTGTCCTTCTGAGTAAACATTTAGCAAACTGGCAAATTTATAACTCCAGTGGGCAGAGGGCTGAACATGCCAATGGCAACAGTGAAAAGAAGCCTTGAGGACATCCCTCCAATTTCCAAACCTTCTTTTATTAGTGGAAACTTTTGGAGTGCTGCTCCACGCCGTAGAGGTCTAACTCTGTGTAAGGTTGAGGGTGGCACCTTCAGACACAAAGGGAACATCTGGGGGAAAAAAACACATCTTCTTTAAGAGAACTCTTTGGAAAATAGTAGTAATAACCAATAAGTGGATGGTATTTTGTGATTTCATATGCATTGTCTCATCTACTCTCATAGTATCTCTGCGAGGTAAGTACTGTCATTTTCCTCATTTGATAGAATAGAAAACTGAGACTAAGAGAGATGAAGTGACTTTCCCAAAAGGCAGACACAGGACTTGAAGGCTGGTCTTTTCACTCTCAATTCTACACTCATCTTTCCCTACTTGCTGTGATGAAATTCAGGAAAATAGAGCTTGTAGAATTCTGGTCTAGAGTACTGTTTCCCAGGCTTGGTTGCACTTTGAAATCACTTGGGGATATTTACAAACCCTGATGCCTGGGTGCCAACACTAGAAATTCTGATTTAATTGATCTGGGATACAATCTGGACAAGGGGATTTTTTTTAAGACCTCCAGGTAATTCTAAAGTTTATTCAGAATTGAGAATAACTACAGGGAAATTATTTTAAATTACAGATTCCCTGAGCTCCAGGTCTTTTGAGTTAGAGTCCCATTGGTGAGTTGGGGTAATTGTATTTTTTTATAATCTTCCCAGGCTGTTCTAGTGAGTAGCCAGATCTGAGGACCACTGGTTTACCATATGATCTTTAAAGCTGCTCAAGGTGAGTACTACCTGAAGATCCAGGTACTAGTCCTACCTCTGTTCTTGTTCTCATGGGGAACTGATTCATCTTCACAGTGTCTCTGTTGTTTCTTCGTCCTAAAATGAGGCTACTGATATTTGTTCCATCAATCTCTTTGAAATGTTCAAAGGAAAAGTGATGAATGCCAAGTGTTTTAAAAGTTATGATACATCCTACATTTGTAAGGTATTATTATTATTGCTCCCCACTGGTATTCTTGGTTTTTATCTCTAAAATTGACTGCCTTCTGAACAGGCCACCTCCATAGGAGAAGGATTCTAGGCTTTACTTCCTACTCTCTCTTTTGCCCTCTTTACAATTCATGAGGACGCAGCCTATGGCTAAGAAGAAGGGTCACTGCAGACTCTCTTTCCCATCAGAGGAAATAATACATAGAGGAACCTTGCCCTGGTGAGGGGAAATGGAAAGAGATGAGAACTGTGTAGCCCCAAGAGCAATCATTTATTGTTAAATACACAAATACAAAGAAAGGACTGAAATGTTAGCCAATATGATTTCCCAGCACTCAAATTCAATTCAGAAATGAGACTGCCCATTACCAATAATATCCCATCCAGTTGGAAGCATGCAGCTTCTTCACTGGGGCTATGCCAAGGCTTTGTGTGTCTAAGTCTGTAATGGGGATATTACGAGTGACCTGGCGGTGGGGAGGAGATACTTAAAGAAACATTGCACATTATACAGATGCTTTCTCAGTTCAGACGCAACTCCTTCCAATAGGTCACTACTCTTCAAATTTTCAGAAGGATGACATAAGGGGATGACCGTTTAGAGGTTTTAACCCTTTCAACCCTAAGGAAGACTGCAAATCACTAATGCCTGGGATCCAGTCCCAGAGATTCTGACTTAAATGTTTTCAGGTGGCATCATGTAGTTTTTAAGCCTCCAGGGAGATTGCAGTGGGTAATCAGTGCTGAGACCCCAAGGAGAGAGAGTTGACAGAATAAGAGGGGCCAAGTCTGTATCCCCAGGCCCTTACTTTCCCTTGGGGGTTCTTCTGTGTGGGCAGAAAAAAAAACTCATAAAATTTGAGTTCACAAAAACAATATTTCTGAATAAATATTTTTCTGTAATATGTTGTTATGAATACCTATGTCATCTAAATTTATAAATTAAATATTATAAGTAGACATGTTATTATTTTACTCATCTCCAAATTTTACATATGTATGCTCCCCCAAATCTTTTTAAAAACATTTTCATGGGAAAAATGAGGAAATCACTCATGATCAGGCATAAATAGAAGAAGGGTTGATTCCTACAGTATTTTTAGAGCCTTAAATGTCTCATATGCATTGTGACTTCCCAATGTGGGAAAGGAATATAACATGGTATATTTCCCATTCTTACTTGACCATAGAAACTTAACCCACATAAGACAAGAAGGCTGCAGAATGCATACTGGGAAACTCTGCTCTTTCCCAAAAGGATCCAACCCACCTCAAACATACCTTTAGCAGCTTCCTTTGATCTCTAAGCACAATGCCTCCATGTGTGCATGCCATCTTACTGCTCATCATAATGAAGCTATCTCCTGTTGAGCTAGTACATTTCATCCAGGAGAAACTTTTCATTTTGTTCTTTTCTGTCATTCACTGGAATACCAGCCTTATTGAGTGATTGACATAACAAATGGCACTGTTCAGATGTGATCCTAATCCCTACGACAGAGAATGCTCAGGCCATTTTCAAGCTAATCAGTATAATAATTCCTTAACTATACAACATCCAAACCACCACAAAATCATACACCAAGTAATGGAGAGTCAAGTAGCACTTTTCATCTGCTAGATGATGTGTGAGTATACAATGATGGGTAATAATATGAATTGTAATTAAATGAATTGAGCATTCCTTGGGCTATGGTACTGATTAAAAAATTAATAATAACTATGAGTGATATTAATGATCATATTTGGAGTATATATTATGTGGTGGCCTCTGTACTAAGGACTTAACATTTAATTCTCACTATAATGATCCCCACAAGATTGGTACTGTTATCTCCATTTTACAACTAGCAAAACTGGGGGTGCGACTGACAAGGGGTTAATATCCAAAATACAAAAAGCTCATGCAGCTCAATATCAAAAAAACAAACAACCCAATCAAAAAATGGGCCGAAGATCTAAATAGACATTTCTCCAAAAAAAGACATACAGATGGCCAAGAGGCACATGAAAAGGTGCTCAACATCACTAATTATCAGAGAAATGAAAATCAAAACTATGAGGTATCATCTCACACCAGTCAGAATGGCCATCATCAAAAAATCTACAAACAATAAATGATGAAGAGGGTGTGGAGAAAAGGGAACCCTCCTACACTATTGGTGGGAATGTAAGTTGGTACAGCCACTATGGAGAACAATATAGAGGTGCCTTAAAAAACTAAAAATAGAACACCATATGATCCAGCAATTCCACTCCTGGGCATATATCCGGAGAAAACCATAATTCGAAAAGATACATGTACTCCAATGTTCATTTCAGCACTATTTACAATAGCCAGGACATGGAAGCAACCTAAATGTCCATCAACAGAAGAATGGATAAAGAAGATGTGGCACATATATACAATGGAATATTATTCAGTCATAAAAAAGAACGAAATAATGCCATTTGCAGCGACATGGATAGACCTAGAGATAATCATACTGAGTGAAGTAAGCCAGACAGAGAAAGACAAATATATGATAATGCTTATATGTGGAATCTAAAAAAAAAAGGTACAAATGAACCTATTTACAAAACAGAAATAGAGTGACAGATGTATAAAACAAACTATGATTACCAAGGGGAAAAAGGGGGTAGAGGGATAAATTGGGAGATTGGGATTGACATATACACATTACTATATATATAAAATAGATAACTGATAAGAGCCTAGTGTATAGCACAGGGAACTCTACTTTATACTCTGTAGTGACCTATATGGGAATAGAATCTAAGAAAGAGTAGATATATGTATAACTGATTCACTTTGCTGTACATCAGAAACTAACACAACATTGTTAATCAACTATACACCAATAAAAATTAATTTTAAAAAACCTGGGGGTGAAAGTCAACATAACCTACCCAAAATCACATAACTACTAAGTAGCTAAGTCCAACTACTTAACCCTCTATGACACTGCATTTTTCAATCTGTAGCTTTCCAGAGATTATCCCAAGCTGTTTGAGGACAAAGGCAGTCTAGCACCATATTCCAGAGTTATACCTCAAACTCTAAGTGACTGGCTTTTATACAGTAGCTACAGCTGGTGGCAGACAGAAGGAAATAAAATGAATTAGTAAAAGGCCTATCTAATACTAACCCAGAACTTTAAAAAGCCCAACAATGTACTAGAAGTGGTTTCTATAAACATTTTTTATTTTCCTATTACTATTTTTTAAATTGAAGTATAGTTGATTTACAATGTTTCAGGTGTACAGTAAAGTGATTCATACATGTGTATGTCTATATACATACACACACATATATTCTTTTTCAGATTCTTTTGCATTATAGATTATTACAAGATTTTGAATACAGTTTCCTGTGCTATACAGTAGGTCCTTGTTGTTTTATATTATTTTTTAAGGTACTTTTTCTATTGTATTTGACAACTCTTCTATGAAGAAAATCCTGGGAATTGTTCCCCAAGGAGGAACTATTGATATAGCAGGAAAATACTACTGACCTAGGTTTGAATCTGGGCCTCTACATGACTTTGAGTGAGATACTTAACCACTTCTTGTTGAAAAACTGGGGATAATTATATCTTCCTTGCAGAGTTGTTATGAGATATAAATCAGATAATGTCATTTGGGAAGCCAGGCACATAGTATTTGTGCAACAAATTATAGTTTTCTTCAGGAAAAACAAGGAAAACAATAGGAAAAACAACAACAATTGAAAAGATGGCAGTCCATCTGCTCTTTTGCCCTTTAGCTTCTTGGTGTTGATATCATTTGCAAGTTTCCACTAGGGGGTGATCATACTGTGCCCCAAGTGATTATTTTAAGTGGCTCAGATTTGGCTGAAAAAGGTGACACTAACTCTAAGGGCTTACCCTGGGCCAAGATGATATAACCTTCCCACCTGTGAAGAGGCAGACACATGCACTGATGGAGCTTCAGTGATGAAAGCTGCAGACTGCAAGATGGTCTCTGTACTTCCTCAGTGCACTTTCATCAGTGTGCATTCTGGCAGTTTCCCAGCCACCAGGAAATCTTTGTACCCAGGGAATCTTTTAAGTCAAAGAACAATGATAAGTACATTTGCATACTCTATGAAAAGTATATAATGCAATCTGAGGTATTTGATGTAAGTCATAATTAAAATGCCTAAATCTTCATAAAATGATACATGCAGGACCACTAATATTTCATCTTTATACTTGATGAAAAATTATTAATAAATTATTTGTATGGGCATTTTTGCAGATTTATATTTAACTTTTAGACTATAACTCTCTATTACTTTGTAGATGGAGGGGATACTTTCTTTTAAAATCAAAGACAGTGAGATCTGTCAAGGTAGGGAGATGTGACTATAATTTTGGAAAGATTATAAATGTTTCAAAAATGTAAATGCTGTAGACCAGAACATCTAGGGACTAAAATATTTCATAGGTAGATAAATCCTGATGATGCAACTTACTAGCTTTGGTGTACTTGTCAATAAAATGAAAATAATTTTATATAATCTTTAGAGTTGATGTGAGGATTAAATAAAATGACCTGTGTAAAGAGTCTAGCGTGAGACCCCACATGGAGTAGACACTTATAAATATTACTTCCTTTTGCTTTTTCCTGTGTCAAGATGGGCTTCACCTAGCAGATCTTATTTGGCAGAGTGGGTTAAATATTCTTTGGGGACAGAGGAAGCAGCTTTTAGCAGATAGCTTTAAGCCCTCAAAAACCTAGAGTGAACACTAACCAAAAATAAATTAAAAGGCAGTGTGAAAATTGTAAACATAGACTTATTCAGTTATTTTTTGTAAAGCTTGTAGAAAACATTTAAAATGTATAAATGAAAAAAAAAGCAGGTGAGGAGCTGTCACAGCTCAGATAACAGTTCCATGGCTTTGGAGAGTTTACACTCATCTTCGCGCCTCAGTTTATCGTCTTCCTCAAGGGGATAAAATAGAGAAAACAAAGAATATGCTACAAGGGCTCAGAATGCTCCCCCTCAAAGCTCATTATTATGACATAAAAGCAGCTATTTGTAAAGCAATGCTTAGAATCCTGTTGTTATATAATTAGAACAAATCACATTCTGTTGTTCTCCATTTATTGAAAATCAAGGAGAACTCCAATTCTGAGTGGTTGATTGATTCCCAAAGGACTTGTGATGCCGCCTTTTATTTCACAGCCCTGGCAGCCACATTCAACCTATGCCCCAGTGCAAAGAATATAAATAACATGCATAGGAAATGAATGAACTATCCAAGAAGAAATTTTTCTTATATGCTTTCTTTTCCATCCCTTTTCTTGGGGCTTTGAAATGGTCCTCAACTTACCAGGACCAACAGAACTTCAACCTTTGAAACACAAGGCAGGCTACACCATGTAGCTAGTGTACGCAAGCAACATTTGCCACCTCAAAATGTCTCTTTGGGGACTTCCCTGGTTGCACAGTGATTAGGGATCTGCCTGCCGGTGCAGCGGACATGGGTACGATCCCTGGTCCAGGATGATCCCACATGCCATGGAACAACTAAGCCCATGCACCACAGATACTGAGCCTGCGCTCTACAACCCACTAGCCACAGCTACTGAGGCCGCATGCCACAACTACTGAAGGCCGTGCACCTAGAGCCCGTGCTCCCCAAGAAGAGAAGCCACTGCAATGAGAAACCCGCGCACCACAAGGAAGAGTAGCCCCCGCTTGCCGCAACTAGAGAAAGCCCACACGCAGCAACGAAGACCCAATGTAGCCATAAATAAATAAATAAATTTATAAAAAGAAAAAACTTAAAAAAAGATGTCTCTTTGGCATGTGGATTATTTCAAACTGAAAACAATCAAGACACAAAAGGCGCAAGAAGAAACTTTGACTTTTCTTCTAACTGCCTGAAGAATGTAGATAGAGGACCTGTCCCAGGCAGGGAGCTATCACCATAGATCAGTATAGTATGTACTAGATATACAGACAGAAAGGAACCCAGCAAAGTCTGCTTGTTAAAATCCCTCTCGGTGTCCCATCATCTCTGCCTGTCCCAGCAAACATTTGTTTACCAAACATTTGCTTTTCCATCTCCATGTCAATTGCCGTCCTCCCCTTTGAAGTCCCAAACCACTAACCTCAACATCCTCCTTTGTCTTTAGCTGAATATGGTATTTAAGGTGAGAGCTTCAGCCATTTTGGTGAGTTACTCAGTTCTCCTGGGTCACTCCCCATGTATACATGTTATTAAACTTTTATCTGATTTTCTCCTGTTAATCTGTCTCATATCAATTTAATTCTTAGACCAGCCAGAAGAACCTAGAAGGGTAGGGGAAAATGTCTTCCTCCCCAACACTGGCTAACAAAGAACAGTAAGCAAACGATAATACATTTGTAGAAGTAAAGCACTTTCATAGCCATTATCTCATTTGATCCTCAATTACTCTGTGGCATGTGGCAAGGCAGTTATTTCTTATTATCCCCATTATACTTATGAGGAAACTGAGACTCAGGTTGTAAAGCAAGAAAGTGTGAATGGGGGGCAGTGGGAAAGGGGAAATGTTGACTCCCTCTCAAAGGAGGGAGGTGATGGGCAAGAATGATATTAGAATGACATCAGTTCTCTATGGGGATGGAGCAGTATATAAGAAATGCATGTTTTTAGCAGAGCAGGGAGTGGCTAATATGGCAGCAGTGACATCCTCACGTAGACCATCCTCCATGGGTTCCTGTGAGCCTGGGATGTTTTGCAGTTGCTTACAAGAATGCAAGCAATGTGATTCATTCAGGCACCATTTAAACTTTAAATTCAGCTCAGATGTAAAGACAAAGGAGAATATGCCACCAACCCAGCTGGTTTTAGTGAATATAAAGGCAGATTACCCAAAGCTTAAAAAAACCTTAAATGGACTGCCTTTCTTACCCCACCCTTACAGAGTGTTGGCTGGAAGAACTTACCTATTGTGCTAGGTAGCATGAGAGAAGGGGAAAAACAGAGTAGGGCAACCCAAAGTCAAAACCAACAACCTTTGTGAATCTGAGCCATCGACTCTTTGCCTTAAGGGGATGAGGGAGGGACCAAGTTTCCACCCTCTTAATGCAGAAATGAGAGTAATTGTTGAGAGAAAAAGGAAAATCTTTTCCTTCTTCCCTCCCCAGAAAAAGCGTGATTAAATAACAGCACAATGGTGCCATTCCAAACCCCAATATCCTAATTAGAAAACAAAAATGACACGATTTTAAAAAGAATTTTATACACATTTCAGGTCCAAAACAATAACAAAGTAAGGTGTCTCCAAACCTAGACCTAATGTGATTACACACAGTAATTAACAATGAATTTGTAACCAGCCCTGCTGGCTCTGTTCAGATGCCAAGGATGGGAGTCCAGTGGATCATCAGTTGTGGGTGTAGATCCCTAATCTAAAGGCACTGAAACTTCTGGGTGATGAGAGATGGAGTCCAAATAGCTGCAGAGACTTAAAGGAAAAGAACAAGGCTTTTGAGACTGTAAACCAGCCAGACACCTGGGTTTCTATCTTGGTGCCAAATGTCATCCCTCCTGTCTGCAGACATCTATGGGACAGAATCCAACTCAAACCCAGTACATTCAGCAAAGCAGAGACTCAGTCCAGCATTCAACCCTCTGCCAGGCTGATATTAGGCCTGAGGACATCTGTCCCAGCCAGGAAAGGAGGAGTGCCAGAAAGCTTGAATTCAGCCTGTCGTCTTGCGTTTGCTGGGACTTGCAGCATCAGTATCAACAGAGAAAATTTTGAAGCTGGATGGCAAATTCCTCTAGGCTTGATTTTGAACAAGGCCAAACAGAAAGCCCTCCTTAGGGCTTGGATTTGGATGATGGATTATGGTCCCAGGGTGATCAAACCATTTCAGCCATTCCCATACAGAGGGATCACATCGCCATCCAGGGAAGCAGGCCAACCCTAGGCCAAATTAAAGACGAGGCCAGATCTGCCCTTGGCATGCTCAAAGTCAGTGTCTCTACCCACCTCCCTTCTTTCGACATGCTCCCTTTCCCTGCCTTCTCCCTGCCCTGCACCCCAGCAAGGCCCAAACCCTCCCTACTGCCTCTGGCTCTCCAAGGATCCCTCTCAGTAAATCGGTTATCTGAAAGGAGGCATTGCCCTACCATGACAACATTTACTGAGCTTCCATTAGGGACAGACAAAATGCCATATATAAGAAAGATAAAGATGTGAAAAACTTGCTCTTGATCCTTGATGAGTAGAGCCTTATAATTCACTCAACAACATGCACTGAGCCTCCTACTGTGGGTAGGACATGGCGCTGGGCATAACCAAGGATAGAGAGGTGAGGAGTATGTGTTTTCTACTGCGAGAAATCCCTTGAACTCATGACAAGACTTAGCACACAAAAAAAGACAAGACTTAGCACAAGACACGTAGAGCAATGCCATGGGAAGAGCCATAAAGTCTTGACCAGTTACCGGAAAAGCTTCTAACCACTCTCCCTGCTTCTACCTTTGTTCCCTATAATAAGAATAACAATAATAACGAATGTAATATAAATCCATTCACCACTTAGGAGCCAGAGTTTTCATGGTAAAATGTAAATCAGATCATGCCACTTCTAGCTTAAAACCTCCCAGAAGCTTCCCAGTGCACATAAAACAGAATCCCAGCTCCTTCACCACAACTGAAAAGGTGCTGGATGGCTGCCCACCCCCCATCTTTCCATTGTACTCACTTCAGACACATTGGCTATTTTTCTCTTTCTCAGACATTCCTGCCTCAGGACTTTTGTTTTTGTAGTGCCCTCTGCCTGAAATCCTTTTCCTTCAGATTTTTGCTTGGCTGGCCTCACTTCATCGTTCCAGACTCAGTTCAAATGCCCCTTATTCAGAGATGCTCTCACTGATAAGCCCATCTAAGGAGGACCCCCAGAGTCACTCAACAGCTATTCTCTTTTCTTCATGACATACATTACTATCTGAAACTATCTTCTTTTTTTTATTTGTCTGATAGAAAACTCACACTTAGCAAAACCAACATTGAGCTACCAATCTGCCTTCTCCAAACCTGCTCATCTTCAGTTTTCCCCACCTTGCTTAAAGGCATCTCTGGGGCTTCCCTGGTGGCGCAGTGGTTAAGAATCCACCTTCCAATGCAGGGGATATGGGTTCGAGCCCTGGTCCAGGAGGATCCCACATGTCACGGAGCAAGTAAGCCCGTGCGCCACAACTGCTGAGCCTGCGCTCTAGAGCCCACGAGACACAACTACTGAGCCTGCGTGCCTAGATCCCGTGCTCTGCAACAAGAAAAGCCACCACAATGAGAAGCCCATGCACTGCAACAAAGAGTAGCCTCCACTTGCTGCAACTAGAGAAAGCCCACGCACAACAGCGAAGACCCAATGCAGTCATAAATAAACAAATAAATTAATTAATTAAAAAGGCATCTCTCTTCTTCCAGTGGCACATATCAAAAACCCCGGAGTCACCCTAAACTCCTTTCTTTCTTTCTGTACCATCCATCCAAAAGTCCTATTTGTTCTACCTTCAATATAACCACTTATTATATTTCCTATAATATAACTCCCCTAGTGTCTCCCTCTTTTTCACCTGCATTAGCCTCTTACCTGGTCTCTCTGCTTCCTCCTGTCTCCCGCTTAGTCTATTTTTAACACAGCAGCCGGAGTGATCTTCTAAAAAGAAATTATTTCCCTCCTCCAAGCTTTCCAGTGACTCCTCATCTTCCTCAGTAAAAGCCAATATTCAGCATCTAGAGCCATGTTGTCCAATACAATAGCCATGGTGGCTACTGAGCCCTTAAAGTGTGGCTCGTCCAGGGGATAGCAGTGTGGGGAGAGATAAATTAGGAGTTTGGGATCAACATATACACACTACTATATATAAAACAGGTAAACAACAAGGTCAATACCTTGTAATAACCTTACCTTGTAACAACCTATAATGGAAAAGAATCTGAAAAAGAACACACACGTGCATGCACACACACTCACACACATATATATAACTGAATCACTTTGCTGTATACTTGAAACTAACACAACATTATAAATTAACCGTATTTCAATCAAAAAACAAAAAACTAAGTCCGTAAAAAAACGTGGCTCGTCCAAATTGTGATGTGCTCTAACTGTAGAATGCACACTGGATTTCAAAGGCTTAGTATGAAAATAAGAATGGAAAACATCTCATTAATAATTTAAGATTGATTACGTATTGATATGTTAAAATATTGGCTATATTTAGCTAAATAAAATATATTATTAAAAATAATCTAACCTGTTTCTTTTTTAAATTAGGCTATAGAAAATTCAAAATTACATCTAAAACTCATTTGTAGCTCACATTCTATTTCTATTGGACAGTGCTGGTATGGTTAGTATGTAGTTATAAGCCTATATGGGATCATCTAGGCAGTGAGAATAGACAAAGAACAGAAAAAGTCTAAGGATGGAATTCTGGGGACCCTGCAAAATTAAGAGTCCAGGGAGATAAAGACGAACCATTAAAGATGACTGAAAGGTGTCCAGGAGGTCAGAGAAGACTCAAGACTCAGCCAAAATTAAAAATAAATAAATAAATTTATTTTTAAAAAGAGAGAAAGTGAGGGAAACAGAAATGGAGACTGCAAGTATGGGCAATTCTTTGAAGGAGTTTTGCTATAGAGGGGATAAGACAAATGGGCAGGTGGCTGGAGGGAAACATGGGATCAAGGGAGACTATTTTCATATGAGAAATACAGGAAGTTTATATACTGATGGAAATAACTTGATAATGAAGAAGAGAGAGTCTCTCCAAAATTTCTAGAGAAAAATTACCAGAGTAATCTCCTTGAGTAGATGTGGGGTCCTGGGACTTGGTGTACAAAGGGAGGGGCATGCCTTAAATCAGAACATGGACAGTTGCTCAGGGTAACCGAATGGAAGATGGAACATGGGCATAGATGCAAGTAGGTTTGTAGAAGTGCTGGAAGCAGCATATGGAAGGTCGTTTCTGATTGCTTCATTTTCTCAGTGAAAAAGAAATTACAGTTGTTAGCTGAGAATGATGAAGAAAGAGAAAGTGTTGAAAGTTTGAAGAGAGGTTTGAAATCTTGTTTATGAAGTAACAGTGAATAGACTAGGGAAATGAATTAGAATTGCTGGGCCCACTTGAGTTTAGTGGTTCATGAGTTTAAAGTGAGACCATGGGTAAAATTGGGTGTTTTCCTCCATCCAAGTTCAGCAACCAGAAAACAAGTGCAGAGTAGGAAGAGAGTTGTAAATGACCAGGATTGGAGTTTTGCCAAAGAAGGACAAAGAAATAAGAGAGGTGCCAGGGACTTAAGTGTGTAATGTGAGTTATTATTAGGATAGAATATAAAATCTATCTATAGATAGATTGGATGAGGAGGTAAGTTAGGACATGTGGGAAATGGGGACAGTGAAAAGATGGTAGGACATATGAATTATCTGGTCAAAGTATTTTCAAGTCAGGGTGAAAGGGACAGAGAACTGGAAGAATATGAGGTGGGGGTCCTAGAGTGGAATGCTTGAGATTAAGATTAAGATATGGGAGGTAGCAGTTACTGATAAGGACAAGGTCGAGGGTATGGGATGAGAGGCCCATTCTTGGGGGGATGAGTGGTTGACGTTGAGAGAGAAGGAGATCATTAGAGGAGAAGAGGTCATGGAAGTCAGAGACCAGAGTATTGAAATGATCATCTACATGGAGATTGAAATTGCTAAGAACTATCACAGGCATATTATTGGAATGAGTGAGGGTGTGTTCCAAGCTTAAATCTTCAAGGAATGTGGGGAGTGTCCCCAAGTCAGCAGATGACAGCAATAATGAGGGGTAGCTGGTAATGATGCCACAAGCTTCACACCAAAGTTCTTTAAGAGAGAAGAGAACTTGATCTGGTAGAAGCAATGAAAACCAAAGAGACATCTCCCCCATCTCTAGGTCCAGAATTCTATTCCAAATTCACTTTCCAAATATAGGTTTTTGATGCCAGAAGTATTATGCTCTAATCCAAAAGGAGAGAGTGTGACTAGAGGCTTCATACTTTAACTCAAAGGAAATACTTATTAGTTGTTGAGACCAGAGACCTTGCATACCACCAGTGTGGGAAAGATGGAAGGCATCTTTAAACCATACCTGGGCACTGTCCCTTATGTGCAGCTCTTCCTATATAGAACCTTCTTCACATCACCAACAACAAAAATACATAAAAATCAGCACACGGATAAATGTTTACTAATGATTAGAAAAATCAAATTTTACCTGCTGCTCTGAATGAGGGATGTTCAGCTCAAGCTCATTGAGAACCAGGAAGATGAATCAGTGGCTAAGATCTGTAGAAATGCTCTTAATGATTTTTATAATTGTTTCCTTAAAAATGGGATCTTAATAAGCAGGTTGATGTTAAATTAATAACATGGAAGCATTCTAAAAAGCATATTGAAACATGATTTTAGCCCATTCACTCAGGCTTAATGCCATACTCTGGGTTTTTTTTCTTCCTAATACAATATCATCCATGGGAAGGAAATATTTAAGTTGGGAGATGAGGTTTAAAACAGAAAATTAATGAGAAGGAAAAGTATAGCTTTAACAACAGCCATGCAAAGACAAGGTAGGCCCAGCTCTACAATCTTTCTGCCACTCACTGGCCTCACACACGCTTCATTCATTGAATGATCGCTGAGCATGGGTAACATGCCAGGTACTTTGCTACCTGCTGGAGAGTCAGAGAAGAATGAAATACCATTCTTACCCACCTAGTGAACCTAAGCGTTCACTATCTGATTGGAGAAAATGAACAATTTAGTAAACACAATACAATATTGGTAACTTGTATTAAGTGCAGTATAGAGAATAGACCATTAGAAGTAAGCTTGAAGGGTGAGCAGAAATTTATTAGACGGAGAAGAAAAGCAAGCCAGTCAGAAAGAAGGGCAAGTCAGCGTGGACTATTTGGGGAGCATGAGCTGTTCTGAACAGCAGGACTATAGAACCCAAAAGGAAGGAATGGGAGATGAAATTGCTTATTACAGAAGCATCCAAATCCTTTGCCCCATTTCTAGCCACCATTGCCCCATTCTCACCATCCTGCTCTTCCAACCCCCATTCAATCCAAATATAGTCACCTTCCATGGGAAATCCAAATACTACAAGCATGTTGTGATTTTTGTAAATATTACTCAGCTTTAGAGGCCACAAGGAAGGATCTCACAGCGTAAAATTCAGCAGTGCACCTCTCCCTTATCCTTTTGCCCCTTCTCACCTCATGACTCATCCCATATCACCTCACACCATCTCACCCTGGTCTAATTACGCAGGATCTCTCCTTTCTTCTTGAAGTTTTGGCACTTTCTAAGAATCAGAGCTTAACAACAGACAACACTCAAACAAAGGTTACTCTCTCAAAGGAATTTTCTTACTATCTGTTATGAGAGTCTAAGCTTCTCCCTCTGATTATACTTCTAAAATAACAGTTCTAGGGGCTTCCCTGGTGGCGCAGTGGTTGAGAGTCTGCCTGCCGATGCAGGGGACACGGGTTCGTGCCCTGGTCCGGGAAGATCCCACATACTGCGGAGCAGCTGGGCCCGTGAGCCACGGCCACTGAGCCTGCGCGTCCGGAGCCTGTGCTCCGCAACGGGAGAGGCCACAACAGTGAGAGGCCCGCGTACAACAAAATAATAATAATAATAATAAAATAACAGTTCTAATTGTAGTTCTTCAGCTTTTAAAATCCTCTGATGGCTCACTCTAGCCCAAAGAATAAACCCAAGCATCAAGAGCCTCCACAATTCACCTCAGCCTAAATTTTCTTTTCTTTTCTTTTCTTTTTTTTTTGGCCGCATGGCTTGTGGGGTCTAAGTTCCCCGACCAAGGATCAAACCTGTGCACCCTGCAGTGGAAGCGTGAAGTCCTAACCACTGGACCACCAGGGAAGTCCCCATCTCAGCCTAAATGTTAGCCCTCATTTTCTTCCACATACTCCCCAAGCCCAGGTAGGCACCTACACCCCGCGGAAGCCCTCCTCATTTCCTAAACAAGGCATACATTTTTTTTTCCTGCATGGCTTTGCTCATAAAGCCCTCTCTCTGGCATTCCCATTCCCCACTTACCCACTTGTCAACATTCTCATCATTCCTGAACAAATGTTTCCTTCTTGCTAAAGCTGAGTTTCTCAATCTCACACCATTCACATTTTGTGCTGGATAATTCTTTATTGAGGGGGCTGTCCTGCACATTGTAAGATGCTAAAGCAGCATCCCGGCCTCTACCCACTAGATGCCAGTAGCAATCCTCACCCCCATCCCACCATCTGCAGTCGTGACAATTAAAAATATCTCCAGACACTGTCAAACATTCTCTGGGCTCCAAAATCGCCCCTGACTGAGAACCCCTGCTCTTTAAAATTTTCTCTAGTTACCCTCTGTGAGAAAGCACTTCACCCCACTCCTTACTACACAACACTACTCAATTAAAACCCCTGCAACAAAAGCAGTAAGAACAGAAATAATAACATTTAGCACATCCCTCTTTTGTTTCTGGGGGTGCTTAGATGTCTATCCCCTTATCCCCTTCTACTGGATTTGTGAGTTCTTTGAGAGCAAGATATCTTCCGGGTATCTCTAGGACCAAGCATAGTGATTTACTATAGTGGGTAATCGGGACATATTTGCAGAATTGATGTGATAAGGCTATAGTCTCTGTCTTCTGACTAGCCATTTGATGACCACATCAGTTGAAAGATTAAGAAGCTAATTATTCTAATGCTGTTTTGCAAAGTTCTGTCCATGCCTGGTAAGTTATAAGAAGCATTAAGAACAATGGATTCTGGAGAGTTTGGGTTTTTTTTTTTTTATCTTCATATTTTGGAATGGTTTGTGGTTGAATAAATGTTAATTTTTCAGACTCAATTTACCTTAACATAGTAATGTGTTTCATTTCAATGAATATTTTAGTTTGAGTCCATTTGCAGACCGAATGCTTTTTCAAAGTTTAAATGTAAAGATACAGTAGTGGGCCAAACTGTAAAACATAGCACTTTGGTAAGTGCTGGTAGAAAGCATTCTGGATTGGTTCTTTTGTATAGATTTCATTGTCCAAATTGCTTGAAAGTTCCTTGAGGGGAGGAACACATCTGGCATTTCTCCTCTTTCCCATAGCACTTGCTAAGTAAATTCTTTTGAATTAATTGATTGAAACTTTCTAATGGGAGAAAATAAATCTATTGACCTAGAATGCTCCAGGAACAAAGTTGAGAGTAAAGTTTTAGAAGTTGTGGTATGGTATGGCAAATATTCTAGAGGCTTATCCCAGCATTCTTTTTCCTCTTTTTCCCAAGGGACAGAGTTGAGATTTTTGTAACTGGGCCCTTTGTCATTCAAAATAAAATACTTGCCCCAAATTACCTATCTCTGAATTTCTTTTACTTATTTTAAATGCATGGATATTTTGAAGTTTTGTGTTTATATGCATCTGCACCTAATATTAACTAATACATAAATAGTTAATTGTAATTCAACAATATTTTTGAATAAGTGCTATGCACTAGGTCAGTAGGTCTCAGCAAAGAGAGCGCATTACAAAAACCATCATAGTTTTCCAAAAATACAAATGTTCCTGTCATACTTGAGACTTTCTGAATCAAAATTTATATGATGGGCCTCTGGCATGAAAAAAATATGTATATATATATGTATACACACATGTACATAGTCATACACACTGTTATATGTATCAATAAATTAGATAAATTAGATGGCATGGATATATATATATTAGTGATATATAATATATAGTGAGTTTATATGTATTTGTATAGTTTTTCATAGTATTCCCTTATACTCCTTTTTATATCTGTAAGGTTGGTAGTAATGTCCCCTCTTTTATTCCTGATTTTAGTAACTTGAATCTTCTGCCATTTTTTCCTGATCAGTCTAGCTAAAGGTCTGTCAACTTTGTTGATCTTTGCAAGGAACCAAATTTTGATTTCATTGATTTTTTCATGTATATATGTATTAGAAATATATATATCCTACTTATGTGTATATATATACTACTTATATATACTACTATATATATTCTACTTCTTGTCTAATCTTTACTTTTTCTTTCCTTCTACTTATTTTGGCTTTAGTTTGCTCTTGTTTCTTGAGTTTCTTAAGATAAAAGTTTAGGTTATTGATTTCAAGTCTTTCCTCTTTTTTAACATAGGCTTTTATAGCTATAAATTTCCCTCTATGTACTGCTTTAGCTGCACAATAAATGTATTTTTTTAAAGCCCTGAAGATAATTCTGATGTGCATACTTGGTGAGAATATGCTGTATTTCTTTGCCACCATAGATTTTTGTTTGTTTGTTTTCCATTTCCCAGCATGGTTGCTGACCTTTTGAATCCACAAAGCTTTTCTTATAAAGCAAAGTGCCTTGGGTTTAGTTTGGTTGAATTTGCTTGTAGCTCAAAAGATTTTTTTCACAGCCTTATCTAAAAAGCAAGGGCATGTTTGTTTTACTTGGTCTTTTCTGGGAAGTGAAGACTTAGGTTATATGGGCCCTTTTTAAAAAGCCCTTTCAGTTGGAATTTTACATCTCTGCTTGTATTTCAACTAAGTGTGTTTTTGGCAGCCCTGACACAATGTTTATGTCATTTAAGCAGAGGTCAGCTAATAGTGAAAGCTTCCTGTGCTACCATAAACCCTCTCCCCTGGCTTCTGTACTTTGTTATTTGCCTTGATTTGCCCATGATTTGGCAGCATTATCACCCACTCCACGTGACAAGTGACATCATTGCTATAATGAGAATTCCAAGCAGCACCACTGGATCAAAGCCCATCTGTGTGCTTGCTCCCACACTTGACAAAACAAATTCCAAATTCATTCAGCATGCCAGTGCCATTTAGTCACTGTGACATATCCCAAATTTTGGACTCTGTGCAAAAACCAATCTGTGCCCACAGAATTAATCATGGAACACATTTTATGACGTTTGACAACAACTTAAAAGGTTCTCATCTTTGGCAGGTGGCTCTGCCAATCTGCAAGTATGTGCACGACAAATTCTGAACAATATATTGTATAGCTGAAAATACATCATGCAGGATGAACACCCCGGAGAGAACCAGAGTGAGTCCAAACAATTCTGAAGTCTGTCTCAGTGACACATAAGCCAGACTGCTGTCTTGTGAAGGAGGGATGATGGCCTTAGGTACACATAGAAAGCCAAAGAAAAGGCAACAGCTCGTGTGCCAGTAAATGCTGAGAACATTGGCACAATTGCCTGTGTTGGCAGGACCAAGAGTTTGAGATGGCTAATTTAAGCGACAAGATCCTGGCAAACAGATTTATTTAGGGGAAGGGTGCGTCAGGAAGATGCCAGAAAAATACATCAATCTGTGCTTTTACATGTAGTGTAGAGTGATGATGAAACAATTGACATTAAAAAAGTAAACCCTTACACTTTAACATAACCTGCAACTCATTTTAACAAGTAGAGTTTACCTTAGATTTCTGGTATTCTGAGATGGGGTTTTGTGTTCTGAGCTGAGATCTGTGACCAAGAAAAATTCCCCTCAAAAGGTGTTCTTGTAGAGATTTCCCTATATTGTGGTGTTTAGTTGATTAGACCAAGTGTTTTCACATATCGTTTAATTTATTTAAAATGCAGGCTACTTCACATTTGACAAGATTATTCAATTCAAATAAAGAAAGCCATTTATCAAAAATTTTACTTTGGGCTTCCCTGGTGGCGCAGTGGTTGAGAGTCCGCCTGCCGATGCAGGGGACACGGGTTCGTGCCCAGGTCCAGGAAGATCCCACATGCCGCGGAGCGGCTGGGCTCGTGAGCCATGGCCACTGGACCTCCACGTCCGGAGCCTGTGCTCCGCAACGGGAGAGGCCACAACAGTGAGAGGCCCGCGTACTGAAAAAAAAATTTTTACTTTTCTGAGGAGTATATTATAGAAACTCGGTTGGAAAAAGAAAGAAAACTGAGACTTTAATTGTACTAATAGAAGCCTGAATAGGTCCTTTTGCATAAGAGTAATGTTCTACTCTGTAATAAGATATAACTCTTTGAAATATCTATTCTATATTCTAGTGCCTATTTGTATATGGTTCAACAGGCGATGAAATAGTAAAACATTCCACGTGGAGTGTCTGACTTCCTCATATTACTTTCCACTTTCCTAGATTCCCTAGACTGCCTTCTACCCCCAATTTTCCCCACCCACTCCAGTTTTCTCTTAATTGATGCTGTCTTAGTACATTCTATTTGCAATGTCTTGAGTTAAGAAAGTTTTCATACCTGCATCCTACTTAGGACTTTCATTTCTTATACAAAGATGACATTTGCGTAATTTAGCTTTCACTGGGATTTGTCTAGACTCAGGCTTCCTATTCTAATTTGAGTGTTCCTCTCCATCTCCGAAGCAGGAAGTAATGCGAGGAAGCAACAGGTGAAGAGGAGTTCTTCCACAGGAAGAGCAATTCTTGATTAAGAAGCTGAGTGATTTAATAACCTGGCAGAGGCATAAAAGCAAAAGCAGATCTGCCTCATTTGTGCTCACTTGTGCTCAATTGCCTCCTTTGAGGTGTGGGACAGCAATCAGTCTTCTCTTCCCGTAAAGTGAAGGAGTTGGAACTCTCTAGATCTCTCCTAACTCTAATTCTCAAAGATACATGAATTAGGAAGGAGTATTTTAGGAGATCTCTCCTTACAAATTAACTGATTCTTTCACTTGCTTTGTACGTTGAATATAAATGGGTTCTTAATTAATTGAATCATATTTTCCCTGCTCAGAAGTGGCTCCTAATACTTTTTCTTCCTTACCTATGCTTCAAATAATTAATGATTTGTGATGTTCTGAGTCCCAATCCTTAGAATATGATTTTTCATTCTTTTTATTCCCTCTGCAAACTTTGAGGATCTTCTAATTATTCCTGGAATTGTGAAATTTCATGATTATTATGTGTATTAAAATATTACCAAGGATAGGGGAAGAATCATTCAAAAGGAACAAAGCAAACAATCCACAATCCCAGTTCCTAAGAATAGTTCCTATTCCTGCCAATCAGAGTAGAACCACATAATTCATGGGGCATGAGGTAAAGAACTTAGAAGGGTATTTCCTCAGTGGTGGGACACAATTAGCCCTTCACAAAAGACTGAACTGGTTCCACTTAACAGAGCTTAAAATCAAGCCTCAAAAAACAAAATTATTTTCAAGTGTTCTGTCTGCATTTCAAAACAAATCTCAAAAAATATTTATAGGAATACAAAAATATCCAGCACCCAAAAAAGTAAATTTCACAATGCTTAGCCTTAGTTAGTTAGTTAGTTACCAATCATGCAAGAAGCAGGAAACTATGAGCCACAATGAAGAGAAAAATCAATCAATAGAAGCAGTGCCAGAAATAGCACAGATGATAGACTTAGTAGACAAAGACATTAAAATTGTCATTATAATCTTATTCTATATGTCCAGGAAGCTAGAGGAAAGATTGAGCATGTTAAGTGAGAACACAGAAAATGTAGAAACACCCCCACACACCCCTCAATCAAACTGCTAGAGAGAAAAACGACAATATCTGAGATGAAAAATGAACTAGATGGGATTAAGAGAATATTAGATGTTGAAAAAAGGAAACAGAGAAAAGCTTGAAAAACCAAAACGAACAGAGCATCAGTGAGCTGTAGACGATGTCAGGCAGAGGAATATACACGTGCAAGTGGAGTTATCAAAGGAGAGGAGCTGGAGGATGGAGGAAAAGAAAATACTTGAAGAAACAGCTGCAACGTCTGCGTTTGTCTTTCTCCACATGGTATTATTCTCAGTGCCTAGCAAGGTGCCTGGAAGACATTAGTGTTTAATAAACATTTCTTGAAAATCTGTGGCAACAAATGACAACAATGAATAAGAGATAAGTACATGAATGCTTTTGCAGGATATAAGGGCCATTAGGGACCAAAGAAGGGGAAGAGGGTGGATAAAGGGAAGCTTAGTAGAAATGGTATGTCTTCTGCAGCCCTGGAAGATGGTTTCAGTTTGAGGATGTATACAGCTTGGAGAACCAGAGGAAATGCGGAAGGGCATTCCACATAATAACGACATAAATGAAGACTTGGAAGCAAGAAGAAACAAGGTTTTGAATATTCTGCCTCTATTGGAGTGGTTATTGCATTGGAGGGATAATGAGAAATGAGGTTAGATAAATGAGTTAGGCTCAGAGTATGCAAGGCTTTAGAAACAGGAAACAAGAGGAGAAGCCACTGAAAGTTTTTGTACAGAAACCTTTGATGATGGGATCAGGGTTCAAGGGGGAAAAGAGAGTATAATGGTGGCATTTGGATGGATTAGAAGAAAACATTATAGTTGAATGGAAAGGGTGGATCGGGGGCAACCAGGAGGTTGTTAAAACAATCCTGTCATGAAGTGTTGAAAAGTTGTCAGCATAGACTAGCGCTCAAATAAATGTTAGTGGAAACTGAATACTGGGCAAATTAATATTTCACTTAAACTAAGGTCTAAAACTTTTCTTGGTTCATGAAAATTTCAAAAGTGGCCCTAAGAATCTATAATGTATTAAGAATATTATTTGCTTCCCAATATTTCATTTACGTAAGATTTTGGATCAGCTTTTTTAAATTGTTGCTTTGGGGTGCACCAAAGTGCCTTGTTCTCTCGCTCACCCAGGTATGTTTCACGCTTTTTGCACTTTCCATCCTTATTCTCAAACAGATTTCTAGGGAAGATTCGTGCCTTGGATTGTTAAATTAATTAAAGCAATGCAGCCACAAATGGAGACTTTATATTTCATTTACACACCTGTCATCGAATCTCATTGTTTAAGAATGTAAAGAACTCGGAGACAGGACTCTTTGTCGGACAGAGGGGGAAACTGAGGCCGAAAGAGGATAAGTGAGCAGTCCAGGCTCACAGAGCCACGAATGGTCAAGGTGGAGTAAGAATCCAGACTCTACCACGTGGAGCCAAGAGTTCCCAAGAGAGTGGGATAAGGCTTGAATCCCCAGGCAGGGGGCAAGAGTCGGGAAAGGGACTCTTTTCAATCGTAGCTGGCCGGGTGATTTGAGAACTTTACGACCGCTGCAGGTGCAGCACAAGGCCGAACTCGGAAGCCCGGCACACAGATATCCTCTACTCTAGAGACGGCCACGGCACTCCGACCCACCGCTCCCGTTCTCGCGATACTGGCTGGCCCCTGTTCCGGGCTCCCGGCTCCCGCTAGGCCCCGCCCCTCCACCTCAGCCCCTGTGTCGTCATTTCCTGTGGGTCTGCAAGCAAAGGGAGAAGATGGCGGCGCTGGGAGAACCTGTGCGACTGGAGAGGGGTGAGTGGGGCCGCGGCAGGGACCGACGTGGGCGGAGGGGGTGGGGGAGTGCCTTATCCCCGGGGGGCGTGGGGCAGCCAAGCTCCGAGACCCGGAACCAGGTTGTCCCTCGCGCTGGCGCCGGTGGCCGCCGATGTTGCTGCGCCCGGCCCCGGGGAGGCCGCTTGCTTTTCCTGACTGATCCTCAGACCTGTCCTGTGTTCACACGGACCGTTCGGGAGCACAGCACAGTTCACCACCACCTGTCTGCATTCGCGGACACACTCTGCACACGCGCTCCCTGGGTGGGCACGGCAGACGCAGCGTTCAGAGATGTGTCAAGTTGAGCAAACAACACACGCCCAGTTTGGACAGGCTACACACACTGCTCGGTGTTGGTGCGTGCACAACCCAGTGTCCCCGCCTTCACCCACACAGCCCGGACACACAGCGCGTTCCCACAGAACCCCCCTTATTTGTGCACAAAACGCATCATTACTTCCACCACAACCTCACTTGTATTCGTATTGGGGGTATTTCCTGGCTGTGGTGCCCCTCCCGGGTACGGAGAAGGTGCTTTAAAAACAATCCTACTGAGGTGGTCTTGGGAAGAAGGTTACATAACTAGGCAGAATCGTGATAGATTGTAAAATACTTGAAAGTGCAGCCTTATTCCTTCTTTACAAATCCTACGATTGCTAACTGGCTGGTGGCTTGCTTTTTAGAGCAGGCTGTCAAGGAAAATAAAACCCGTTCTGCTGAGTAATTAGAAACGGAAAAGCCAGTGGAGGTACAAGGGTATGAGCCTTAAAGGGTCCTGTTGCAGATTTTCAGCATTCCACTCTTCCCCAAATGCTTTATTTCAAATAATTTTAAGCATACTTTTGACACACCAATATTAGAAGTCGTTGGTAAGAGTCAAAAAGTACAAACTAAACATTTGGAGTACTAGTAGTAAACAAAGTATAGGATGGAGATTGAAAATATCTTGCAAATATTAGCATTTGCATTTACACTCTGAATATTAACTTCTGATCTAAGAAAGGAATACATTTTTAGAATTGTATGTGGAGTCTTTCCTCATGCCTTCACACAAACCAGTGCACACTTAACATTGTTTATTCCTTATGGTGTTCACTATTTGTAAGTCTCTTTACAAGTGATGTTGTTTTTCTCCAGCCCACCAGACCATTAATTAAAGTATCATTTTTGACAGAGGAGTAGCTACTCTGGGAAGACTTGCTAAGTTAGGCCTAAGACTGTGACATCTTCTCCCTGAACACAATGACACTGTGCTTTGTAGATGGGAACAAATTTGTTTGGTGTTAACAGGAGTAGGTGTTTTTCTTTGAAAGCCAGTTGTAGGATTCTAACATGTTGGCGGTCTTTTGTATTTTTAAGTGCAGTACAAAATATGAAACTTCACCTCTGGCATTTAGTTTTGGTAGTCATGGCTTTGTTTTCTCCTATTTAAGAGTTCATTTTAGTTCCACAGTAGAATGCTCAGAACCTTAGTAGGATGAACTGCTAGTGGATGCCATTTAGCAGAATAAGAAAGTCAGATTACATCAACTCTGATTCTTAATACTTAGCATTCTGTTTAACAGACTTTATTAAGAAACTCTTCCAGCAATCCTAGAGTATAAAAATAGTGCATATGATCAAGATCCTGGGTGCCTTCAAAGTCGTCAAAACAAGATTCAGTGGAACCCATTTGAGCACATATTGGGTACCATGTAGGTTCAGTAAGGAGTATTTTACTTTTTCAGTTTTTTGTTAATTGGAAATTTTTATAGAGCTTACATATTGTAATTTTGTAAGTCAGAATATTTGATGAACCAGCACTCCTCATTCACCAGGAGTGAGATTCTGGTGGTGGGAGATCAGAATGGGGAAAGTCTTTTTCCATTGCATTGGATTAACATCAGTTTAAGCTTTTATTACCTGAAATTGAAGAATCTACTTCTTTCTTCACTACAATTTATTCCTAGGTTTCCAGATGCAGACACAAAGAAGGCCATACTAATTCTATAAAGAAAAAAGTTCCAGTCCTTTAGTATAGTATAAAATTCAGAACTTCTTCCAGTTAAGACAAAAGGAGGTAAGGAATTTAGAATAATAGGTACTCTAGCCCCCTGTGGTACAAACTAAGTTAAAAACAAAAATCCAAGGAGAGATAGTCAGTGTTGGAACATGACTGAATCTTGTAAAATTTCTTAATTCCTAAAATACTTACCCTCACACTTCCCAATGAGAATTGCCTAACATGCCTAATGTATTTGTATAGATGTGTAGAATCCCATACACTGTGTATCCCAAATACACTGTGTTAATGATCCTAAGTTGAAAACAGACCAGTTAATTTTACTCACTTCTATCATTGTTTTAAATGTGTTCCTGCCAGTAACTGCACCTATTAATGAAGAGTTTTCCTATCTACATATATATTATGTTTCCTTTTGGGAAATAAACAGTGATATCACTAGCACACAGTGTTTCATACTGTTCAGTGCTTTGGTTACTAATGATGGTGGGTAAATTTTTATTGACTAAATAGCTTCTGATAATACTGTCAGCTTTTCTAAAGCAGTACAGCGTTCATGTGTCTATGACATTTGAGCTCCAGTCCTTTCCTCTGACATTTATTACTTTATATTTGATTTTCCTATGTCTCTCAAAGATACTGTTTTC
This sequence comes from Mesoplodon densirostris, assembly GCF_025265405.1. Classification (NCBI taxonomy): domain Eukaryota; kingdom Metazoa; phylum Chordata; class Mammalia; order Artiodactyla; family Ziphiidae; genus Mesoplodon; species Mesoplodon densirostris. Next base: position 31,822,123 of record NC_082667.1, read on the forward strand.
CAGATTTTATGATTGTGCAACATCAGTATTTCTTCCTAATCCACAGTAAAATTTAACATTCTTCTCAGACTTCACATTCCTGTCCTCCATACATGAACACACACGCAAACACACCACACACAAGTTCATATGCATGCTTTTTTTCTCTGTGTTATACATATTTCTTGTTAGTCGTTAAGGAATGAATCCTAAATGCTGCGCTGTACACAAGCATTTAGAGAATATTCTGGGACTTCCCTGGCAGTCCAGTGGTTAAGACTCCATGCTTCCACTGCAGGGGGCACGGGTTCGGTTCCTGGTTGGGGAACTGAGAGCCTGCATGCCGCGTGGCATGGCCAATAAATAAATAAATAAATAAATATTAGAGAATATTCTGAGAAAATTATCTATCAGTGTGTGTTTGTTTAACTATAGATATTTGTAGAGCAATTGAATTGTTGGAAAAACTGCAAAGGAGTGGAGAGGTACCACCACAGAAACTGCAGGCTTTACAAAGAGTCCTTCAAAGTGAATTCTGCAATGCTGTAAGAGAGGTGAGTAAATGGGTTTAAAATTTACTAAAAATTTGAGTTAATTAGGGTAATATTCTGAAATTGGGTTCAGAGTTTCTTTAAAAAGTGAACTTTAGAACCTGCCTCTCTTGTTTTCGGAATTTCTAATAGAAAAACATTTTACAAAGGTGCAAAACTTTGTCTAAAATTGTAACGCATTCAGTAACTTCACAAAGAGCTCAAACATGGTATATTCTGAGATTTAAAATCGCAATAATAACTTTGGGTTTTTCAGGTGTATGAACATGTCTACGAGACTGTGGACATCAGTAGCAGTCCCGAAGTGAGAGCTAATGCGACTGCAAAGGTACATTTTTTCATTTATTAAACGGGAGCGGATTCTTCATAAATTAAAGGTTTAAAGTGTGCAGTTGTTAGATTCATGATAGGCTTATTTTGAAAACTAACAGTATCTTTCAAGGAACACTAAACTTCTCGATTCCTGAGAAATAGGACTTTTTAAATTGGTTTTACAAAAGATATTTTATGCAGTTTAGATGATGCATTAAAAATATACTTGAACACAAATAATACATATATACATAGTTGCTGTATGTAATGTATATATCATTATGTAAATATTCATCAAAATTCTGAGGTATGAATTATTAGCCTCACTTTATTGGTGGGGAGGCATCAGATTAGGTTACTTACCTCAAACCACACAAATAGTAAATGGTAGATCTGGGGTACTCCCCGCCAGGTGCCGTTCACTTTCTCCTTAACCTTAACTCTGCAGATAGGAGGTTACCTCTTCAGAGCTGCAGGTGGTAGGTTTTATGTGCTTTCTCTGCCAGTATTTTCCTCAAATAATTCAAGCATTGACCTCAGTGTCCATCATATGTGGTTAGAATAAGTTAATATCGGCAGTAGGTGACTTATACTAGAACTAGTCATTAACAGGTAATTTTTCATTGATAGTTACTGGTTCACAAAAGGCAGTATTGGATTCTCTGTTGAGTACAAACACTTAAACATGTGGGTATTATTTGACAGAGTAGGAAAAAACGATTAAAACTTGGGTTTAATTGCTGACTTTCACAGCTTCCTGAATTTCTGAGCCTCAGTTCCATTATCTGTAAAATGAGGCCTCTTTCAGAGCTTAGAATATGGTGGTATTCAACAAATCTTGATTTTCTTTCTCTCTTCCTTCCCATGTTTGCTCACGTACCCTGATCCAACACACAAAAAAATAGTACCAGATTACTTAATTATCTTTAAAAGCAAAATGAAACCCAGAATCTCAACTCTGTTAGAATTAGTCTAGATTAGTCTAAATTTGAAAGTTTTGAAGATGTGCCTCTGTTTCACAATTCACATTGACTCTGTGTACCCCTCTTTTTTTCAAAATTGAGTTATTTCTTGATGAGTTAGTATACAGTGCAAATAGTACAGCCGCCAGAATGACTGCATTACAAGGACAGCTGCCTCTGTACAGGTTGCATAGGTGATCTGTGCCCTGCCCAGAAACCCCTGGAGGGGCCAGGCTTCCCAGCCCCAGAGCTCAGGGCTGCTGGCATGCGAGGGAAGGGGTTCTCCTCTTTAGTGTGCACATTGTTCATCTTCCTAGCAAGCCTGCTTGCCAAGCACTGCACAGAAGTTCTGGGCACTGGAAGGCCTAGGAGTGGCCTGAACGACCTTAACACTTCCTGCATAATCCCAGGGTAGGCTTTTCACTCATCCTCCTTAAAACACCATCTGCTTAGCTTACCTTCACTGTCAGTGCATTTGTGGGCATTCAAACATCAAAAATATTTACTTTAAAAGTGGTTTTTAAAAAGGGACAAAAGAATGAAGTGAACAGGGACTTCCCTGGTGGTGCAGTGGTTGAGAGTCCGCCTGCCGATGCAGGGAACTTCCCGTGCCCCGGTCCGGGAAGATCCCACATGCCGCGGAGTGGCTGGACCCGTGAGCTATGGCCGCTGAGCCTGTGTGTCCGGAGCCTGTGCTCCACAACCGGAGAGGCCACAGTGGTGAGAGGCCCGCGTACCGAAAAAAAAAAAAAAAAATGAAGTGAACAAATGTCCTATTTTTTTAAATACGTAAAATTTTCTTTCAGGCTACTGTTGCTGCATTTGCTGCCAGTGAAGGACATTCTCATCCTCGAGTTGTTGAGCTCCCCAAAACAGAAGAAGGCCTTGGATTCAATATTATGGGAGGCAAAGAACAAAACTCTCCAATCTATATATCCCGAATAATTCCAGGTGGAATTGCTGATAGACACGGGGGTCTCAAGCGTGGAGATCAACTCCTTTCTGTTAATGGAGTGGTAGGGATGCATTTTATTTCTACTTGTAGCAATGTGTTGTGACCACTTGGGGGTGTACTTGAGTTATAGAAACAGAAGATGTAGGGAAAAACCAAAGAAGCTTTGTAGTTTAGAAATCCCTTGGGGGAATCTTAGGCACTACTATTTAGTAGAGTGATACTTTTTTGTGTGTGTGTGGTGCGCGGGCCTCTCACTGTTGTGGCCTCTCCCGTTGGCGGAGCACAGGCTCCGGGCGCACAGGCTCAGTGGCTATGGCTCACGGGCCCGGCCGCTCCGCGGCATGTGGGATTTTCCCGGACCGGGACACGAACCCGTGTCCCCTGAATCGGCAGGCCGACTCTCAACCACTGTGCCACGGGGGAAGCCCCAAGTGATACTTTTTGAAGCACTTTGTGTGTGTTTTGCTTCTTTCCAATGTAAATTAGCAATGCTTAGTGTGATTTTTATGAAGTAACTAAGCTCCTTAGTAGTTAAGGCAGTATGTTAAATTGAAAGTCTACCCTCAATTTAGTCTTATAGAATGGCAATTGCCTGATTTACTTCTGACCTAGTGAAATAATAGGGCATGTAGATTGATATGCTAATTATTTGGAACCTAAAAGACCAGTTCCTAAACTACAAACAATATGATTTAGCAGAGGATTTTACACTGATTAAAATGATAAAGCAGGATTATTTCATAGGTTTAAAGTTTGAAATATAACATTACAAATTTTTTTACTTGTATATATTTTAAACATTTTTCATTTTGAGTTACTTACAAAACCTAGATATTAATTGTGTTTGTGTCTGTGTGGTTTTTCTTTTCTTAGAGCGTTGAAGGAGAACATCATGAAAAAGCTGTAGAACTGCTGAAAGCAGCTCAAGGAAAGGTTAAATTAGTAGTACGGTACACACCCAAGGTCTTGGAAGAAATGGAGTCACGCTTTGAAAAAATGAGATCAGCAAAACGCAGGCAACAGACCTAAAACTTTACATTCCTTTTTGCTTTTAGCTAGAGAAGTTTTACTTGTGACCTACTGATGGCTGCAATGCCAATGATTATAAAAAAAAAAAAAACAAACTTCCCGTGAAATCCTCCTTGCCATTTTATAAATGCCTATTTTAACATCATTTATGGTTCCAGAGATACATACACTTTTTTCTGACAAGAAAACGTAAAAAGGTGATGAGGGCAATTCTGTCCTGCTGTTTTTACAGGCCTTTTTCAACAAATGCAGATTTTGTCATAAAGTTGTTATAGATTTTTAAAAATGCTTTTTTAATATTAAAATGTACTTTTACATTCTTAACCTTTTTTTAGGGAAAAAAAGTTTTCTTTATTTGGCTGCTTATTTAAAAATAACAGTTCTCCATTCTTTTCTTTGCTTTTTTTTTTTCACCTGTAACATTTCTTTATGGTTTTCTAAGAAATTAAACATAACAGTCTCAGCTACAGCAGTTTATTACACTATCAATATTAACATCGCTGCTGTGTTTTGTATTTGGAACACACACATAATATATATTATCAATGGTAAATTATAACTCAGCACAGTGGAAGTTTCTTACTTTTATTTAAACATAATATATAATGAATATTCATTTATACTGATTTATAAAAGTTTTTAAACACTGATACAATCATTGCTAAAATATGTATTCTTTCATAATATTTGAGTAGTGAGGCAAGAGAATGTAATTTGATTGTTAGCAATACTGATAACATCTTTCTATTTATAGTCAACAATATATCATAAATTAGAAATGCAAAAAGAGGTTTAGGTTTCATCTTTTGCAAATTTTTTTAATGCTATTCATTTTTATTTAAATATATTTCTTATATTTTCATTGTTCCATTTCTAGAGATGAGCCAGTTAATTTGTGGTGGGAAATCGCAAAGAAGAAAAAGTAATACCTTTAACCTCACTAGGCTCAAGAGTTACACACTCTTAAGTAGCTCAATTTAAAGACTTGATATTAAATAGGAAAAAGATAGAAGGGTATATTTAAGATATATAGAAATCATGAGGTGATACATTCATAAGAATCTGCAGACGCTTTGTCAAAATGAGTAAGAACTCATTCACTAGTTGGATTTAGAGATGTGATCTTTATGATTCAGCTATAATGATGGGAATTCTGAGATACTTTGATTTGTCCACTGGATGTCACTGTTTTACTGAAAGGCAGCTATTAGTGGATGACTGTGACTGAGGTCTTTTTAAAGGCAGAAATTAAAGAGGTAAGGTTCATTTTCAGACACAACTTACAGGAACATTTGTCAGGCTTTTAAAAATTTTAAGTGACAGGTGCTAGAAAGAAAATAATGGATTGAAATACATAAGGAATTTAGAATAATTATCAACCCTGTGTAAAGAGTGGGCATTTTGTGACATTCCTTCAGGAAGAATAGAAATGTGTATCTATTTCTGCATGTTTATGAGCACTGTGAGTCTTAAAAGATTATTCCAGTTTCCAATGATTTTCAGAGTAAAAGTCAGCATTGTTATTTATCTTTTAGGTATTGAACACTGGATTGCATGGTTGAATGTGTCTTTAGTCCACTACAAAATGTGCTTGTTATTCATAGGATCGTGTTATTAAATTGTATATTTCCAAATTAATTGATGTTTTAAAAATGTTGAGACCAAAGTAGTGTAGAAGAGTTACGGACTTAATTTAATTGTAAAATTATTAGAGGTATTTGTTGTAGAGCTTTATATATTAAAGAGCGGTATCAGTGCATATAAAGACAGTAATATTATTGTTATGCTTGTATTCTTGCATTACATGGTAACTAAACCCTGAAGAAATCTTAGTATTACTACAGCTGCAGTAGCTTTTAAGGGTGTGTCAACATTTCATTATAAATTATAGCTTCCTGGTTCAGTATCTCAGCTGTTTCAGAACTTTCAGCCAAGTTAAACCTTTCTTGGTGTTGAAACTTAGTAAGTTGAGTAAGCTATTTTTTGTTTCTTCTAGAGTAATCCACAATCTGTTCTTTGTGTGGGTTGGCACTTATTTGTAATTCTTAAAATATGGATAGCTTAAAAGAGCCAAATACAGTAGTTTTGCTTGCTCCCGTTGAGCATGAGTAGCAGTAGTTTATTTTCTTTAATGCAGTTTTCATAGCGTATCCAGAATTTTAAATCCTGACCATAGAAAAATGCAGTCATTCAGTGGCAAAGATGTACGGTAGTGGTCTAGTATAGTGAGGAAATGAAGGCAATTTTCATCTTATAAATGTATGATTCATGAACATAACTAGGTACATAGTAAGTATATAGTAGGTGTTTGATTTGTAAATTATAAATATAAATTATCTTCCCTTCCCAATTTCCATTTATTTTCTTGGTATTTCAAAATGAGCTGACTCAGTGATTCTCAGCCTTAGCTGCATATTAGAATATCCTGCAGGCCTTTAAAAAATAATGACACTTGAGTCCCATCTGATACCAACTCAATCAGAATCTGTGAGGTGGGGCCAGATGCTTAGTTTTTCAGAGCTTTCCAGCTGGTTCTAAAGGACACCGAGGGTTGAGAATCACTTGTTTTCCCCTTTATAAAATGCTCTAAGTACACTTTTGGAGGTATCAGAATAATTCAGTTTACAGCTACTACTAAGTAGCTGCAAATGTGATGATTAGTTATATTTCTTAGTAATTTCTTTAGGAAATAAAGGTACTTGGCATTCCTTTTTTGGGAAGTAATTACAGCCTCCCTTTTTCTTTCTTTTTTAAAATAAAATCTATCAGTAGTTTTAATGTAAACTTTTAATGTGTCATCTTTCTGCCCCCTTTGCCTTTAAAACTTTCAAAAATAAATGTTTATTATTTGAGAAGCATGTTTAAAAGTTACAGATGAGAAATATTTTCATTGATAATTATGTGCTGTCTTCATATGGCCACTTTATCCACTAGTATAACACTAGGTTATAGTGGCCTAGTTCTTTGGGGTTTGATAATTCAGATGTGTTTTTTAAAAAACAAAACAAAACATTTTCTTCCTCTTCTAAATTTTTGAAAGTTACTTTGCTCAAGTACTTAAATAGTTTGGCTCAATACTTTGTTTACAATACAAATGGATATTATAGCATTTAATAGAAGTAATGGCTATGGATTATCTGAAAAGAATGTCAGCATGACTTGATGTAGACTTAAAAGAATATATGTTGTGAGTATTTTATTATGTGGAATGATCATTGAAATATTAAGGACTCTAGTAATTGTATTTCCTGAATAAATGTATGTTTATGAATTTTCTAACTTATATTTTTGTTGTTACTCTGCTAACAATCTGGTTTATAGTTTTTATTGTCCAAGATGTTACTAACAATGTTTCTTCAAAGGTTGTTGTAGTTCTATAATGATGAAATAGTGGAAAAGCCCAAATTGCTTCCACATTAACTTTCAGGAACTTCCGAGCGAATTTGTATCTGGACATAGTTTTTAAAAACATTAGTAAACAGTATACTTCTACTTTAAGTTTGAAGTAAAGGAATATAATAGCCAAAATGGATTTAACACTTTTTCAGTGGATGGCTTCATTTATCAATTTAATTCTGATTCAAAGGCTTATTTAAAATAAATTTGTATTAGTTATATTCTTGTTCTTTGGATTTGAAAAATTTTGATGCAACTACACAATCAATGTGCTTCTGAAAGAAATGTATAAAATAACTTTTAAATGAGGTAAAAACATACTCTGGTGGTTACTGGAATGAAACTTCAGATTCCCGTATTTTGCTTTGCCTTTCGCAAAATGTAACTACAGAAAAGATTCTCTTGTATCATTTTAAGAGAGGCTGTCTGGCATGTGATTGAGAGCGCAGAATCTGGAGCCTGACTGTCCTGATTTGAATCCTAGATTCACTATGACTGTGTAATCTTACACAAGTTACCTCTCTTTGCCTTAGTTCCTTCATCTGTCATGTGTGGTAAGGATGCCTATACGTGTCATACCATGATCTGTAAATCCCTTAGAAAGGTGCCTGCATAGTAAGTGCTGTTTGTTTGTGTTTGCTGTTATTTTCAAGTATAATAGCTTCAGGACCTTATTAGCTAAAGAAAGACATTGTGGCCAAATAAAATTATCAAGTTCTTATTTTTGATGCCTAGAAAACAGATAACCAACCTTTAAATTATGCTTGAAAATAAGATTCATAGGAATTTTCAGATTTCACTCTGATCAAAGAAACTCCTGGAATTCTAAAAATAGTAGAGTTTGAGGGATGTAGGGTTGAGGTCACATTCAGAATGAAAATCATAAGAAAATAAGTCCCAATAAGGGACTTGTTTAATCAGAAAAGCAATTTGTGGGGAGGATATGTCCTAGAGACAATGGATTGCTGGAATGGGCTTCAGACAATACAAGGCATAATTCACCATAGTGAATTTTTTAAAGGCATAAAATTATACAAGCAACCAGGGGTACAACGAAATACATTTATTGTTAGCCCTCAGTTTCTTTAAAATTTCAGTAAACCAGAATACCCATTCTCTAAATCTTTAAATTCTAGTTTTGTTATATTCATTATCATTAATTCTGATTTTAATATGATGAAAAATTTTGTACATGTATTTCTTCAGTGGCAATTTTTTGTACATTTATTTCTTTGGTGGCAGAAAACCTGCATGAAATCTTTAGGACTTACTTTATATACAGAGCAAAAGTAAATTCATACAGAGACCATTTGTCAACTTTATTTTGATTTAAACTTCTTTTTTTAAAAAAAGGACAAGCACTTCACACCAACAGCAAGTTATGTGTAAGAGCTCTCCTAATTCTCATCAGCTACAGAAGCATATTTTGGACACAGTCAAGATTTGGTTCTTTTAAAAAGTTTTCTTTAGGAGAGAAAGCTTGGGAGAATTCTAATTTGTTAGTCTCTCCAGAGTTGTTCTAAACAATTGGATTAAAAAATTTAGCCATTGGCTGCAGATAAGGTCCCTTTACATGGCAGTTATTGCATTTCATCAGAGTAACAAAAACCCAAACGTTTAATTTTGTTTTTGTTTTTTATTTGGCAAAGAAGTGCAATCTGAAAGCATGAAATAGCCAAGGGAAAATTTTTATTTCTGATATCTCTTATTTGACATACCTTGAACCCAGAGTTTAGGTGCTAACTTTTGACTTTGTGTTTTAAGGTATTGTGGGTTGAATTGTGTGTCTGTCTCCCCCACCCCCAAAAGATATGTTGGAGTCTTAACCCCTCAGAATGTGACTTTATTTGGAGATAGGGTCTTTAGAGATGATTAAGTTAAAGTAAGATGATTAGGGTGGGCCTACTCTAGTATGGCTGCTGTCCTTAAAAAAAAAAAAGGTAAATTTGGACACACGCACACACACAGGGAGAACACCATGGGAAGATGAAGGCAGAGATTGGGGTGATAGTTCTACAAGCCAAGAAATGTCAAAGATTAACAGCAAACCACCAGAAACAAGGAGAGGCATGAACAGATTCTCTCCCTCAGCCCTCAGAAGGAGCCAAGCCCATGGACACCTTGATCTGGGACTTCGAGCCTCTAAAACTGGAACGATAAATTTCTTCAAGCCACCCAGTTTGTGGTACTTCATTATGGCAGCCCTAGAAAACAAATGCGTAAGAATCCTGGCATCACTATTGAAAATGGGTGCTGAAGCAAAATTAAATGTGGCTCCTCCTTTGTGCAATAAAAGGGTCTCAGTAGAGATGGTTTTGGTTAAGAAACAATGGAGTCCTGGCCTCTGGGGATGAGGGGAGGGGTTCTTTGTTTGCTGTTGTTGAAATGCTTATAACACCCATGCATCTGTGTAATTGAGCTGCGCCTCCAGTGGCTTCCTGGGCTCATCAGCCCTTCAGAACTTAGCTTTTTCTTTTTAGGCTGCCAGTTACTAAATTAGCTGTATCGTTCTCAACTCAAGGACTTTCCAGGAGTTGGTAGTGGCAGAATATTCAGCACTGAGGAGAGGCGTTTCTGCAGCAGCCCTTGGTCTGATGGGAACATGATGAGCGTTCGTCTCTGGCCAGGGGTATTTCACCCTGTAAAGGTTTGTGCTGGCTCCTTGTGTGTGCCTGATGCAAAGCATTAATTCAGCCACAACTGATTGTGCTGTTCCCTCTTCAAAACTTCCCCTTGTGCTTAGGATAAAATGCAGATCCCTTGCCATGATTTAAAAGGTTCTGCATAATCCATTCCCTACTTCCTCTCAAGCCTCATGTCATCCCAGTGCCCCGTTTGCTCTACTCCACTCCAAATCCCCCTCACTGGAAGCCTTGCCCTTTGGTTCTTCCCCTGGGTGGCTGCTCATTCAGGTGTAAGCTGGAGTCACCACCTCTGTTAAGCCTCCATCTGTTCCATCTAAAGGTAGGTTCCTCTACTAATATGGCAACACCTTGTTTCCTTGTTTATATTACATGCTTAATTGTGCCTTCCCATTAGAATTTTTAAGTTCTAATCACAGCAAGAAGGATCCCAACTGTTTTGTTCACATTTGTTCCCCCATCGCCTAGCACCGTATGGTGACTTGTTATATATACCCTGTTGAATTGGCTTACTTTTCATAATTCCACAGGTAGATCAAGAACTTACATTGGAACCATATAAAAACAATAACAGTGATGGTGTACACCAAGATAGGGGCACATAACTTTCACAGAATCAGAGAAACCAAATAGTTTTTCCAGAATCACACTGTTAGTGATTAACACAGCCAAGATTAAATCTCAAATTTGTTTTCAAAACCTATACTTTTCCACCAGTGCCACACTGCACTTTTAACTAGTGTTTTCCTCTTTTTTTTTCTGGCCGTGCCATGTGGCATGCGGAATCTTAGTTCCCCAACCAGGGGTTGAACCTGTGCCCCCTGCAGTGGAAGCATGGAGTCTTAACCACTGCACCACCAGGGAAGTCCCCTTCTCTCATTCATTTTTTTAAAAAACTTATTGAAGTATAGATTTATTGTACAATGTTCATTTCTGCTGTACAGCAAAGTGATTCAGTTCTACACATTGTCCTTCATATTCTTTTCTATTATGGTTTATCACAGGATATGTAGAGTTCTCTGTGCTGTACAGTAGATCTTGTTGTTTATCCATCCTATATATAATAGTTTTTTTGGTTTGGTTTGGTTTGGTTTTTCTGGCCGCGCCACGCAGCTTGCAAGATCTTAGTTCCCCAACCAGGGATTGAACCCAGGGCCACGGCAGTGAAAACGCTGAGTCCCAGCCACAGGACTGCCAGGGAATTCCCAATAGTTATTTTTTTCTTTTCTTCTTTAAATTGAAGTATAGTTGAAGTACAATGTTGTGTTAGTTTCAGGTGTACAGCAAAGTGATTCAGTTATACATACATATGTATCTTTTTTTCCTCATTTCTTAGCTTTCTCAGTGTTTTTGGTGGGGTTTTTTTGTTTGTTTGGCTGCTCTGGGTTTTAGTTGCAGCATGTGGGATCTTTAGTTGTGGCATGCGGGATCTTTAGTTGCAGCATGCAGCATCTTTTTTTTAGTTGTGGCATGTGGGATCTAGTTCCCTGACCAGGGATCAAACCCCGACCCCCTGCATTGGAAGTGCAGAGTCTTAACCACTGGACCACCAGGGAAGTCCCAGTGTTTTTGGTTTAGATGTTTTCTTTTTTGAGCTAGAGTCCTGTGTCACACACGCACAAAAGCAGGAGAGTCAGAGGAACAAGAAAACAATGTACTTTTAGGTGGTGATGAGTGTTAGGAAGTCCAGCAGGGTAAGAAGGCTGAGAGCCAAAGAGAAAATAAGACTCAGGGACATTAAGTCACTTGTCAGGGTTCACAACCAGTGATGCCACGGTCCCTTCACATTCTGGGCTGTCTGAGATGGGCTCAGGGACACGGGCCTACCATATCTGAGCAGCTAGCTTTGTGACTTTCTTTGGAGCCTCCGTACAGCACCAACTGCACATCCCATAATGCTTGCAGTGACTGAGTACTAGCACTATCTTTTAAGGTTTTACTCTGTGCTGATGATCCCTTTGTATTAGTTGTCCTTACCATTTATTTCCACTGGCTCCCCACGCCAGCTGGAATACTAACCTAAACACCTCACCGTGACCCCCCAGCCCTGTATGGCCAGCCTCTGCAGCCTTCCTCACACTCTACCCTCTCTAGTCCCACTCGTCCCCTTTCTCCAACATGACAGGCCTTTACACTTGCTGTTCCCTCAGGCTGAAATCTCCTTCACCCTCTGCTGATAGGTATTTGTCTATTTTGTCAGCCCACTCACCCCCCTCCAAGATCATAAACTTCTTGAGGACAGGCAGGCCTTTGTTTTGTTTCCTGCTATATACCCAGAGCTGAGAACAGTGCCTGGCACATGGCAGACAATCCATACTTGTTGAGAGAACGATATGAAAGAACACGATGCTATTTTAGAGAGTGAGGACAGGAAAGGCCTCTCTGAGGAGATGACATTTGAACAGAAACCTGAATGGTATGAATTGAAGAAGTCATCTATGTGACTATCTGGGGAGTTAGGGTTTGGACAGGGCCCAATAAATAGTTTCTCTTCCCCACTATGTTTCTGAATATGGCAGGAAATAAATGAGTTGGCAGATGGGGACCAAAATACCACCTTTATTATTTATTCATTCATACTCTGAGTATTTATTGATTATCTACTCTGTGCCAGTCACGTTTTAGAGGGCAGAGGTGCAGTAGAGAACAAAAACAAAGCCCTTGCCCCCTGGAGCTCACTTTCTGTTAAAGACGGGGCAGGCATACATACCTTAGGCTTAAGAAGAAAATGTGCTTCCTCAAATTAGCCATATTGACCCTCTTCATCTGGACCATGCCTGAGTTCTCATCATCCCCATTCCTCAGGGGCAGAGCTTGCTCACTCCCTAGACCCCACCCCTAGAAGGGCAGAGGTGAGACAGAAATGCCTCTTCCTTCTTACCAGATTTACCAATCTCCCATGGTGTGAGTGCTTCCAAGGGGGGAAGCAGTTAGGAGTAGCAACTGAGATGGAAGTTAAAACCTAGAAATTGTGGTGTCCTTGTAGCCAGATAAAAATGTAAACATGTAAATAATTTTGTAAACAGAGTGGCTGGAAACAAAACAAAAAATTTTAAACCACCGCTTAAACAATTCTTAAAATTTGCAAATATTGGCAGAATTGGAATTTTTTAATCTAAATGTGTCATTTTATAATATGAACATTTTTCTTTTAAAGCTGATTAAGGAAGGAGTCAATAACACGCACACACCCCCTTTTATCCCCACCTTCTTCTTTAACTAGAACCTCACAGATTTCTTAAACTGTGTATAACCTTTTTCTCCTACCTTTTTATATTTTACCACCAGGTGGCACCAAAGTGCTGTTGATTCTACTTTAGAATTTTCTAGTAGTTCTTGCTAATTAAAGATCAGGCCTAAGTTTTAAAATGTACCCAATCTTTTCTTTAAATCCCCAAATTAATATTTCAATGTATTTTATGAAGTTCAAACCTTTGTAAAAGTGGAAAGAAAACTTTCCAAACACATTCTAAAAGAAAACAAAACAAACCTATATAAATTACCAAATTACAAGAATATCTACCATTCAGTATATAGGTTTTGGGGAGGGAGGGGAGGATGACTGATTTAGTATTGTTTTGGCCCTTATACTAAGTATGAACAACTTCAGTTGACTGGAACTTATTTTTGTCTTTACATCTTTCAGTTATCTTCACCCAAATTCAAACAGGATGTTTGATCAAAAGAAAAGTCGTTTCAGAGGGGACAAGGTAAGTTCCTTTAAATAAATCAAAAACTGAGGCACTGGGATTAACTGGCTTTCTATGACACTAAATTTGTTTGTTTGTTTTTAATGTTCTCTTTTCCATGAAAATTAAAAATACATATTAAACCAGGTATAGAGTGGAAAGAGCAACTGACCTAGATATTAGCTCCAGTTCTGCCAGTGACTCAGTATGTTGCCTTTGGTAATTTAGTTATCCTCTGTGGGTCTGATTTCTCTCTGGTAAATGAGATTTAACCTAGGATCTCCAAAGTTGCTTCTGTTTCTGAGGATTTCAAAAGTATCAAGAAGAAAGTTTGGCACAGCATAAGACAGAACTTTCTAACAGCCAGAACTGCCACTACCAATGGGAGTGTGAATGTGCTGACGGTAGCTGTATCCAAAAGAAGCAGAGATGCTGTTGAACATTCTTAAGCTTTAGGCAGGTGATTGAACAAGCCTTAAGGTCCTTTTTAAGCCTAAATTTCTTAATTCTGTAAGTTAAATTGAATTGTAAGCTGCCTGACAGGAGAGACTCCAAATCATACCTTATATTCAGAGGCTGACAACAAAATGCACCTCTCAGATCTCTGACTGTAGAGAGATTAACTGACCAACAATCCTGCTGATTACATCAGAATCAGGAACTTTTTAAATATGGAGAATCTCAGGCCCCATCTCAGACCTACTGTATCAGAATCAATGGAGGTGGAATTTCTATGTTTAAAATCTTCTCCAGGGACTTCTCTGGTGGTCCAGCAGTTGAGACTCCTTGCTCCCAATGCAGGAAGCCCGGGTTTGCTCCCTGGTCAGGGAACTAGATCCCACATGCCGCAACTAAGAGCCTGTGTGCCACAACTAAAAAGAAGATCCTGCAGGCCACAGCTAAGACCTGGCACAGCCAAATAAATAAATAAATATTTAAAAAAAAAAACCTTCTCCAAGTGATTTACCTGTGGACTGACCTGCATAAATCTAAACTGTTCAGTCTCCAACAGAGTAAGTTCTGAGGCCTAGGTGCATGGTAACTATTCCTTGAAAAAAAATCCCCCCCAAAAAATGTTGAAAAGCTTGACAAGTTTGTGTTATTTTGTAATAAAAGGAGAAACTGGTAAAGTTACTATAATGTGTTTCCCTAATATCTTAAGGTCCTCCATTTTCTCTTTCATATTGAATTTTTTTAAAACTTTCCTCATAATGTTCTATGAACTGAATTCATATATTTTAACACTAACCTGAGGCAAAAAAAAAAAAAAAAAGTTAATAAATAATACCAGATTTTGTCAACCAGACCCTAAGAAAGCATTTTTGGCATCACCTTAACATCCAGTGCCATTGATCCAGTCTCCAGACCTTTCCTTGCTTTGCCCTTCTCCAAGGTAATCTTGAAAATTACAGATGGTTGGTAGTTTGCCTGAATTTTTAGAGCATTGCCTCAGAATTTTTTATGTTTGAAATGATTTTAAAGACATTTTCAAAAACCTTGGGATTATTAAAATTTTCATTCTGATTGCCACTCTTCTTATTTCGAAGAGTCGTGGCAGCTGTGATTAGACAAAAAGAAAGAGAATCACCTAAGAGGTGTTTACCCAAGAGGTCTTTTTTGAGATAGCATTAGGTGTCCAGGTCAGGAAAAGAAAGACAACCTACAGAACGTAAAGTATTCTCTCCACATCCTCCCACAGTTTCTCCTTGAGTCTAAAATCTCTTATTACCTGCTTTTCTAGATTTCTTTCCACATATGTTCTTGTAGACAAAGAGAGCTTTCCAGGACACTTCAGCAGCAGAACTACCCTCAACCCCACTGCAGACCCCCACCCCAAGTGCTGGTTTTCTGTACACGTCTTTTATGGGATGCACAGACTTTGCATGTAGTTCTTTGGAATAATTGTCTCATGCTAAGGTCTTTCCAAAATGTTTAAAGTTCTATTTGGAATTCAGAGGGAGTGAGAAGGAACCAAATTCTATGACTGAACTCTGTGTTAATACTTTGGCCCTAACAAATTCTCAGCATGACTAGGTGATAATCTTCCCAGTTTTCTATTCTGATTTTTCTCCCTTTACTTTTCTATTACAACACCTGTTGCTTTAACGCTCATTTAATTTTTTGCCTCATTCTGTTTCTCACCAGTAGTTTATGCACTCAGATCTTGGGATCCATGTGCGGTTCTGTAATTCAGAAATTATTCCCTTGAGTCTCATTCTCTTCTTGGGTTAGATTTGAAATGGAAAGATTGGGAAAATAAAATCAGATTTAGAAAGGATTAGGAATATGTATTAGGAATATTATGTATAGGAAAATATTTCTGGCATTTGTCCTAATGTTTTGAAGTTTGGGGTCAACATGGGTCTTCAGAAGTACTGAAAAGGACATCTGACCACAGGATATTTGACCAGGTCAGGAAACTAAGAAATTTTGGATCATGTTTTGAAAAGGGCTGGCTTCAAGAATGGCCTTCAGTCAGTCACACCAGAAGCCTCACTGCCAGTCCTCACATCCCAAAGGTCCATCAGTTCTACACAGATGGCAGAGGAAAGAGGGCCCAGAAGCCCAAATTTGACCACTTTGTAGCTTAAAAAGATATTTTTAATTTTTCACCAACTTCATATTGTTATTTTTTTGTGTGCTTCAAAATAATCATTGTTATGTTAAATTATCCCTAAAAAATAGATGCTATCTTCTGTGCAAAATAGGACCACTGTAGAGACACTGAGACTCAGAAGAAAAGGACAAGTGAGTGAAACACTAAGACTGCAAGCCTCTGGGCCCAGTGTGGGAGCTCCTCCAGCCCAAAGCCCCAGATGCAAATGTGGAGGCATCAGAGCACAGAAACAAGAGCATTTATCTTGAGGACTCAGTTGTTAGAGTAGATACATATCAGATGTCTGATGGGTAGGGATTAGACTTGATATTCTTTATTTCCTGAACCTATTATGTTTTGAAATGTTTATGTATGTATATGTACATACAAATACCCATATATATGTATGTATATGTATAGATACATACGTATTTTTAATATGTATATGGCTTCTAACTTGAGGTGGTGGGTTTGTCATGGATGCTTTCATAAAGTCAATAGCTATTATTCACTGGTCATGTGATTGCATCAGGTCAAATATTTGGGGTGTCTTTTGGATGGGAGGTATGATAAACCCTAAGTGCCCAGGATAACTTTGACACCATTCATTCTAGAAAGAGGGGCGTGTTTAAGCTTGCAACAGATTCTTTGGGGCTTATTCTGCAATATAATCTTCAGCATGAGCTCACCATGGAGACCAGAAGTTTAATAGTGCTTGATGTCAACATGCAAGGAAAGATGGTTACCTTTGATGCATGTCCTTCTGAATTTTACATAATCCTACAAATGGTTTTCAAAAAATAATTAGAGTTCAATAAAGGATTAGCACCTATAAAACAGGGGTGGGAAAATATATGGCCCACAGGCCAGAACTAGTCCAACATGTGTTTTTGCCAAAAAAGTTTTATTGGAACACAGCCACATCTATTTGTTTATGTATCATTTATTTCTTGCTACAATGACAGAGTTGAATAGTTATGACAGAGACCATGTGGTCCACAAAACTCCAAATTTTACTATCTGGCCCTAAACAAGAAAAACAAATATAAACAACCCAACAGAAAAGAAACAGGCAGAGGAAATGAATAGGCAATGCATAGAAGAGCACACTAAATGCCCAGTAAATACATGAGAAGATGCAGTTGTAAACAGGGAAATTCAAATTTCAACTACACTTTGATTTCATTCCATGTGCATCAGATTCACAAATATTTAAGTCTCACAATATTGGTATTGGTAGGATGTAGAGTAATGGGGTTTCTTATTTTCTGCTGAAGGAAGCACAAATAAGTACAGTTGCTTTTGAAAGCAATTTGACATCCAATAGCAGTGAGTGCACATAGTCTATGACCTGGCGATTCCACTCCTAGACACACACACACGTGTATAAAGGAAATACCTTTTAGAGAATCTCTTGGCATATATAAGGGAGACATGTACAAGAATATTCATGATAGCATTATTAGAAAAAATACAAATAAGTTTCATATTCATAGAATGGATAAATAAATACTGAGTATATTCTTTAAACAGAATACTATGTAGTAAGGAAAATGAATTAACAATAGCACATATTTTATCAGCATGGATAAAGCTCACAGGCTGAATGAAGAAACCAAGTTGCAAAAGAATACAGATTGATATTCTTTATATATGCAAAACAATAATATATATTGTTTAGGGATGCACCCGTACAAAAAGCATGAAAATATGCACGGGCATTAATTATGAAGTTTAGGAAAGGTCTTACTTCCCAGAGAGAGAAAGAAGGAAAGGAATATGATTGGGGAGAGGTACAAAGGGAACTTCAACTACATTTGTAACATTCTATTTCTTAAGTTGATTGCTGTGAACTCAGATTTTTGTTCTATTGTAAATTGGAGTTACTTTATAAAAGGTGAAATTCTGTACATTCGAGGACTTATAATCCAGTTATTACAGCACTACCGAAGAACCCTCGCAATCTCTGAGGTTTTGTTTCCTTAATGGAGCAGCTTGCAGGTGCGGCTTCTGCATACACTTGTGTAGGCTCTATATTTATAAGAATGTCTGGGTGAGGGTGTGAGTTGGACAAAATCCAGCTTGTCCACGAGTCAACATGCCCTGTGCCCTTTGCACAAAAGCCCCAAGGTGAAGATCACTGGAAGGGTGTGCCTCCTTTGTTGCCCAAAAGTACCCTGCAATGCAGAGGCACTGTAGCTAGGCTCCACTTCCTCTTATCCAGCCTGTGGATGCTATCCATTTACTCATCCATGGCCATGAAAAACTAGGAGGAACCAGTCTGGAGGCAGAGTCTCTATTAAGTTTATTACTTGTTTGCCATCAGATTTTGCTTCATCCAGATATCTTTCTAGGTCCTTAAGGGTTATGTAAGAGCTGATCATTTTTCTCTAGTTGTCTGGGACAGTATCTTAAAAATCAGAGTTTTTTTTTTCTCTCTTGGGGCATCTTATCCAAGAAGTGAAGACTAATTGGCCAGTTTATCTTTAAAGCAAAACATATATAATGTAGCAACTATCAGAAATACTAAAACTTTAGCATATCTTACCTCTTTTTTTCTCTACCCAAGTCCTTTGTTCCTGATATTTTGTCATCTTGGACAAGCTGCAAATTTGAATCCTCCTTTCTTACCTTCTTCATCTCCTAGATAATAGGAATTTATTCAGCAATAAAATCTACATCTCTCCTTTTTCCACAATCCAAATCTCTCCTTTCATCTAAGTTGCCAGCCCTAAGATCTTATTCCTTGGAAGCAAAGAATAAAGTTCCCGAAGTGGGGTTCAAAGACCACCTGTCTCACTTTCACTTGGCATATATCAAAATGCTGATTTTGAGGCTCTAAGCCTTTTAAGACACTTTGCAGTTTTAATCAAGCTTTGCATGTGATTCTTATGCCAACTAAAGTTTAAAAACCACTACTTTAAAAGAAAGGAAATGAATTATTTGGCCAAATTAAAATCAATCAGTATAATGTATAATTGTTATTAAAAAAAAAAAAGAAAACAGCAGAAGATAGTGATACCTTGGCAAGAGAAGTTCTGTCATCTTCCAGTGTTGTTACGAAAGAGACGTTAAAGGAATCAAATAAAGAAATGAAATTAACAATTTTCTCTTCACTTGCTCATGAGAGTTGCTAGAAAATAATGGAAATGATTTAGACAATGGAAACCAATTTAGGGAAGCCTCCAAGGGCAACATACAAGGAACCAGGAGCCCAGGAGTTGTTCTGTGATGATCTTGGGCGGAGCACAGTATCTGCAAGCTTCAGATTTCTTATCTATAAAACGTAGGGTTGTCCACCTACCTTTAATTTCTCTTTCGAACCTACAATTAGAGGAAATAGGTCATTACTGAAACTTAAAGTCAAGGCATATCTGTATTTATTTGACTCTCAAGAGTGTGGATAAATTTATTGTACGTTAGTCGTGTGCCCAACTGGGCATTATTTTTAAAATAAACTCCTGAATGTAAAGATGATGGAAATTTTTCATTTTAAACTCCTTGGGTCTGCATCAACTTATTTCCATTTTCTTTAATTTTACTTACATGACATGAGTAATCAACTTGATGACAGTGACATTTTTAACCCTGCCTGCCTTAATTTAAAGTATTCATGGCAATGTCTTCAAAATAGAGTTAAATAACCCAAAGACACAGTGGAAAGCAAGAAAGGAGGTGCCCATAAAGCAGTATTTGGTACAAACAATGATAACAGTAACGTGGGGTCTATTAAGCCACAAAAGTCCAGAAGAGGAAGGAATGCTGATAATTACCTAACACTAAAGTTGCTGCTGGCTTCTCAAGGGTAGTTACCTGGAACTCAAATGACAGCAAAAGCTGTCTGGAGAAACTGCCCAGTGTTCAGAAATATCACCTCCTTTGACCCTAACAAGATTCCTGTGTTCTAGGATTTTAAAGTAGATGAGAAAGCGATCTGAGTTGCGGTCACCAAAACTCTGTATGGTGGATGGCTAATTGCTAAGACTTAGCTATCAAGTGCATATCAAGGTAGGTATAAAGATGTCAGTTGAAGTGAGAGGCGCTTGGGGGATGGGGGGTACACTGTTTTAATTTAGTATATAGCTTAAACTCAAATATTTATGTCAGATTAAGAGAAACCTTTTCTCTTCTCTTCAAAATCTTTCTTCCATTTGCACAGCTCCCAAAGTCCTCGCCGTTTGGAACAGTGGAGAGTCATTTGAAACTTAACTGAATGCTGGAGGCAAGTTCTACTTTTCAGGTCATCCAATTTAGGAGATCCAATTTCTGCAGAGAGAAGACGACGAGTGGGGGAGGGAAAACCCAGATTCTAAGTGTTCGGATGCTTCCACCTTCGATCCACAACCTGCCACGCAAATCAAGCCAAGGCAGGGATTTTTGCCGCGAACCACCACCATCACCACCACCTTGTCACTCACGCCCGATTACCACGCCCCTCTGGTCCCACTCTCGGCCAATGGCGGCTCCTCTCTTTGCATAGTAATGAGCTCGAGACCTCCCCCGGCCAATGGCGCTCCAGGAAACGGGTTAGTTTTGCATGTACCTAAGTGATTTGCATAACCCAGCGGCTGGGGGCTTGGGAACCCGAGCGTGCAACCCTAGAAGGGAAAAGGAGGAGATTGAGCTGCGGCTGCGAGAGAGCGAGAAAGAGCCCGGGTGTTTGTGTGAGAGCCGGGCGGGGGACTGTGGCGAGGGGCCGGCATGGCTGAAGGCTGCGCTCCGCAACCTTGAAGAGCGGCTGCGGCTGGAGGCCGGGGACCGGGAGGCGGGTGCGATGGCAGAGCGCGGCCCCTGCAGCTGCGCCCGGCCCGGCCGGCTGGCCTGAGCCGCCGGAGGAACGGGGCTACCTCTGCGCTTCCATGGAGCAGCGGGAAGGGCGAAACTCCGGAGCGCCGCGTCCCTGCGCTGCTGCTGCCGCGGACTGTTGAAGGGGCCGAGCCCCCGCGACTGCAGAGAGAGGAGAGCCCCCGGCCCAGCCCGCAGGCCTGCTGCCCGGGGCGGCGGGGGGCGTCGGAGGGCGCCAGAGGCGCGCCGAAGGCGCGGCGCCGCGGGAGAGGCCGGCGCTGGAGGCGGCCGCAGCAATGCCGGGCCCGCTTGGGCTGCTCTGCTTCCTCGCCCTGGGGCTGCGCGGCTCGGCCGAGCCCAGCGGCGCGGCGCCGCCTCTCTGCGCGGCGCCCTGCAGCTGCGACGGCGACCGTCGGGTGGACTGCTCCGGGAAGGGGCTGACGGCCGTGCCCGAGGGGCTCAGCGCCTTCACCCAAGCGCTGTGAGTGCGGGCGGAGGGGGCGCCGGAGGGGGTTCCGGGGGGCGGAGCCAGTGGCAGATCCCACTCCATCCCCAGTGTCCCGAGGAGGGGGGCGCCGTCACCTCCTTGGCACCCGCTCCACCGCCGCGAGCTTCACAAGCTTTGCCAGTCCAGGTCCGAGACCCGTGTAGCTCTTTTTCCCAGACTTTTCGGGCACGATCACCACCACCCTCCCCCAACTCCCAAGTGCATGTGGGGCCGAGGAGGAAGGAGGAATCTGGAAACGCTTGCCCCTGGCAGCCTTTTCACGCGACTTTCTCTTCTCCCGCGGGCCCCTGCTCAGCTGGCAAGAGTTTTGCTGGCGGCAGGGTTGAGGGCGGCTAGAACTTGGCCTGAGTCTGAGACCGAGGCAATTTTCGTGGGGAAGCACCTGGAGCCTCCTGGGTTCCAGCATGTGGGGAGAAGAAAACACCTGTACCGCAGTCGGGGCGAATGGCCTTCCCATTTGGCCCTGTCCGGGGGGGGGCGGGGGGGGAGCGACCTGGCACCTCAGTCCAGTTCCACTCCGGACTCACCAGCAAACGCCTGGGGTTCTGGAGCTCGCAGGGAAACCGGGCGAAAACAACGGAGAAGGGAGGGTGGTGGAAATTGCAGGTTTCTCTGGGTGAAATACTTTTACCCAACAAGGCCTTTTAAAGAAGGAATGCTGACCTTAAGTACAGGATATTGGAGGAAAATGAAAGTTCCAGAGCATAAGCTCTGCCTGTCCCAAAAGGTAGCCGTTTTCTGCTGTTCCTTAACCAGTAGAACTTTTCCTTTGAGCTGCCTGAGGTTGGGAAAGTCACTCAGAGAGTTCTGACTTCCAAAACATCCCCTCCACAAACGGGGACGGAGAGCTTTAGACATTCGCTTTAGAAACGAAGACTCTGAAATAGGTGTTGGCAGATGGCACCAGTAGAGAAAGAATAGGGTAACTGCGTGCAGGGTTTGGTGTATGCTCCTGTCCTGCCTTGCTGTGCTGTGCGGCCAGATTAAATCAAGGGCAGTGAAAGAACTGTTTGAGAGAGGAAGGGATTCTGAGAGGCCTTGGGTAAAGGGAATTTCCTTTTACCTTACAGCTGCTGAGAGGGACCTCTTAGAAACAGACAGTGTGAAAGGAATAACAGACCCCGTGAAGAGATCCTTTCTGTGCAGGCCAGAGCGGTGCTGTTTCCAGGTGGCTGGTGGGAGGTGTTCTGCTTGCCTTCTGCCAGTGGGGTTTTTTTGAGTCCTGTGGCCAGTTGCCTTGGAACCTGTCTCATTCTTTGGCCGCCAGCCCCCTTCTCCATTTTTTTCCCCTTTGTTTCAGGTTTTAGTTACACATTTGAAGTCATTTTCCTTCAATATGGTGAAATTTAACTTTTCAGTAAAAAAAAAGTTAACTTTGCAGTGGCGAGCAATTTGCCCACAAAGGTACCCTACGTGGGAAAGTTTGGGTGGGAGTGAGGAGAAGTAAGGGAAAGAAGACTGGGTAGAGGGGAAGGGGCTGTTTTTTTTCCCCAAGACCTCTTCATACTTTTAGGGAATTCATTCAGGAGAGGTGGCTTTCCCTGAAACCTCTTTCAGGTCCCAGAGAGAAAAGCATACTTTTACTATTTTGACCAGTTGAAAAGACCTTGTTTAGTAGATGCCTTGAGTTTTAATGTGTAGACTTGCCCTATAAGGAGGAGGGCTGTTTTACATTAGTACCTAAAAACCACAAAGAAATTTTTATTTTTATGAGAGCGCGCTCCTTGCTATAGAGCATCAGGCATCTTTCTTTAGAATTCACCAAAAGTAGTGAAATGCTATATTCTCAACCTTGAGCCTTACATAAGTGACTGTTCATGGCTTGGGAAACAGATAAATCACTGGCACCAGTCCAGATCAGATTGCCTAAACTAGCATCATCATAGCACTTTCTGAGCTGTGGCGGTGGGCAAATGTGTTATATTTTCTTTTTCCCTTCGTGACCTGTAGAGTAGTTGTACCTCCTGATAACTCCTTATTTCACTTGAACACTCTTCATTTCACCCTTAAAAGTGTATGTTATAATGACGAGCCCTGGTAAAGGGCATTTCAAGGGCAGTATATTTGCATGTTGGGAAACCAGTGATCTCAAAATCCACGTTGAAGAGGGGCGGGTGCTGTGATCTGCCCACTCCAGTTGATCTTATAAGACACCTTGGAATCACCCAAGGTCTCTTGGCAAGTCCTTCTGATTTGCTGTCCCATCACAGCTTTGGTGGAACACAGGTACACACCAAGGAACTAGATCCATGGTTCCCAAACTTTGATTCACTGATTTCTAATTTCTGGAGCATGGACACCAAGGCCTGTTTAGTTATACATAAAATGATAATCACAAAAATAGAAGTCAAAAAGATGAGACTGTGATTATTAATCGAAGCTATTTTCTTGTCATTCCTCAATGGTGTCTTACCTTCACCTCACTCAGATGTGTACACATCCCACATTGGGACTCCTCGTTGACAGAGCAGGGATTTTATTTTACTCAACTTGGAGTCCAGAGTCCGGTACAAAGGAAGCGCTTAATGTTTCAGTGAATAAATAAGGACTTAAGGCCACACTAAGGGGCAGGATTGGGGCTTGGAATTCAGCCCTCATTCCCACGCGGGATTGCCAAACTCCACATTCTCAGCATTTAGCTTTTTGTCGAGATCTGAGAACCCAGAGAGAGGATACCTGCTTTTTCTCCTTTAGGCTCGTTTAAACTTGTTCAGCCCAACAGTGTCTATTTCCTGCTGAAAGCTGCTTTATCTGAGTCTGGGGGCAGAGTCAGATGTAATCCTCAGTGTTGTTGACAGGATTCCCGTGTTCACAGCGTTTGCTGCACCTGTAGTGCTTATTTATATTTTGCAGCGGCAGTTCCCGATCCTGAGTCACAGTGCACTGGCTTGTCACATTTCACCCTGAGGTGTTTTAAAGGAGGTACTCGGACTAGTATTAAAATTCTGAAGTGTATTTTTAATCAGAAGGGTTCAAGTTTATTCCCCTATTAGAGCTAATAAGGTCCCTCTTAATCACCTGCGTTCCAAGATTCTTGATTGAGAGAGAAAGGGATGAAGTCATGGTGGTGGTGGGGAGGGGATAGTGAACGTGTGTCCTCTGGTTTGTGTGTTACTGTCACAAAATTTGAGACTTGTAGATGGGGGTCACAAATTTCCACATCCTAGGTTATGTCTGGTGCATAGTTTTAGGATTATAAAGGCTGTTTCTGTGGCTTTGTGGAGAGGGTGGTAGGTCTGAGCCCTTGGTCATAGTCCTCACCATGACCCTGAGTAATTGTGTGGCCTTGGGCGAGTCATTCTACCTTTTTTTTTTGGTGACAGTTTCTTCATTTGAAAAATGAAGTCATTGGATTCACTAGATTCTATTTAAGGCTGCTTGTAGCTTCCAGACATTCTATGATTTTATAATTCTTACACAGTTTTAGGATGGCAAGGGGACGATAGCGATCGGCTGCTCTCGTGAAAAGATCCCAGAAGTATCTGAATATCCATCTAGTTGAAGTTGCACAAGCCTATTTATTGCCACTCACTTGGAGGAGGAGTTCTTTGTGTTTAGAAGTGTGTGTTAGGAAATTTGCCATGGAGACTTGTTACAGAATGCATGACTAGCTAAGGCGCTTTGCTGGGGTAGAATAGCCCTGCTTGTTTCCTGTTGGTATGGCTTCACACTTGGAAAATAAAATCACTCTGTTTCAGTAATTTGGGTACTGTACAAAAAGTTACTCAACGTCGTCACTTCCATATAATTAGTCATAATCTCTGCAGCCTTCACAGTGTGTGTATCTTGTACACGGGCAGGTTAGCAAGCTTTCTATATAGAACTGATGGTTACCTGAGGGGCTTTGAAGGGTTTAAAAAAATTATCTGTTGCTTTTTCTTCTTTGGGAAGCATCATCTCAGATTCTTCCCTAAGGTGTACTTTTTTTCACGACTCCAAGCACCTTTCTTTTAATAGTATTATTTGAAAGTATTTTCTTACGTTTGCTCCAATGTCAGTTGTATTCCCTGGCAGGTCAGTAATCAGTGGCTAAATGTTTATACCCTTTTTTGATGGTCGAGTTTTGATATTTTGATGTCTAAGTTACTGTCTGTAAATTTCACTGTTAGCTTATTTTCTGCGGTGTGTCTTTCTAGAGAAGTATATGTGTTACATACCAGGGAACTTTGTTCTAAACAAGGCCAGTATATGAACATCTTTAAGTACAGATCGTTTATTTTACAAACTAGTGAATTGCTGGGTTCTCTTTAAACACAAGAAGAAAGAGCATTCTGCTGGGAATATGGAGAGCTGGTTTCCAGATCTGTCAATAAATCACACGAGTGACCTTGAGGTGGTGACACACTTAACCATTCAGGGCCTTGGCTTCTTCACCTGAGAACAAGGAAGTAAACAACTCTTACTGCCAAAAGTTTTCTTTCTATTTAATTTGATTTTTTTTTCCATATATTTGTCCGATCTTCTCTGTTGTGTTAAGTATAGTATAGGTATCTCAATCCTGAAATCCCTCCCTGACCCAGGAAACTTCCCCAACTGTCCACCTCTACTGGAATGTATCCATCGACTGGGGAACCTGCCTCAGAAGGCAACAATGTGCTGGGTGTGGTCTGAGCTCTACCCAGAATTTAAACCAGTGATTCTCATTCGAGGCTCCTGAAGGCTTGTGGTAACCACTAATATTTTATGATTTTCAGTCCAGCTAAATGCTAATGACTGTTATGGTATCACAAGCATTTAATGTCCAGGCACTTGGCTCTTACCTGAATCATAAGGTAACATTTGACAGCTTAATCTCTTAGGGAAGATCAAAGTTCTGTACTGGTAGGTGGATCCAGGCAAGTTTGGGTGTTTTCTTGGCCTCTGTCAGGTTAGCTCTCAAATTCTTATTTTAGTCATCTTTATAATGGCAGAAAGCACTGACAGCCTGCAAGTTTGGATTTTGGTTTTTGGGCTCCTTGGTTGTGCTTATCCTTTTATTTCCATTTTTCTTGTCAGGAAATAATGGATATTGGTGACTAATGACTCTCATTGCTTTGAATCTCTCTGAATCTGTGTAGACTATCAAGCAAGTGAAGTTGTAAGAATCCTTTAGTGACTCATTGAAATTTTTCTAAGACCGTTTCCCACTTTTTCTCTATAAAAAAGATAGAAGTGGGGCTTCCCTGGTGGCGCAGTGGTTGAGAGTCCGCCTGCCGATGCAGGGGACACGGGTTTGTGCCCCGGTCCGGGAAGATCCCACATGCCGCGGAGCGGCTGGGCCCGTGAGCCGTGGCCGCTGAGCCTGCGCGTCCGGAGCCTGTGCTCCACAATGGGAGAGGCCACAACAGTGAGAGGCACGTGTACTGAAAAAAAAAAAAAAAAAAAAAGATAGAAGTTTCCATAAAAGCACAATATTTATCAGTATACCTGGGTTACAAGTTAAACCCTGCCCAATGTGCCTTAAACTCTGAAAAATGTGACTAATGTAACTTGATCAGACAGCTTTGCTTTTAATTTTTTTAAATGAGAGTTCATGGTTTTGTCTTTAGAAATGTATTATCTAGATTGCTCTTTAATTGCCTCCTGAAGCCTTCAAGTTTTTGGCAATGCCCAAAGCTTGTTCTCCTGTATATACAAGAACATGGATAACTTTGTCCCCAATTTTGTTCAGTGAAGTGTAGTTTTTCAAAAGATTCGTTGAAGATAATAAAATGCTTTAGTTTTAAATTCTGTCAGTGAAGAAAAAAACTAGGGCATTTAGCAAATCAGTACTCTTACACAATGACTAATTTGTCTGCCTTTCTAGACATTTCTTTTGTGTCTCAACACTTGATGAACAAACTGTAGGCCGGGTATCGGCTCTATTGTCTGAAATTGGGTAAGTTCAAAATTGAGTTTAGAAATGATTTTATAGTTCATATACATTTAGTAACATCTCAACTTTCTAAAGACTTGAGCAAATTACTACTCAAATACCCCCTTTAAATGGCAAGTTGTAATTATGTAGTAGTATACTCTGGATTCACCCACCCATAGACAAATATTTGTTATTAAACTTTGTATATGGCTGGGACTATTTTTAGTAAGTTTCTTATAGTGTACAGAAATAGTCTGTGTCGTGTACAGGCAGTTAAAACTCTGAATGGGTGGTTGTTTTTAGACTCTAAAGCACGTTTTGATAGTGTTACATATTTTAATAGTCAAAAAAGCATGCCAGCCAGGTCCCCCTCTGACCCTGCAGTAAGTCTACAGCAAGAATTGTCATTTTGCATTTTGCATCTCTTATTTTAGATGCAAGTGATTGGGGTTCAGGAATGCCCATCTAAGAGTGTAGGCTTCAGAAATGAACATTTAAAAAATACATATTTTGGTAGTTCTCTTAGCTTTTCTGTAATGAAAGATCTTATGGGAAAAGCACTGAACCAACCCTCTGTGGCAACATGTTGGCCCATTAAGAATATAAGAATATCCTTGTAAGGAAATATAAACCATAGATATTTTGGGAGGCAGCTGGGCCAAGACTGGGTATACGTTTAGATCCCGGGCTGGTCTGTTGTCTGTGCTAGTGAGAAAACATGTGTGGGGAAAGCATATTTAATATATTACAGGATATTTAATGACCCTTTATCCTTCATATTTCATTTGTATTTAAGTATTCCGAGTCAAGATAAGTAAAGAGTTGCGTAAGCCCCTTGAGCTAGTTTTTTTTTCCCCTCTATTTTTACACTAGGAGAATGCAGCCCCCCCTTTTTTTCAACAAAGCTTTAAATATAAAATTGACCATTAAAAGAACGAAAATCTCAGTGCACAGTGGCAACAGAATATTTTTGCTCTTTGAATCAGATTTCAGAGCATTGTATCCAGAAAAATCATGAGTTAGATTTTCCCTGTTCCCTGTACATTTTTAAAGTTTTCTCTGGGGGAATTTCCCCTCCCGAGTAGAGTGACCTAACTTTGACAGGGAGATGGCGCCTTTCCCTTGGCTCTGTGGGAAGCATGGCTGAGGAATGCACCTAGGATTGCTTGGGATCCCACTTGCCCACTCCGCCTGGGCTCTGACTGCCCATGTGGAGCTCTCAGTATAAGCCACAGCATAACTGAATGCAAGTGGTGACCTCCAGACTCCCCTGAAGAGCTTGATTAGAGCTGTTTTCCTAGGGAGGTAGATAGATGGCCATTAGAAGTCTCACTCTTATTCACGTTTCTTGTTGGGAAGTGCAGGGTAGGAGGTATGCTTCCGAGTTGGCAGTCTCTCTCTCTAAAACTCTGGGGACTGGGCTATGATGCTGTTTAACTTCTGTTTTTTCCCATATCCCTACAGGGTAAGCTTCATGCTAAGAGGCTCTTAGAGAAAATATACGACTAATATGGATAATACAAGAAGGGCTTGGCAGACTAGATTTTCTCAGGAGAGAGGAGACCTGTGGTTGCCACCACTGTGATCTACGTTGTCACCCTTCCCGTGTGTGGAAGCCATCTCAGGGAGCTTCTTTTTCTGCCTGAGAATCTCCAGAGAATCAGCACTATTCTCTCTCTTGAATACCTTACACCTTAAGAACTCTATCCCGAAGTCTAGCAACTCTTATGGAGGTGAGGGGAGAGAAGGCAAATACTGTTGATTAACCTTTAGGTTTCTTAATGTTCTTGAATACTGTTCACACGCTTCTCTGTTTTAGGCGCTAAATCAAGCTTTTGCATTTTCCGAATCTGATAATTGCCCCTTGGGTCCTCTTCAGGCTCTCCTTATCTCACATCAAGCACGTACAGAATTCTCATACAATTTGATCAGAGTTAAGAAAGGAGTATTCAGGGCCTCCCTGGTGGCGCAAGTGGTTGAGAGTCCGCCTGCCGATGCAGGGGATACGGGTTCGTGCCCCGGTCTGGGAGGATCCCATATGCCGCGGAGCGGCTGGGCCCGTGAGCCATGGCCGCTGGGCCTGCGCGTCCGGAGCCTGTGCTCCTCAACGGGAGGGGCCACAACAGTGAGAGGCCCGCATACCGCAAAAAAAAAAAAAAAGAAAGGAGTATTCAATGCATTTAACATTTTAGTATCATGTTTTAAAAGCTTACACGTGGATTTACTAACTGATACTTAGCAGTTTATCATAATCCCAGTTTTCATCCATTCTGTGCTACTGCTAGTTCATCTCATTTGATTAGTGGAATTTGTTTTAAAATCTTAATGTTTTCTTAACTTTGTAAGAAAGAAAATTTTTTCTTGTTGGCCTTCTGTTCTCTCCAAGGTCATTTTGAGTCCGTGGTCGCATAATCCAGCTTTTTATGTCACTATCTACTCTCCAGTCTTCTTTTTATGCGCCTATTTTTATGAACAGGACTTCAGAAGTTGTTTTATTTTTGAGAGTGTGGCACAAGGAATCAAGACCCCTGAGGTCCTAAATCTGTGCGCTTGAAGGTATCACTTAATCCCTTTAGACTTTGTCTTTTCCATCTGCAAGAAGAGGTCACTTGACTTTATCTTCAAGGGTCACATGTAGGAAACTTTAGCATGACCTGTTTGAGTGACAGCAAGGACCCATTACATTATGTTGTCATTTCTTTGGGGAGTGCCTCAGCAATTGTCTATGTGTGTTATCCCTTTACGTCACTTAGATTTAAAGTTCTAAACCCTATTTCTCTGGTTCTTTGAATGTATATCAGGTTTATAGCCTGTTGGAGACTTCACAGTGAGCCCTTGTGCTAATGGAAAAAAGACTCTTCATCTGGTAGACTTTTCATTCAGAAAACCATAAAGATCCTGGTGGAGAAAGAGTAATGCATATGTTTTTATCAAGATTCCTTCTTACAGGTGGTGCTACTCCCTTTCTAACAAGAAAGCCTAGTGGTGGGGAGTTACAGTTTCTATAGAGGAGAGAGCTTGGAGGAAATCATGCTTTCTTGCCTTGGTCTCTCACTGGGCATTGCTTCCCTGAGATGGCTGGTCAAGTTGAAGGACACTCTCCTAATAGGGGAACACAGCAAACGGGCACGTGACCTTAGCCAGTGTCAGTGTGATCTTTAGATAATAATTTTCTACTTCCAGACTTTGGAACACTGAGGATTTTCATGAAACAATGCTTAACTCTTTAAGAAGCCTCATGCCAATGAGTGCCCAGCAGTTTCTCATCACTGTCCATGTTGGGGATTGATAAGATTAGCTCAGGTTTGACAATTTAGCTGAGTTCTTGTTTCTTCATATCACCTTGTTTCTAGCAATATGCAGATTATGGGAGAACATTTTGTTTCAAGTACTTTGAAAATGATATTTTACTGGTTATTGGATACCTGTGAATTTTCTTTACATTTGAGACAAATGCTTGTGTTTTGTGGATAAAGAAAAGCTTATTATCCTTGAAGTAACTTTAGAACTAAAATCCTTTCTTTAAAATCCTTCATATTTCTCCAAGGTTATATGACATTCTTGGTAAGCACAGTTAAATCTTTCTCAGAACCCTTAAAAACTTTTCTGGGTTTTGATTCAGCTCTGATTTGAAAATGAATTGTAAATTCAGAGTAGCAGCTAACATATGCAAGAGTGCTCATGACCTATTTAGATTGGTTGAGTGTTTCAGATACAGTTGTGCATTTTCTACCCTGGGTCTCTTTCTTTAAAAAAAAAAAAAATGTTTGAGATGTTTTTCCCATTACCATCTTGACATCTGCCTGGTTACACATGAATAGCTTGACCCAGTCCCTCAGCAGGGAGACTACCATGGCCTTGCTTTCAATAGCCATGTCACCGACAAAGAAAACATATGGAATATTTCATTCCTGCCCTTTGCAAACAGTCTGGGGCTGTGAGGGCATGCAGCAGAAGGCTTCATCCTTCATGGTAGGTTGGCAAGTTTGTGTGCTAACCACAGGTCCTGCTGTTAGCAATCAGACTGTGTTTTCCAAAGCCCTATTACATTCTGTGGAAAGGAAATCTCGTGTTTTGGATAAGCCAGTTTCTAATATCAATTTGAATTAAGTTTGTATGACCTGCTTCTACGGTGGGGTTTCCTGCTTGATCAGTTATTTCACCAAAGGGAATTTGTGTTTGTGTGTGTGTGTGTGTGTGTATGTGTGTGTGTGTGTATGCAGGACGTTTCGAGGCTGTTCTCCCAGGTTTGATATGTGGCATGTGTTTGATGGATACACAAGTTGGGAACAAGGATGCTTGGTTCCCGATAAAACGTACCTTTAGGACTGTCTGCCTTTATGTTTATCTTCCTGTCAGTCTGCAGAAGGAGGTCAGTTGATCATTCTCATGCTAGCCAATCCCTGCCACATTGACCTTTAAGGCTTCTGTTGCGTAGCACCAGCTTCTACTGGGGACTTGGTTTCAGTTCAACTAGCATTAACGGCTTTGCTTTGTGGCATCTGAATCCACAGTGTGGAGGCTTGTCAGCAGGTGTGGCAGGAGAGGGCCAAGAACGTGGAACAGAGGGGTAAATCAACTGCTGTTTTTCTTCAGGCCTTTTTCTGCGTTAAAGGAATTTGCCCTTGGCACCACCCTGGCTGAGGTGGCATTCCAGAAGGAGAAAGAAAAAAAAAAAAAACCCTATGACACCAAAGATAAGAAGATTCATGACTTTGGCGGAGGAAATAATGACATACATTTCATCAGGGTCCTTTCCAACCCTTAAGTTACCCTAGCCTGAATTTCTAGTTCTTGTTGTTTCTTAGACATGCGGGCTGGTTTTGACAGGAGTAGATGATTGCTTGAAAAGGAAGTGAGCTCCTGTTTTGTCCCAGATATAGCCAAATATTTAAATGTATATATACATCTCATCTAGAAGGTATTTCTGATGGTTCTTGGTATCATTACTGAACATTTGCTGTAAAACAACATGCTAATAGACATTACTGCCTCTCACATTTTCTTTTTTTTTTTTTTTTTTGCGATACGCGGGCCTCTCACTGTTGTGGCCTCTCCCGTTGCGGAGCACAGGCTCCGGACGCGCAGGCCCAGTGGCCATGGCTCACGGGCCCATCCGCCCCACGGCACGTGGGATCTTCCCGAACTGGGGCACGAACCCGTGTCCCCTGCATCGGCAGGCCGACTCAACCACTGCGCCACCAAGGAAGCCCTCACATTTTCTTATAAGAGTAACTCCTTTTGTAATTCTTGATTATAATAGATTTCCTTTAAATTTGGACGGTTACATTTTAAAAAGTTTTGGTTATACAGTTGTTCACGAATGAGCCTATTTGAGCCCCTCACTTTCTGTTAGTGACTCCATATGTGTATTCTAAAATAACTCGTATAATCTCCAATGCTCCATCTTCCTTCTTTGACTACTTAACTGACCTTTATAACTACTGATTCATAGGGAGAACTCCCTTAAACCTCTCAATCTTAAAAATTCACCCTTTTAAGTGTACAGTTTTGAAATGTGTATAGGAGTGTAACCACCACCATTGTCAAGATATAGAACATTTCCATCACTCTCCCCTGTGCCCTTTGTAGTCAGCCTCTCTCCTCACCCTTGTCCCTGGCAACTGATGATCTGTGTTCTACCTTGGGTCTCTTATATTGTTTTGCATTTACCAGAATGTCACATAAATGGAAAGTAACAGACTGTAGTCTTGTGCCTAGCTTCTTTTACTTATCATAATGCTTTTGAGATTCTACCATGTTGTTGTGTAGGTCAGTATGTAATATTCCTTTTTTTTTTTTTTTTTTTTTTTGCGGTACGTGGGCCTCTCACTGTTGTGGCCTCTCCTGTTGCAGAGCACAGGCTCCGGACATGCAGGCTCAGCGGCCATGGCTCACAGGCCCAGCCGCTCTGCAGCATGTGGGATCCTCCCGGACCAGGGCACGAACCTGTGTCCCCTGCATCGGCAGGCGGACTCTCAACCATTGCGCCACCAGGGAAGCCCTGTAATATTCCTTTTTATTGCTGAGGAGTATACCATTATATGGATGTACCACAATTTGTTTATCTATTCCCCAGTTGAGGGACATCTGCCTTGTGTCCAGTTCTTGGCAGTTAACAAATAAGACCATTATAAATATTCATGTAAGAAGTTTTTGTATGAGCATAGCTTTTCATCTCACTTGTGTAAATACCTAGAAGTGAGATCCTGGGCTATATGGTAAGTATATATTAATAAGAAAACGGTCTAGATTTTAATGTCTTAGAGGCTTGATATCACTTATACTTATAGCCTCAATATATTGTTAACATAGTATACATGTGGTATTCGCAGAAGCTGTTAAAAATTGATTATGTTTAAATGTCTGTGCTTTTACAGGAGTAGAATTCTTAGCCTTTTTAAAAAAATTTGTTTATTTATATTTTATTTTTGGCTGCCTTGGGTCTTCCTTGCAGTGCGCGGGCTTCTCATTGCGGTGGCCTCTCTGGTTGCGGAGCACGGACTCTTGGCGCTCAGGCTTCAGTAGTTGTGGCTCGTGGGCTCTAGAGCACAGGCTCAGTAGTTGTGGCACATGGGCTTAGTTGCTCTGCGGCATGTGGGATCTTCCCGGAGCAGGGCTGGAACCCTTGTCCCCTGCATTGGCAGGTGGATTCTTAACCACGGTGCCACCAGGGAAGTCCAGCCTTCTTTTTGATACCTGGCAGTTAACCATGATGCCTGAAGGACTCGTGTAGAAGTGATACCAATGTGGAGCATTTTGCTGACAGTGAAAAAACTTTGAATTGTTAGTGTATTTGTGTTTGGAAAGTCTGATTCAAAAAAACGGAAATTTGGTGAGGAATTGCTAGGCCTACTTGTGTGTTTGGCATGTTACACATGGCATGGTTTCCATTTATAGCTAAACAAACAAAGATTGGAAAGGGTTAGGTAACTTGTGATGACATCCCATTTAGTGGGTGGTAGTTGGTGTTCGGTTTTTGTCCATTCTGTGGTTAGCATGGAGAGTTGACAGTTTCAGAAGAGGATAAGGTTAAAATGACAAATGAAATGGTGAGAAGCGACAGGTTACTACAGGGAAAAAAATCAGAATTGAAAATAAAGCATCCCGAAAAAGCATACACATGTATCAATATATGTGTACATACAGTAGGGCACTGTGACTTGATTTAGGAGTAACTTACGTTCAAAAATCAATTTACTGGGTAAAATTAAGTTATCTTTTATTTCTAGCAGAATTTTTTAAAAGGTCTCTATAACTTGATCTCCTTGAAAGCTTACACATTATTTTCTACGTTAATAGTGTTTTTCTGTGTCAGGAAAGTAAATATCAGTTGTGTGCCTTTTAGCTTGCTTTTTCTTTTCTGGAATTCCGTTGGATGGTATATGAGGATCAGATCCGTTAGCATACTCACTTTTTTGTTTCTTAAGGAGCAAATTTTTGAATGTGCTTCTTTAAACCAAAACACTGAAGTAAATTAAAAAGCAAAGTGTGCAGTATGATGGTTTCCATATAGTTGCCCCCTTTCACTCACTGGAATTTCCTGCCTCTCTTGTTGAAGATGTTTTTATAGGGAAGTCAGCATAAAAGTGAATCACCCATGAGCCTTTTTTTCCCCCCAAGGCATTTCATGGAGTCAACTTGGTATTAATTTAGCTGGTACTCTTCAGTTGACTTGAATACTGTGTTTTTGGATGGTGAGCTGATGTTTATTAAGCTGTTAATATTTTACAGACTGGATGGGTTCCTGTTTCAATCTATGTGCTCTTTCCTTTAGCAGCAGGGCTGTTCATGACTGAAGCTGTGACCACAGTTTTGATTTGGAATGTACCAGTCCCATCATGGAGAGTCATTTACCTGGTAACCTCTACAGGTTGTCTTCTTCTGGAAGTATTTTGCTGTTTTATTTCACTTAAGTTGCACTCTTTATCATGAAGAGCTTCTTCATGGTCTGTCTTGCCATTCAGATAAACCATCATCATCATCTTGTTATGAACATAGATGCTAAAAATCATAAATGTCATTGAGTACCAGGTACTAGGAGAAGTGCCTTTGCATGCATTATCTATTTAATACTCCCATCAGCCCTCTAAAGCACATGCTTTTATTCTCCATTTCAGAGATGGAGAAACCCCAGGGTGTGAGGGCACACAGGTAATAAATGAGGTTTTGTGGATGGGGTGTTGGATCTTGTTTTTTCAGACCAGGGTTCCTTGGTTGAGTGAGTTGTATGACAGTGTCCTTTAGTGCTCTTCCTAGATTCAGGCGTTTATCTATCTTGTGTATGGTGGATATCATGAACTGCTTGTTTTATAGATGAGGAATTAGTTTTGGAGAGGTTAAATCTGTCTGTGCTCTGCTTGAAGTGTTCTCAGCTCCTTAGAATGTAGATTTGGACCCTTCTAAATCTTAAAGGTCTCTGGTGCAGTGGTACCAAAAGTTTTGTGTGTGGTATGGACCACGCATCAAAGAGGCTATATTTACATACATATGTCCCCAGTAAGTATATAAATACATATATTTATAAATAAATACACACATATGTATATTTAAATATACATACATATATTTACAGGTACATGTTTAGAGACCAGATATCTATTTATTATTTGTTCAGCATTTCAACTACATAAATCATAACCAAATTTTTGCTAATATTTTTCTGACTTGCTTTCCTTTCTTAAAAGTTCACTTCTATTAAGAACTGGTAGAAGACAGTTGATCTGGCTCACATTCTCCATTTAACATGGAAGAAATCCTCTTACATTTAGTTGTATGAGTTGTCTAGCACCATTGGTAGCCCTCCAGAGTATGTTGACAAAACAAAGCAGGAGGAAGCACATTATCAGAGTAGATGGTCCTTTCTTTGATTACGTAAACCTTTAATACTTAATGAGACTTTTGACTTGTGTTGCTTATGGCTTATGCTTGTCAGATGGTAAGATTTCCTATACTTCTTCCTTGTCTATTGTCCAGTCTTTCAGGACCCAGTACTTTACTGAAATTGTATAATAGGAGGTAGTTAATTTGTAGAGGTGAATAAAAAGGTTTTGTGCAAATAATTTTATCAGTTCAAGCTATTTTCTGAGAGCTACTAATATTGGTATAATGGTTCATGGAATCAGTAGTCTTTCAACTCTAAAGTAATACTTATTGAGATAATAAGTCATTATTTTAAAAGTTAATTTGTTCAACACATTTATTAAGTATTAAGTACTGTTCTTGGTGCTGGGGACACAGATAACTGATGATATCTTTTAAAAAAATAATTTAATTAATTAATTAATTAATTTTGGGCGCTGCGTTGGGTCTTTGTTGCTGTGTGCGGGCTCTTCTCTCTAGATGTGGCAAGTGGGGACTACTCTTGGTTGTGGTGCACAGCCTTCTCATTGCAGTAGCTTCTCATTGCGGAGCACGGGCTCTAGGCGTGTGGGCTTTCAGTTGTTGTGGTGCGCGGGCTCAATAGTTGTGGCTCGCAGGCTCTAGAGTGCAGGCTCAGTAGTTGTGGCGAACGGGCTTAGTTGCTCCAAGGGATGTGGGATCTTCCCGGACCACAGATCAAACCCCTGTTCCCTACTTTGACAGGCAGATTCTTAACGACTGTGCCACCAGGGAAGTCCCATCTGATGATATCTGACAGCGTCCCTGCCCTCATGTAACTTACCTGGTATGGGGTGCAGTAGGGGTGGTGGTAGACAGTAAAAAATATAAATACAATAAACATATAAGATCAGGTAATACTAAGTGCTGTCGAGAAAAATAAAGCAGGATGAAGGGGGCTCACTATTTAAGTAGGGTTGTCAGGGAAGCCTTGAACCTTGGAGTGATTAAGGTAATCACCAATTAAGGGAATCAGTATCTCTTGGAGTATGAACCCATCTTAAGCAATGGCAAAGCAAGGTTTTAAAAGTTCCTCCCCACCCCATAATTATAATTTAGTTAAAACATAAAAAGTTGAAAATCCACATGCCATAATAAACTGGTATATCAGTACAGTGGCCTGCTACACAGCAGTAAGATAACCAACTATTGATACATGCAGCAGCATGGATAACTCTCAAGTGTATTATGCTGGGTGAAAAAGCCAATCTCGAGAGGTTACATATGGTGGTGATTCCATTTAAAACACTCCAGACATGACAAAATTATAGTGATGGAGAACAGGTTAGTGGTTGCTAGGGTTAGAGATAGGAGGACAGTGAGACTCTAAAGAGGTAGCAGGAGGGAGCGATGGGGCAGTGATGGCAAAGAAAAGTCTGTTTTATTTCGTTTAGTTTTTGACAAAGTTGTAGTTGCACCTAGCGCCCTAAAGCGAGGAACAGAGGTGAGAGCAGAGTTTTCCTTGAGAGTATTTTTTTATTTCACAGCCACAACATGATGGGAGGTTCTATTTCATTTTCCAAGTTTGTGGAATTGAAAGTGTCTATTTTCTGCAAGGAATTGAAAATACTCTGCCAGGAGGAATTGAAAGTATTAATTCTATCCAGGGCTTTGTTTCAAGTAGAGTAATATGTCCATGTTTTTGTTTTTTTTTGTGGTGAGGGAGCAGTTCCTTATCCTGACTGCAGTGTTGATCATATGAATTCGTACGTGTGGTTTAAAAAAAAAGGAGTGCATATAAAAAGTTGTGGAATCTGAGTAGGGTCTATAGTTTAAGATAATAATGTTGTACCAAAGTAAATTTCCTGGTTTAGCTAATGTATTCTGGTCATGTCAGATGTTGCCATTGGGAAAGCTGGGTGAAGGATGCATAGGAACTCTGCACCATTTTTGCAACTTTTGCTGAGTCTTAAATTATTTCCAACAACAACAACTACTACACCAGATCAGTTTAGAGTCTTGAGAAATCTTAGTAGAAATCTCACTCTTGGCCTCACTCCTGAAATATGACGAGGAAACTCTGTTTCTGAGGTGAGATAATAACCTGAGGTTGCAAAGCCCAAGTCGAATCTAGACCTTTTAACTGTCAGGCCTGCATTATTTTGCTCCTTTTAGAGCTTAACCAGTTTTATTTTTATTTTTTAATTTTTTTGGCCATGTTGCACAGCATGCCGGATCTTAGTTCCCTAACCAGGGATTGAGCCTGTGCCCCCTGCAGTGGAAGCACCGGGTCCTAACCACTGGACCGCCGGGGAATTCCTAAACCAGTTTTAACTGCTACTGAGCGGTTGTTGGAGATGATGTGTGTGTGTGTGTGAATTCTCTTCTACGCCCTGAGGCATAGAAAGTGTAATATATAAAGTGTGCATTAGGTTTATCACTTAAATGGTTTTAGCCATATATTTAAATAAATCCCATGTGCGTCTTCTTCATTACTGAACACTTGGTCCAGTCTAAGTAGTGTGGGGAATTGTGTTGGATCTCTGCCTGTGAATTAGTAGCTGAGTGGTGTTTTACTTCGGATGATTCAATATATTTGCCTTAATTGCTGGATTAACCAATTTCTTGCCTCCCACCAAAAGCACACACATTTGTATAAAGAGAGGATAAGTGAATGAAGTTTTCAGGACTAATTTTTGTGGTATTTAAGCAACAATAGTTTATAGAGTACCCACAACCTTAATTTCCTTTCATGAGTCCTATAGATGGGCTTTGTCACCATTTACACTTGATTACTTCATTGTTAACCCCAGTGATGTGATTTAGCATGCAAAGGCTTAATTATTCCTTTCTGGCCTAGTGAGAAACTTCCTTCCAATAATTGCCTCCACTGCCCTTTAGCCTCTTAAGCATTGAGTTTGTTTGGAACAACATGGCTGCTCAGCAAGTAATTCCAAGCTCAGCAGTGCCTGGAGCTGTCTTTGGACCATAATTTATACGTTTGACATAGTGACTTAGGCCTCAGTTCTTGCGTGATGTGCCCAGTGGATGCTCTTCATCAGAGCAGTGGTGCGATGCATTTGTTTGAAGTTGCAGGCAGAGAAGTTCATGACTAAATGGTACTAAATAATTCTCGTACAGTCTCTCTTTGTCAAGTTAATATCTCCTTATTTTAAGTGAACAATTATGCCAACTTCAAAAATAAGATTAGACTCTTAAAAGCAAGTACTTTTACTTGAGTACTTTTAAGAAGTGTTTTCTTAAGGCAGTCACACATTGTCATAGTCAAAGTATAGAGGCCATTATGTAACGGATCACTGTCAAGATGAGGCTCAGACCTGCGGGATGCAACTGAGAGGCTTATGAGGGGTTGGCAAAGAGATGTCTTTGTTTCAGTTTGTTTAGTTTTTAAGATAACTTTAGTTGCATCTAGAGCCCTAAAGCATGGCATGGAGATGCGAGAAAAATTTTCCATGAGAGTATTGTTTTTTTTTTAAACTTTACAGCCACAACATTGCAGGAAGTTCTGTTTCATTTCCCAGGTGGAAGTTTGTGGAATTGAAAGTGTCTCGTTGCTCCGAGGAATTGAAAATATTCCACCAGCAGAAATTGAAAGTATTAATTCTACCCAGGGCTTTGTTTCAAGTAGAGTAATATGCCCATGCCTCCTATAGACGCTTTATAAGACCTAAACTGTTCAGTGTCATTTTGGTTGGGGCAGCATAGTTTCAGAACTTTCCTCCCCAGGCCCCTGTCACCCAGCTTCAAAATTCTATCCCTTCCCATTTCCTTAAACAATATTAACTGCTCCATTTCTCTCAGAAAAGGTCTAGAATAACAGTGGCTTCATAGGGTCATTGGCTATTCTACAATAAAAATACTTGTAGGCCAGTCTGTTTTGGGTCAGGGTACACTCTTAGAAAATAGAATATCACATTTATCTCATTAGTTAAAGATGTGGGGGTTTTTTGGTTTTTCTTTTCTTTGCGGTACTCGGGCCTCTCACTGCTGTGGCCTCTCCCGTTGTGGAGCACAGGCTCCAGACGCGCACAGGCTCAGCGGCCATGGCTCAGGGGCCCAGCCGCTCCACGGCATGTGGGATCTTCCCGGACCGGGGCATGAACCCGTGTCCCCTGCATCGGCAGGCGGACTCTCAACCGCTGCGCCACCAGGGAAACCCTAAAGATGTTTTTAACGGAGATGTTTTTTGTATCCATAAACATTTTCAATTTTCGTGCTTACGAGACATTTTTGCCTTAAATGATCTGTTGTTAGGAGAACCAGCTCATTTTGCTAATATAAGGAGTAAATCGAAGGAGTACTTACTGAATAGCTAATAAAGCCGTTACAATTGTTAAAGAATTGGTCAGGAAGCATGGCAGAAAATTAAAGCCCTCTTGCAATATGTGTTCTAGAATACTTTGAGAGTTTAAAATAGTATAGACATTTGCCATTTGATTTCTGTAAGCAGCATCTCAAGTAACAGAATTTTGCTCATAAATATTTTCAAAATTTCATACAATGATTGAGATAGATTTCTACTAAACTTTAATTATCCTGATAATATAAATTCAATACTATTCATTTTAAACTCTCAGGGATGCTTTAAGGATTCATTATATTTAAGTAGGCATTGATTATTGTACAGACAGTAAATATCTGGACAGTGTTAAGATGCTGGACACCACTTGCTCTTAGATGAAGAAAATAAGACTCGATACAGTTTGATTTATTATTAGAGTTTAGGAAACTGATCGTCAGATATTGTCAACTAGGTGAGTTTTCCCCCTCCATTTGCATACCTCCATGGAAAAATAAGAAAAGCACCAAAATTTATCATGGTGTTTTGCTTTGTTTGAGTTTGCAATATCCATGAGAGAGTGAGAGGTGTTCGCTGGTGGTCTAACCTGGTGACGGAAGAGGGAAGAGGCAGTGCCCCTGCCTGCCTGCAGGGGGCTTGCTCCAATGGCTGGTTTATGGAGTTAATTTCTATTCCTCAGTTATTACTCTCCTCTAAAGAGAATGGGATGCAGTAAATCTGCCTGACATTGTCAAAGGCAAATATTTATTGGTAGCAGTGAATTTATTCACTCTCATGAAGTTAGTGTTTTATGACAAAAGAAACTGTATCCTGGGCAAATGTGTAGCAAAATCATTTTGTTTCCATAACCTTCTTTTCAACTAGAGAACAACTAAAACACTGCATGATTTATTTTAATTTAACAATGGTTTTTAATTAGCAATGATTTCATTAAAGTAGCTCTTCCTAGAATTGCAACATTTAAACAAGTGATTCTGTATTTAACAGTAAAGTCTTTGAAAAGAGCATAATGGAAACAATAATTTGGTACACATTTGTTCATGACCCAAATCTTTAAATTTCATTCCTAAGTAGTTTTGACTCTTCCAGGGCTCCAGAGAGCAATGACTCTTGTCATAGGACAAGCTGTGGCCCTGGAACCAGTGCATGTGCTATGTTAGTATTAGCATGAGGATTCGTAAGAATTACAGACTTCATTGAAGTATCTGAAATATAACATCCTTAAACTCTCTTACTTGCTGTTTCTTTAGCAAAATGAGACACATTGTTGTACATAAGTCTCTGAAATACTTTACAATGTAATATATGCACTGTTGAGAAAACTCGTATCAGGCAAATATATTGTGAAAACATAACTTCAGCCATTAATACCACAGACATATATTTCCAGATGCCTCATGCTCAGAATTGCTTATAAGCTCCATGGGGGCAGGAATCAAGTCTCACTTAGCATCGCTTTAGCTCTTCCCTTGCCTATATTTGTGCCTTGCACGTGACACACTCGTAAATGTTGAATAGATTAAAGACCTGGAAAGATTGCCTTTGGAAATTGACATTTTATTAGTAAATTAATATGCTTAGCACAAGTTTATTCCATGAACATCGAGTGTGTGTGCCTCTTGTTCCAGCCATGCTACTGTCTTCATGAGGGGAGGAGGGAAGATAAGGATGATGTTTCCTGTTTTAACATTGATCAAGTTCCTACCTGTGGAGAGCTTCACATCTGCAGGTTCACTTGATCATCACAGGAAATGTATAAGAAAAGTATTCTTTATCCCCATTTTAAGCTCAGAAAACTGAGGCACAGAATGCTCAAGTAACATGTTCAAGGTCATATGTTAATAATCTCTAACCAGGATTTGAACCCAGCAGTCTTACTCCAGAGCTTGTGCCCTCCTCCACTCTACCACGCTGGCTCACAAGCGTCCACGGGTGATCTGGTTTGGTGGAGAAGACAGACATAAACACAAATAAAATACAGCGTGGGAGTGCCATCGGGAGGGATGAACAAAGGGCTGTGGGAGCAGAGAGGAAGGGAACTTGCTCTGCCTTGGGGAGCTGGAAGGCTTCGCAGCAGAGGTGACATTTGAGCTGGGTCATTTAGTCTTCTGCGGGGCAGCTGCCTGAGCTCTGCCCTGTTTGAAATAAGCACATTTACAAGAGAATAGTGGAGCACATTCTACTTGATGGATTGGATTGACAGTTTGGAAGTAACTCCCCAGAATGATGGCTTTGTTAGGTATTTGTTCTCCAGGAACCCTACCTGCCACTCCCCTTCAGTGAATTGTGGCAAGAAAGCTGTCACATTAAGCTGCCACTCAGGATATTTGTGAGAGGGGGAGGGAGGAACAAATTACGGGCAGGACTAGGTATTTTCAGAACAGTCTCCAACCCGGAAAGATTATATTTCAGAGCGTTTAAAAATGAACACAACGGCCTTTTTTAGGTTGTGCAAAAAGAAAATTGAATAATGAAAAGTTAATTAGGCTATGGAGATTTTAAAAAGCTGGACATTCTGATTCTTATCCACTATAATATGTGAAGCTTTGTTTAAAGCCAAGATAGGGGGAAAAAGAGGCAGAGATGAATTATAGAACTGCACAAAGTTCTTATAGAGATTGCTTAACTGTAAAAATGTTTTATCTTTTTCTCTGTGATTTTTAAGGAGTTTGTAAGAAGCAGTTTCAATTCCAATTTTTTGTCTCTTGTCTAGCTGTTCGCTTTAAGAATACCTCTTGAGTTTTGCTGTTTCTTTCAGTGTGTATATGTGAAGCTAATGAAAGGTTTAGGAGCCCACTCTAGATCTTTCTAAATGAGGTCTGCTAACAGTTGTATTTCTGGAGAAATGGTTGCACAGCACTTCTGATCCTGCTTTCCACCCACCACCTTCTAAACAACCCCTCCTTCAGCCTCCAGTCCCCAAGCCTGCCATGCAAAGAACTTGCTTTGTTACTGATGATAATATTTAAGCTCTAAAATTTTAACAGTATTTCAGTTGCAAATAAATGGAAATTGTGTATTCTGTTTAATGTGTCTCAGAAAATCCCTGCTATTTTTTTTCTTTAAATACAAGAAAACAGGCGTGTAATGCCTCATTGAAAAAGGCCTGTAGGGGTGCTTTGTGCAGGTCTTAATTAAGGGCTTTGAAAGACCAAACAAAAGGAAAAAGGAAAATGCTACAGGGTTATTGTTATTCCACCCCATTGGCTCAGCTAGCTGACCATCCATTGGAGCATTTTGTCCATTTTGAAACTGAATGACACTTTTGTTCGTGATTAACAGAGGTGAAAGAAGCCAATTATTGGGCCGTCTTTTTCCATAGAGCAGCTGCTGTTAGATTTAACTGCAGGCAAATATGGCCTTTTACTACCACAAGGATGTTGTGATGACAGTTTATTTTTATAGAACTATGTGGTGGAAAACAAAATCTGTCTGACTCCTGTTATGAATATGCCCTGGAATTTATCATGAAAGGGTGATTTTCATGTTCTAGCTGTTCCACAGTTCTCTTTTTAAAAATCACATCTATGTGTGTGTGTGTGTATGTGTATGTGTGTGTGTGTAATACATATATGTACTCATTTTTAAACAGCTTTTTAGGTATGAGATTCCAACATTAAAGTTATATAAGATATTTGTTAATATGTATATTTGTAAGCTGCTTCAACTTTTCCCTATTTTAATTTTAATAACTCCTCACCCCTGCCCCCCCT
This sequence comes from Mesoplodon densirostris, assembly GCF_025265405.1. Lineage (NCBI taxonomy): Eukaryota > Metazoa > Chordata > Mammalia > Artiodactyla > Ziphiidae > Mesoplodon > Mesoplodon densirostris. The sequence goes on from NC_082667.1 coordinate 31,866,217, forward strand.
CCCCCCGCTTGCTAAAGTTGCAGAGTAATTAGTGGAAGATGGAGTGATGTTGCCTGGATCTCAAGCTATTTTGATACATAGGCTACTTAGGTGGGACAAATGAGCCTCAGAGACCACCTACTCATTAGTTCAGACTTCAGGCCTCTCAAGCTTTCTGTAATAGGAATGTAACTTGGGAGGAATCTCCCATGAGCCTTGGTATTAAACTAACATGTAATAATGGGGTGGAGCTGGGGGAGGGGCACAGAGATCAGCCTTCAGGATCCGCCCTCCTCTGATACATACACTCTTAGATGATGGGGCAGGATGTGCGGCTTGGGGCACCAGGGTCAGCTGTGCTTTCCTTCAGTAAGACTTTAGGTCTTCATTTTTATCTCTTGAGGATTCTGGTGCAGTGGACAAGGCACCGTGTCCAATCTACTTGGGCAAGTTTCTTAACCTTGCTGAGCCTCAGTTTATTCCTCTAGTTGGAGTTAATAATACCTGTCTCTCAGAGTAGTTGTGAGAATTAAATGAACTGAGCCTGTTATGTGTCTAGCCCAGTGCCTGGCCCATAGGAAATGTGAAACTGAGTCCCCTTAAAACTGAGTCCCCCTGCTGAGTTTATGATTAACTTCTCTGTCCAAAACTTTGTGCCCTTTCTTGTCCCGGCCTTGTTCCCCTAAGAATTGAGGAGTATCAAAGAAAAGGGAGGATTGAAACTGAGCAGGACCCTGCGGGGCCTTCCTAGATACAAAAGCCCCTCCTTGTCCCCTGTTTCTTGTTTGTAGAAAAAGGCTTTAGTCTCCTAGGCCTTCCCTGAGTTCCAAAGAGCAAACTCAAGCAGTTACTAATCAGGGAAGTGAGAGAGTGCAGAAGCAAAGGAAAAGAAATTCAACAAGAAAAGTAATGACAGCTTGAACAATAGTTCAGCAATAAAACAGAGTCTTAGTTCCTCCTCAGGGGATATATATAAAAATCTGACACATATCTTTGAGTTGTTCTGCAGAAACTAGACCCCCACTCAGGTGGAGGATGGTGACTATGTGCTGACCACCAGCACTTAGACCCCAGACTGGTTGGAACCAGAAGGTTGATGGTTAAGATTCCCAAAACATCACCCTGTTACCTCACCACCAACCAGTCAGAAGAAAGTTCACAAGCTGCAACCCTCACCCCAAATGTTGCCTTTAAACACCCTCCTCCAAAAGCCAATGGGGAGTTCAAGTCTTTTGAGCCCGAGCTGCCTGTTCTCCTGGCATGGCACCCTGCAATAAATGCTGTATTTTCCTTCATCACAACCTGGTGTCAGTAGATTGGCTTTGCTGCATGGCGGGCCAGTAGACCCAAGTTCGGTTCAGTAATAAATGTTTGATCTGTGCTAATTCCCTTTCCCTTTTTAGGCTTGAGGAGTCACCTCATACCTAAATCTGAAGCCAGGGGGCAAGAGTTCAGTAACTTCTTACCCTATATGTTTTTTTTCTTAGCAGGTTTTCTAGTAGCAGAGGGTTGAGTTGTAAGGGATAACTTAATGAGAATAAATGGCTTCCCTCTGCTATGCTCTCTTAATCCTTGGCCTAGGACAGAACCAGTGTGACTCTTCCCTGCTTTGTAGACCATCTGGGAACATCCTGGAATATGGACTTGTTCTTTGAGAACTGTTGTCATAATTCATTTAAGAGTCATCTCAGGCCTGGCTCTGTCTTGCTCTGTAACCCTGGGAAAGTCACTTAACTTCTGGGCTTTATTGGCAACATAGTGGTAATAACACTTAGCTCACTTCCCACTTTGCAGATCTGTTTTGAAGATGATTACCTCATAGGTGGTTTTAAAGAACTCTGTAGATATCATTTCAGTACATTAAAAAGGAAGGGCGAGGTCCCCCAAACTGTACCACAAAATAAAATACAATTTTATGGCAAGGTAGGTAACCTAGTTATGTAGCTACATGGGATTGTTTCATTTGGACAAGCTTTTTAATATTGAAGTTCGGTTTGGGGCTCACTGGGGTCTTGGGATAGCATTTTCATCCCCGCGGGAGAGTAATTTTGCTGTGATTGTAGACTTCCCACAAGATGTGGTGTTGGAGGTGGGTTGTGTATCTCTTCTCCCCTAACTTGGTTCCCCATTTCTCTTTTCCATCTTAAACCTTTGCCCCATGTTCTTTCTAACTCTCCTTCTCAGGTTGAAACACTTTCCTACATTCTCAGCCTCTTTGCTGGTTCTCTCCTGAGGACACTGCTTCCCTGCACCCTTTGGTTAGATGCTGCTCATCTTCCCACACCATTCAAAGAGTAACATTGACGCTCTTGCCTGGCCCCAATTCTGCCCGGAGGTCATTACGACCTCTGCTCCTTCTGTGGTGCATGACCTTCAGTTCTAATCCCTCCCTAGTACTGTCCTCGGCTGGCTTCTCTCTTGGCTCCCTCTAAAGAATTAGGTGCTAAGCTCATGGTCTTCTCATTTCTGCCAACTCTGCACTACTGTAAGTCCTGTCATTTATTTATCCCAGATGGGTGTGTCTTCCAACACCCTTGCCTCTCATTTCATTTCTCTTCCTCACACCGGTGAGCCCCGATCACCTCCACTGCAGCCATTTCCTGCCATGGCTGCAGCCTGGACCTTGCCAACACCACAAGCTGCTAAATACCTCTTGACCATAACCTATTATTATGAAAATATTTAGCTCAGTTTCTCCATGACTGTCACTACTCAGATTTTTCAACCTCATCATGTCCTCAAGTCCCTGGATCCTTTTACTTTCTCTCCATCATTTATTCGTTTCTTTCCCTGGTCCGATAAAGGTCCACTGACCATTCCTTCAGTGTCTCTCACCCTATATCCTTAACCTTCTTATCCTGTTGTCTTATTAAAGTTGACTTTTTGTTTAATGATGAGAACCGTCAATTTAGTCATCAGTGCTGCTTTTTTTGGTGAAATACCTAGTAGGTCCCAAACTAAATACTTATCACATGAACCTCAGGGGAATAAAAAGTGACTCATGATTTGAGGAGCTAGTTAACTGTTAGAGGCTCACTGCTCAGATGGAATGGCTCGATGGAGAAGGAGCTTTCCCTTGTGATGCTGTGTGGTCTTATTCCGATGTAAAACCTGCTCTGGGTTCTAGTTGCCTCATCTGTATAATGAGACTACTTGGCTATGTGACCCCCAGTTTTTTTCTAGCCCTTCATGTGTATGATACTATCAATAATTACATTACCTGTAATGTAATTCATGACTTGATAAAAAACTAATTTGTTCTAACCCTCCATTTCCTTAGCTGTAACACTTGAGGTAAGTCAGGTGACTGCTCTGGGCCTCAGTTTCCCCATTTTTAAAAAGGGACAGTATCGCAGCTTTGTCTGCCTCACAAGGTTGTTGTGAAGTTCAAATAATATTAGGAATGTAAAAGTAAGATCTAGGCAGTGGTTCTCAAATGTGCCACTTAAATGTGTATTTGAATCGCCAAGAGGGTAAGTAAAACTCAGATAGCTGGGCTCCACCCCCAAAGTTTTTGATTCAGCAGACCTGGGGTGGAGCCCAATAATTTGCATTTCTAATACATCCCCAGGTGATGCTGCTGCTGCTGGTCCCGAGAGCACACTTGGAGAACCACTGCTTTCAGGCACTTTAGACATGTGAGATATCACTTTCTTATCCTTCCGAACTGTTCCATGTAGGCCTGTTGACCATACATTTTAGTCAAGCCTAAGGGTCTTTGTGGGAACAAAGTTACAAAATAATTGGAATTCAGACTTCCTGAGCATCTTGGACCTACTCTTGTCTTGTGCCTAAGTATGTAAAACTATATTTCTCCAGGAATTAACTCATGGAAATGACTGATTTTGGATCAAAAGACTACTCAACAGTACTGCACTGTGTAACACCAGAATCTTTTTCCATAAGGTGTCTGTAAATAAGAGGTCTCAAAAACAGGAAGACCCTTTTTCTCAAAGAAGGTGCCACATAGAAAACTCAAGGTGATGTGGGAATTATTTCTATCAGGTTTCACAGACTGGAGACAGAGGTGGCTTTCAGAATGGGTTTGGAGAAGGATCTCCTAGGCATGCAATTGTATTCCTTCCCACGTTCTCCATGCCTCTGCATGCCCCCTCACCCTGGTTAAGATGCATGATAGAAATTGTACCTCAAGGAACATTAGAGAATGATTATTCATATTAAAACATCATTCCCTAGGATTTCTTTCAGGGTGCTCCAGTTTTTAAAGTGTTGGCTCACTACCTGCTTCGTGAAAGGGCCAGGATATGGGGAGGGAAGTAGAGCAGAGAGAGGTAGACACACGAAAGCTGCAGATGTTGAGAACCTTGTCAATTCAAAATGCACCTGAAGGAATGTAAAATGGTGCAGTCACTGTGGAAAACAGTATGACAGTTCCTCAAAATTTCAATTACCATATGATCCAGCAATTCCACTCCTAGTTATATACCCAAAAGACTTGAAACAGGCTCTTGAAGAGATATTTGAGCACATACACTTACATTATTCACAATAGTCAAAAAGTAGAAATCACCCAAGTGTCTACTGGTCGATGAATGGATAAGCAAAATGTGGTATATGGGTACAATGGAATATCATTCAGCCTTGAAAAAGAAGGGAATCCTGACACATGCTACATCATGAATAAACTTTTAAAGTCATTATACTAAGTGAAAGAAGCCAGTTGCAAAAGGATAAATACTGTATGATTCCATTCTATTTGAGGCACTTAGAGTAGTAAGATTCATAGAGACAGAATGTAGAATGATGGCTGCCAGGGTCTGGCAGGAGTGAGAAATGGGGAATTATGATTTAATGGGTACAGAGTTTCTGTTTTGCAAGATGAAAAAAGTTCTGTGGTTGGATGGTGGTTGATGGACAGTGCATGACAGTATGAATATACTTAGTGCCACTGAACTGTACACTTAAAAATGGTTAAAGTGGTAAATTTTCTGTTATATATAAATAATATCTCCATTAGACAATGTCAGTATTCTTGTCCATCATGGTTTTTCAATCTCAGCATTGACATTTTATGCTGGCTAATTCTTTGCTATGGGGCTGGGTTCTTCTGAGAAATGGAACTCTGTAGGATATATATATGAGATTTATGATAAGGAATTGGCTCGTGCATTTATGGAAGTTGAGAGGTCCCAAGATCTGCAGTTGGTGAGCTAGAGACCCAGGGGAGACAATGGTATAGTTTCCATGTGAATCCAGAGGCCTGACAATCAGGAGAGCTGATGGTTTGAAGGCCTGAGACCCAAGAGAGCAGTAGTGTAGTTTCAGTCCAAGTCTGAGTCTGAGGCAGGAGAAGACTGATGTCTCAGCTTGAAGACAGGCGGGGAGAGTGAATTCCCCCTCATTCTACCTTTTTATTCTATTCAGGCCTTCAACAGATACAGGGAGGCCCACCCACCTTGGGGAGGGCAATCTGCTTTACTCACTCTACTGATTCAGATGTTAATCTCATCCATAAATACCCCGACAGACACATCCAGAATAATGTTTATCCAAATATCTGGTCACCCTGTGGCCCAGTCAAGTGGACACATAAAATTAACCATCTCAGAGCCTATCCTATGCATTGTTGGAGGTTTAACAGCATCCTTAGCCTCTATTCCCTAGATGAACCCCCGTTTCTCCTGTTGTGACAACTAAAACTATCTCCACTCATTGCTAAATGTCTCCTGGCGACAAAAATCAAACCTGGTTGAGAACCATTGTTGTACATTCTTCAGATCTTAGGTAAGGAAAATAGATATTCTTTCTAGACTTGGCATTTGTTTTGCTATCTTGTGTGTTTTTAGATTTTGATATTTGTATGTAATACACATTAATTACTAATCTGGGAGAAATATAGGAAAAGATCCTGGTCTTGATTTTGGTTGTGTAGCTTTGAAAAAAGAAAATGTCCCATGTTGGGGCTTAGATTTGTTCATCAATACAAGTTCTAGGGATGGGATTGGGGTTAGAGGCAGCTTCGACTAGATCATCTCTGTGGCTTGTTTTAGTATAAACACACACACACACACACACACACACACACACACACGACTCTAGTCCTTTAAATGAGATTCAGGTAAAACTATAAAAACTTTAGAATTAGAGCCATCTTCTTTACATGCCTGGCATGACAAGGATTAGAAGGACAGATTTAGTCCCTATTCTTATAGGAAATACCTGACCAGGTGGTATTCAGTAAAAATAGCCACTCTTTTCGAATTTTAACTCACTATTTGTAAAGCACTTTGTAAAAAGTGCACTTTATGGAGATACATTGGTTTGAATGAGTGCTACGAGGTACCACTTTGAAACTTTCTTCAACACTAGAAAATAGCAGCGTGTCGTGGGTCTATCCACTGTACATGGTTAATTATGATTTCTTTTCAAAATAGCAACTTATTAAAAAAATTGGCCAAGACAATAAGGTTCTTTGGTTATTTTCAAGGAAGAAATTACTAAGATGCAAAATCAGTTTTAAAATAAAAATGAGAGTGTGTATATTTGGACTAACTTACATGTTTACATTGGTTGTCCTGGCTCAGCCACATAAGTGGCAGTTTGCACTCTGGGCCAAGCGTTTCAGCCTTGTCATCCCCCAAATTTTAGACCCATCCCAACTTTTTATGGCTCATGTTGCTGTCTAAATATTGGGTGGAAACAACAGAAGAACCAAAATAAAGTGTTGGGGGGGATTATTTGAAATTAAAATTAGTTAGTAACCAAACCAAACAGACATGATGTGTGCCAGGTTTTTTAGTGTCACCCATCTTTCACCCCCTTCAACCTACTTTCAACACCCCACCCCACCCATTTTTCTGGTTGCAGTGCCCAGCCAAGCAGGAGGCCCATCATACAGATACAGGATTTGCAAACACATGATGTGTAGGCCTGGAATTACTTATAGGAATATAATTTGCATGATAACATTATGAACAAACAATATTAAGTTAACACCTGTGACAAGGGCGAACACTCCACTAGTGATTTTCACTACCATGTTGTAAACTATAATTACGAAAATTGTAGGGCTCTTAGGAAACATCTTTACTGCTCTCATGATTTATTTTCCTGAGATTTTTCTTCTTTTTTTTTTTTTTTTCCTCTTCACGTATATGATGGAAAACTATGGTGGAAAAACTACACAGTAAATGTTTTAATTATATAAGTGGCTTCACTTTCCACCAAACCAAAGGATGCTCCCATTCTTATAGGATAAATTTCCTGGAAAAGTAAATGGTTTCGGAATATTTCTTAAAATAATTTGTTAGTGCCTGACAGTTGTGTGTGTGTGTGTTTAAAAAAAATTTTTTTTTAATTGAAGTATAGTTGATTTACAATATTGTGTTAGTTTCCTGGTGTGCATGTGTTTTAAGACTTATGGTACAGTGATTATGGAGACAGGGTTTTGGAGACAAGCTGTCTGGGAGCTCGAATCCTGGCTTGATACTTTTGGGCAGTTCCATTGCCAGTTCTGGAAAATGGGAATAGTAATGGATTGTTGTGAGAATAAGGCATGTGAATCATTTGTTACAGTGCCTGGCACTAAGTGCCAGCTCTTTTTGTCATTGAAAGTAGTGTTGTTTAGTGGAAGTGGTATTTGGTCAAAAAAATGTTATCTAGAAAAGATAATACTGTTATTAGAATTTGGTCCTTTAAAAATTGATCCTTTAGAAACTACTTAAAAATTGTAAGTAGTCAGAAAGTTCGTCTGATGTAATGGTGTTGGTTCCCACCTGCCTGTGTGACGAATTGCAAGGTGAAAAATGAAGACTAGGGGTAATGTTGTGATTTTTAAATAAGTCTTTTAGTCATCTTAAGGGACCATCTTTTATTCTAAGATTATGTCCTTATGGCTTATTTTGATATTCAATGCCCCCCACACCCTTAAAATAGATGTTTTATAGATGTTCTCACATGTCAAAAAAAAAAAAAAATTGGCAACCCTGCTTTGGTCTCCCCAGTCGTGTGGGATCTAGGGGGTAGGGTTGGAAGCTGTACTGATTTCAGGTACCAGAATTCTGGGAGTTGAATTCATAGTAGGCATCCTCTCTTGCGTCTTTGACAAATGGTCTTCTAGCCAGTGCCCAAGATCTCCGGCGACAAGGCAGCGGCTTCTCTTACTGAGCATCTCTAAAGCATTAAGAGTGTCCTTTTATGTTATATTTTGTGATATATTCTGCCTTGCAGTTTCAGTATAATGGAAAGACCGAAGGCTTCTACTCCAAATTTTATCTTACTTTGGGTATGTAAGGCCACAGTTATGAATATTACAAGGGGACACAAGTGTAAGCACTAAACCTATATAAGACAGTGGGAAATCGTTTCTTTCCTTCTTCCTCTCCCTTCTATAGCATCTGTTCATTGTACCTACTTTGCTCATCTACATTTTCTCTGATCTCCACGAGAGCTCTTCCGTTCCTCCTTTTCAGCTCATCTTCTCTAGACCAGGTAGCCTGTATTTTCTGTGGCCCCCCTAGTCAGAGTTTCGAGGCCCGCCACCATCCCAGCCTTCAGTTTTGCAGGCAGGCTACATGAAATCTCCTTATTTAGTTCATGCATTCTGCTTGGGCACCTAGTATATGCAGCGTAATAATAATAATCCTCAAGTTCACAGAGGCCTCTATAGTTTTCAAAATGCTTTCCTACCTCCCCAGCCCTGTGGCAAGCAGATGCTTTCCCATTTGCCCATGAGGAACCTGAGAGCCTTTCTAAGAACAAACAGACATCATTTAATTTTAGAGTTGGGAAGGCTTTGCATACCATGCCAGCCAGCCTCACATCCCAGAAGAGAAACCGGAAATAGAGAAGAGTTAAGGGACTTGTCTTAGGCCACATGGCCAGCGTTTGGTGATGGCCCTTGGGCACTGGGTTCCATTTTGGAGTCTGGTTTTGGCCCAGAAGTTGAACCACTACACCGTGCTGCCTCTGTGCTCTGCAGTGGGTGCAGAGAAGCGTAAAGCAAAGAAAACAGGGCTCCTTAGAGCAAGGAATTTGCAAATGGTTAGTTTTACCTTTCTGTTCAGTTCCTTACACAATTTCCAGCAGCTGAAATGATGATGGGTACAAACTTGGAAAAAGAAGGTTCACGTTGAGTGGTATTGTTCAGGGAAGGTATTTTATAGGCAACCTTGAAAAAATTAGATTAGGTTGTGGGAGGAGAGAATAGAAGCGCGTCCCATGGTGAGGGGTCTAGTGCAGTGTTTCTTAAAGTATCTGTGGTGATGGGCCAGATTTGTTCTTTTAAATTTCCAATCCAGTGTGGCTCGATACTTTTGTAAAATATAATAGTGATTAATTTTTAGAAAAATAAAATGAAAAAAAGTAAAATGGAAAGATACAAACCTATAAAGTTTTTATTATTTGACTTAAGGCGTAAAATTACTTTGTCCAGTTGCTCCAAGGTGAACTTTGAATATCTCTGTGGTCTCAGTGTGTCTTGCTGACAGACTCCACACTGTCCCCACGTTTTGAGGAGCACTGTCTCACATGAACAAAAGTGAGAAGGCTTAGTCCTCAGTGGCGGGGAGGGGATGGGGCACGGGGGTCTGAGGGAGAAGGACATAGTCAGAGCAGGTACGTGTAGGTGAAGCGTGGAAAGAAAAAGAAGGTGAAGGTGGTGTTAGCTGATAGAGAATCCCAACCTTGAGCGGGGAGAGGGGAGTTTAAAGTTGGCACCATGAGCAACAGGGAGCCTCTGCACGTTCTTAAGCAAGAATGCTGGCTTGTCAGTGCCCCACTGAATGATGCTCTTGGATATTCCCAGTCACTAGGATACTTGCTGCCTTTGTAAGCTCTGTGTGTATCTGAAACTACTTTGATGCATGCCAGTTACTCTTCCATGATTTCTGGTTTTCTTCATTTTTCTCTGTTTATATCATCCGAAGAGCAGAAATGGGCTGCTTTTGCAGGATCCTTCTTCTTGAATGTTGCCTTTGGACCTTCACCGGGGACACCTTTGTCTAGAGTAGATCAGCCAGTTTTCCACACTCCCCCGCCTGTTGCTTTACCACCTCTGTGCAGTTGCAGTCAATTGCAGTTGTCTTCCAGAAAATTTCTGATTTTTAAAGCAAATACAGTTGGCCCTCCGTATCCGCAGGTCCCACATCCATGGATTCAGCCAACCACAGACCATGTACCATGTGTACGATTGCAGTTGGTTGAATCCGCAGATGCAGAGGGGCCTGACTCTGGGACTTGAGCATCTGAGGATTTAGGTATCCACCACAGGTCCTGGAACCAATCCCGGAGGATACCGAGGGATGGCTGTACTTGTTTTGTTTCTGAGCACTTTGAACACAAGGTCAAAGATGGGGGCTGGGGAGAGAGAGTATGGAGGAAGAGTCTGTGTGGGAGAGGTATTCAGGGAACTGTAAAGGTAGCCCATCTGAAGTAGGATCGGTGCTCCTGGTATGTGGAATGTTTTTTTAATGTTTGGCCTACTAGAGAGTGGCAGTGCTCTGCTATAGAGACCCCTATTTTGGTCCTGAACTACCATGGCCAAGAATTTACCTGAAGTCTGAGGGCTAGTAACCAGCAGGGTGTGACACCTAATAGCCAGTGTGTATGGAGTACTTTCTGTATGACGGGAGTGATCTCAGCAATTTACGTGTGTTACCTTATTTACTTCTCCCAGCAACCTTCTGAGGTAGGCGCCCTTATTCATTATTTTTTAGATGAGGAAGCTGAAGCACAGAAGTTGACCAATTTGTTGAAGTTCATACAGCTAATACGTGGTGGAGCCTGGATTTGAACCCAGGCAGCCTTGCTGCAAAGCCAGTGTTTAGCAATTGTGTTTGACCGCCTGAGACAGATGTGATTCTACAGTGTGGCCAGAGTGCTCTAAGGATTGGTCACCTTGCCTTGGTTTTGTCAGCTCTACAAAGAGATAATCATTCTATCCTGAGTGCTAAGAAATATGGGGGGGAAATATAGTGACCTAAGTGTCAAGAAGTAAGAAAAGCAGAAGAAAAAGGTACCTGAGTTTAGCGGTGTCTTCGGGGTATTGAATAATGATAGGCGTTTAAACATTCAAAACGTTTGAGTAGTTTTAGTTCAGTAGCCCGCAGTTTCGTTATGGGATGAGATGCCTCGTCTCCTGAAGTAACTACAGTGTGTTAGGTCATGGACTAGGAGTTAGAAGATTGGTGGTGAACAGGACAGACTAGATCTTTGCCCTTGTAAATGTTCTTTTCTGGTGGGGAAGACCATGAATACTTAAGGAAGCAGTATAATATAATGTACTGCAGTGGCTCTCACATTTGCATGTGCATCAAAATCATCCGGAGAGCTTGTTAACACCCCTAGAGTGTTTGATTAGTAGGTCTGGAGTAGAACCCAAGACTGTACCTCTCTGTCAGATTCCCAGATGATGCCAGAACGAAGACCCAACACAGCCAAAAATTAAAAAAACAAAAATTAATTAATTTAAAAAAAAAGAAAAGGTAACAAATAAGATAATTTGAATGATGAGAGCTAGAAAGAGAAAATAAACTGGATGGTGAGGGAGTAAACTGGAAGCCACTGTCCTGGGGCTAAGGGTTGACATTTGAGATGAACCCAGAAGGGGAGCATGAACCTGCCCTGAGGGGAGCTGGGGAAGCGCCTCAGAGTGGTAAACAGAAAGGTGCTTGGGTGAGCTGGGGGCAGGGGAATGAGTGGTTTGGGATGAGGTTGGGGAGGAGCCCAGGGACAGGTCTGGTAGGGCCTCGTTGGAGAGTGAATAGAGTTCTAAGGAGATAATAAATAAATAAGTTTAAAAAAGAGTTATTTGGATGCTGGTACCCCACCCCCATCCCCCGCCCAGCCCGCCGCCCCCAGGGGCAAACCGTCACTCAGTTATCTGGAAAACTTGGCCATCCAGGACAACTCATTCTCTGAAATCTCTGGTTTAGTATATTCATGGAGAGTATAATCTGTGTGTGTGTCATTGCTTAATTGTTGGCATGTAGTGACTCAGCTGGTAATTTAAATTAATAGACTGCTTATAAGCACACCATTGTTCTTCTTAGATCTCGATGGAGCTTTGATTGGCACTGAAGTGGTGGTGTATTTGAATTAATTACTGTAGCTGAGAAAGAGCTGGGAAAACACATTAGGGAAAAAAATGTAGTTGTGATGTGCTGTAGGAGTGAAAGGGATACATTCGGTGTGAGAGAGAGGCTGGAATCAGTGCTCCTGGACTTAGAGAATGAAGGAATAGATGCCAAGTAGTCACAGACATCTGGGGCTCTGTCTACACCGCCACACCCTTAGGAGGTGTGGTCAGCCAGGACCCCCACCTGCCCTCTGCTGAGGGAGTCCACCCTCCCGCCCCTTCCGTCCCAGCAGAGGGAATAGTCACATTGTAGGTCCCCTTTCCTCATCTATCAGCATCCTAGCCCAGTCAGTTCCACCTCAGGCAGTCTCTTTCTCACATGTTTACACACATCCTCTTTAAACCTTGTGTTTCTTTCCCTTTTCTCTTTTAAACCTTGCCCAGTTACCTCAGGAAATTCTCTCCCTTTCTTTGTTCTATTCCCAGAGCCAAAATAAGAAAGAAAAAATTCTAGTCATAGTTAGTATTTATGAGATTCATGCTCTGATAAGCCTATTGACAAGTGATCTAATTACCAAATCCTGTGGCTAATCTATTTCCTGATTACGTGGTGGCATTGGACAGTGTATTTCCTTGATCTCTTAGAAGCTTTTCCTTCAGATTCTTCCCTCCCCTTCCTGATCATTCCCTTCCTCTTTCTGTTCCTCCAACTGAGTTATTTCTAAACCTTTGTTTCTCAGCCACTTTCTTTCTATTTCTGCCTGTCCTCTCTGGGCGATGCCACCCACTCTGGAGTTTTCATTCTCCCGTGGCTTTACCCCTCCCTGACATTGTGCCTCAATTCTGGGCTGGCATTTGTTACCATCCAACACATAACAGCTCATGACCTGACAGAGCCAACACACTCTGCCCTCCTGTCATGTCCCTAACTGATGGCAGCATCCGCCTCCCAGATCTGTGGGCAAAGCACCACGGTGTCATCTTCGAGGTTCAACTTTACCTTTTTCCCAACCTCCAATCACTACGTTCTGCTGGTTCTGCCTCTGAGGAGGCTCTTTTCTTCCTTTTCCTCTCCGGCCGTTGTGCTGTTGTATCTCTCCCTCTCAACCTTCTCGCTTCCATGATCACCCTTTTTTTTTTTTTTTTTTTTGTGGTATGCGGGCCTCTCACTGCTGTGGCCTTGCCCGTTGCGGAGCACAGGCTCTGGACGCGCAGGCTCAGCGGCCAAGGCTCACGGGCCCAGCTGCTCCGCGGCATGTGGGATCTTCCGGGACCGGGGCCCGAACTCGTGTCCCCTGCATCAGCAGGCAGACTCCCAACCACTGTGCCACCAGGGAAGCCCCCATGATCACCTTTTTATAAAACCACCCAAATGGGCTTGTGCATTTGTTGGCTTCTGAGCACCAGGCACACAGAGAGTGCTCCAAAAGGACTGGTGTGATCCTCCTTATTCCAAAAAGAATTCAAGATAGCTTTTACCAAAATGCTTAAGATAAAATCCAAAATAACTGGCTAGAAGACTGGGACTATCCCCTACCCCCAGATTAGGACCAGAGAAGATCGAATGAAGACAGGAATCCCTGAAGCTGCCCATCTAATGTATATACATTTGTGAAAGAGGGGGTTACAATTTTGGCTCAGAAAATCTTAGTAGCTGATGGGAAGAGGGAGAGAGAATCCACTTCTGTGATTCCACACTGTCTATAAGATAAAAAGGACACACTGTGCAGGAGAAACACAGCTCTTCTTGGAACTGAGGTCAGAGAGAAGTTTTTCCCAAGGGCTCTGCTGAAGGGAACACTGTGTGGCTTCATGAATCATAACCTCATCTCATTCTTACAGTATCCATAGCAATCCGTTTCATGGCGCTGCTGCGTCTGACTTCATTCAGCGTGGGCCAGTAGCAGAGTGCCAGTGTGTCGTTTGAATCAAGGTAGTCGTAAAGGTGTAGAGAAGGTAAACGTCATGCCCATTCACCAGAATTTCTTTGTAAAGCAGCCTTCTTTATGTTCCTTAAAAATTTTTCCATAGCTCCTTGTTTCTGTCCTCAGATTCTTTATTATACGGACATTCAGTGTGCTCTGTAATCTGAGCCTATGTTATCCTTCTGGGTTTGCCTCTGACCTGTGAACTCCACATCCCAGCCAGACCAGCCTACTTGCTGTTTCCTGAACCTCTCTGTCCTTCACACATGCTGTTCCTGTAGCATCAGAGGCCCTGCCCTCTACCTTTTTACCTGGTTTGCATACAGCTCCTTTTCTCCCACCCTCTAAGATCAGAGGGAATGTTTTAATCATCAAGCCAATAAAGATACGTTGAACAACAAAAAAAGCTGTGAGTTCTTTACATAAAACTGAACATATCAATACATCAACACCTTGTAAAGGTGTCCAGAATTCCATTTTACAGTTTGGCCTCATTTTAAACATAAGACTTCTTCAAGGACCAACATCCTTAATGAGTAAAAAGAGACTTTTCATGCATTTACTGGGTTAAGTACAGGTAGCATTTGTTTGTCTCTTTCCGTGTTTTGGTTGTAGTACTTGCTCATTAGTTGAGCTACAGTTGAGGGGCTCAGCCAGCTCTTACCCATTAACTTTAGCTGAGCTACAGTTGAGGGGCTCTGCCAGCTCTTACCCAGTAACTTCAGAATCTAAGCACCATTGAACACGTTGTTTCTGGGGAAGTTATTTTCCCCAGTCCCAAAGCATACTGCTAAAATATTACTGCCACATGCTCTAGTTTAAGGTAGTAGAAAGAACCTTGAACTGGGATTTATCGTTTTGATTCTGATCTTGGTTCTTTGATTAATTAAATATTTAACCCCTCTGGGCCTCTTTCCTCATTATTAAAATGAGATGATTAGATTAGATGGTGATGGGGGATGGTGATAATAATAAAAATAATAATAGTTGACTTTGAGTGTTCGCTGTGGGCTAGGTAACTGTTCTGGGCACTGGATGGAGGTTACATCCTCTAATCCTCACAGTGATGTTCTGAAGTCAGAAGTGTTATCCCCATTTACACTTGAAGAAACTGAGGCACAGAGAAATTAAGGGTTATACAGGGTTATAACAGGGTTTATACAGGGTTATACAGCCAGTGAGCGAGCAGAGCTGTGTTCAAACCCAGGGCTCTTGGTCGGGCTTCTGGGAGAAACTTTTAATCACTCTGCTTTCTAGTGCAGTGGTTCTTTGAGATGCTATTTATAGGACAAAGCCTGTATTTTGAATTTTTGAGGAAGAAAAATTAGTTTTACTGAAATCCAATTTTACATCATTCCTCCCAAGCTATTTTTAAATCCAGGAACTTGTATTGAAATGAAAGCTTTGCTCTCTTTCTTGCTTTTCCCCAAATGTGTTTGCATGTAAGGTTATTACTTGGTTATAGCAGTAGACTTTGGGAGGAGATCTGTCATTAATGGTCTTTGCTGTCCATAAGCAATGTGTTCTTGATGTCTGTCCCAGACGCAGATCAGATGTCAATTGTCAAGATGAAGGTATTTTATATGCTTCTCCTTTCTTTTCTCCTGCAGCCAGGCCTTTGACTATCTTTAGATGGTTGGGAAATTAAGCCTTTTTAAACATTTCTCTTTTTTTGGGAAATGCTAAGTAAGTACTTGTTACATGACTGTTAAAGCATTTAATGTAGTGTCTGGCATGTCATTCATTAAACTGTGGCCACACATTGAGCTAGAGGCTTGGGATGCATTCATGAGCAAAACACAGACCCTGCCCTAATGGAACATAAGGTCTAGGTGGAGGAGCAGGAAGTTGATCAAAGTGATATTTACAAACACTACAGATGCTCATAAGATGTTTTCCATATTATTATTATCATCATAATTTTATACGGATGAGGAATTAGCCTTTTATTTAAGCCCTCCCCAAGGTAATCTAAACCAAGATTTCCACTTCTTCCCATCACAGCTCATTCAACACTATTCAGTCATACCTATAGCTGTTAGTGGGATGATGATTTAATTTATCATACAAATGACCACCCCTTTGAAAGTGAAAAGGAGGACTATTAATAATTATGCTGAGACAATAGATGTAAACTGGGATTGTCCAAGGCCGACTGGAGTGAGTTGTCATCCTCCTTACTGGTATCTGAATTGGCCTCCTAATCTGAAACATTCTTTAATTGTGGTTAAGCTCTTTATGGGGGCGGGTGGGGGGGAGAGAGGGAGAGAGAGAGAGTGTGTGTGTGTGTGTGTGTGTGTGTGTGTGTGTGTGCGCGCGCATGCGCGCGCGTGTGTGCATGCACCCATGCACAAATGGATCGGAAGTGTGTACCTGGTTTCACTGGAGGTTGGGGGGACTAAAGATCCTCCTCCTTATAGGAATTTATTTTCTAAGACATTATTTCTTTTTGGCTTCCCAATTTAATAACAAAACTGCTTCAACAAAACATCAAGTCAGTTGAGGAATTGAGAGGTTTTCCTGGATGGACATTCTAAAGCAATAACTTTTTTTTTTTTAAACTATCGATTGTGCCTTTATTTTTTAATTTTTTATTGGAGTATAGTTGATTTACAATGTTGTGTGAGTTTCAGGTGTACAACAAAGTGAATCAGCTATACGTATACATGTATCTACTCTTTTAGATTATTTTCCCATATAGGTCATTACAGAGTATTGTGTTTTGGAGTTCCTAGTGTGTATGTGTGTCTCTCTCTTTCTTTTTATTAAACAGATTTCAGGGTAGCCTATTGTTTTCTGTCCAGGGTGAAAAACAAAGGACCATATGACCCATAAGGATTGCAAAAATTAAAAGGAAAGTGAAGTGTTTTGTGACCTGAACTTCTTAGAACGTGAAGACTTATCACAAATAGAGCTGTCCAGAAGTATTAGAAAACCAGACTTGAGAATCTTTGCTCCCAAAGATCCAGGATCATCTCAGATTTGATTGCCTAGCTTCTTCTATATTGACTTTAATGAGTTGTAAGTCATTCCCAAGGGAATATCTTGAATGACTTTTTATCAACTGGCATTATCAATGTCTGTTGTCTAATAGTCAACAGAAATGATTGAGTCATCCCAGGTACAATTTTGAGTCATTCCTCTATGGATAGAATACACTTTATAAGCCTTTTAAAAAATGGCAATCAGAGCGGAGAAGGGGGAGGGTGTGTGTGGTGTGTGTGTATTGCATGCCTCCTGGCTTGAAGGGAAGCAATCGCCCCACAAAGCCTGCGTTACAGGGATGTTGAAACCCCAGAATCTGCCCCTGGGTTCAGGCCTTGACGGTTGGCAGCTGGCCTTCAAGGTATAGACTGCCTCATCATTTGGAATTTTCCTCTTGCCTCAACATAATGAGGTCAGTGCCTCAGTGTCTTGGAAATTGAAGCTCCTCTTGCCTGGGATGATTATTGGATGTGCAGACAGTGTTTATTGGGAGGCCCCTTTTGGATTTGGGGCATTAGAAAGGATTTACTGGAGTGTAGATTTTTTGGTGGGGGGGTCTTTTTTGTTTTTAACCATCAAATCACTACATTATTGAAGTATGGTTTTGTCAGGTTATTTATAAACATTTTATGCATTTTATGTAAGTGGAAATTTGTCACGCTGTTATCATATATTTCTAGAAATCTCGATAGAGCCCAGGGTAGCCAAGTAGAAATTTAGCTAACTCAGCTGATATATCCACAGTTCTGTTGAAATAGTTGAAAAGTAATACTGTAATAAAGTCTTTTAAATGTGTGCCTGTATGTCTCTTCCTCTCCCTCCCTCCCTCTCTCTCTCTCTTTTTAATAAAGAAAGTTCAGGGTAGCTCATTGTGACATTCTCTCATACTGCTACTGTCAGTTTTAGAAAACCGATGTCACTAAAATATGAAAGTACTGGGGTGTACTTGAAGGAAGTACTTTAAAGGTTACTAAATCCATTCTGCCAACCTGGTGGCGCTGGGGAAGCAGCTGTAGTTTTGAATCCATTTGGCAGGAGGAATAAAAAGATTTGGCTTGAATAGACAAGTCCTTGAACTCATGGTTCTTGCTATATTACACAGACAATATATATGAACTTAAAACTACATGATATATATGAACTTGCGACTTTGCCATCAGGAAGACAGAAGCCCACAAGTGCAGGAACAAAATTTCGTGAGACAATACTTACCTTTGTTACATTTGATGCATTCTGATATTTTTCTGTTTTATTCTCTATTCCTTCTTATTTCAATTGAAAAAAAAAGTTGGCTATGACCCATTAAAATGATTTCACTGCCCATTAATTGGTTGTGAGCTGAAGTTTAAAAAAATGAGCGTCTGAACAGCAGTTTTTGTGGGTGGGTGTGCATGTTTGAAGGCAAGGGCCATGAAGTAATGTTTTCCTATCAGTGGTGTTAATAAGCTATAATAAAACATCAACCGTTTAGTTAATTAGAATATTTACCATAATAAATGCTGTGGGATTGCTTTTTTTGTGAATAGTGCATTTTGTCTGCTAGGATGAAGTAACTGAGTGTTTCCAATCAGCCCAGACGACAGTCCTCACAATCCTTCTTGTTTACGTTAAATGGACTATTGAAATTGCATTTTGTCTGTGTGTCTTGGCTGGTAATGAGCACTGTTTTGTCATCGTTAGGGTTACCAGAACAGCTGTTAACACCCAAAGAATGCCTGAGAACACCCGTTCAGTAGCCAGAAAACAAGGAATATTATCATTTAACCCTTGTCTGTTCCATGTGATGCCAGATGCTAGGGGTCCTCGATCAAACTATAGAAAGGAATGTTCTTTTTGTCTTCGGTATTCATTGTTCTTTGCCATTTAGTAAACAGTGCTCCGGATTTAGAGTATTTTATATTTTCCTCTTTAGAACACATCTCACACTTGAAAACAGGCTCTGTTTAAAAAGACAAAAAACAAAAAAGCCCCGAAAACAAGTGAAACTTCTTTCAGTATTAGAAAATACTATTGAATTAGCCTAACTAGCTTTATTTTTTAAGTTACCCTTTTGAGGATGTGTAATTAAAGTGACAACGTGCCTTTCGTGGTGGTGTGAGGTTTACACATTGGTGTTTCGCTCTCTCTCTTTTCTACCTTGTTGGGTTAGCATCTCCTTGAAGAACACAATCTTCAGTGTCTCCTAGGCTGTATTGCTTCACTGAGACCATAAACAATTACAGCATATAATATTACCTTTGGAAATGAAGTCATGCATCTTTCTTAATTGCTGAACGCTTGTAATTCTGCAGGGGGTATGTTTAAGTCTGTCCTCACTCACACACTTGCTAACACAAGCAAATGTGCCTGCACGAATAGGAAAAAAGTGAATCGCAGGGTTTCTTATTTTCTACTAATTATGCATGAAATATGCAGGAGCAGGAATGCCAAAGTAGGAGTCATAATGATAGATTTGGGAAGGACCTTCGAAGTTAGCAAGTACAGAATATTTTTCAGTAGAGGAGGTTGAGTTCCAGAGGAGCTGGGATTTCTTCTTCCTAAGAACTTCCTTTCCTTTCATCCCATGGCAGTAGATGGCTGCTAAAATGATCTTTCTGCAGCAAACGTGACATGCTTAAACTTCCTCTGGCAGCTCTCCATGCTTTTAGAATAAAGTTATGATTTCTAGAGGTCATACACAAAGGCGTTTGGGGATATAATTTCTGCTTGCCTTGGTAGCTTCTCTTGCCAGTTCTATCCACTGTGCTTGGAATACTCCAATTCCTGTGTAGTTTTATCTCTTTGACCACTCTGGTTTTATCTCATTTAACATGATATTCCCACTGCCTGGAAGGCATCCTCTACCCAAACAAACAAGTTATCTGATTCAGAGGCTTTCAATTTTTTTTTTTTCCTATGAATCCAGTGATGACTGCATTTTACATCATGACCCAATATATATATATGAAATCTAAATAATTGTCATGAAACAATATTTATTCTTTTTCTGTGTGATGTGCTTAACTTTGATATTAACCATTCCTTATATTTCTTTTTAAAAGATGCCGTTTGTCACCCGCTGCATAGATTTCACATCCCTCTCTGTGCTGCCAGCTTCCTGCGGGAAGGTTGGAAGCATTTGGGGAATGTTTTCGGTTGCACTAATTAGTGCACCAGGGCACCAGGGATGCCAAGCACCCAATAGTGAGCAAGGCTGTCTTGCATAACGAAGAACTGTCCTGCACAAAAGCCAGTTGCATCTCTGTTGGGAAATAGTGCCGACAAAACGAGTGAGAC
The DNA here is from genome assembly GCF_025265405.1 of Mesoplodon densirostris. Taxonomy (NCBI): domain Eukaryota; kingdom Metazoa; phylum Chordata; class Mammalia; order Artiodactyla; family Ziphiidae; genus Mesoplodon; species Mesoplodon densirostris. Next base: position 31,886,419 of record NC_082667.1, read on the forward strand.
CAGAGATTGCAATAGCAGCTCTCTATAAAGTAATATCTGCCCTTTCCAACTTGGCACCACTGCCCTGCCTTTGGAAGTCTCTCTCTGGTCCCACGTTAGGTTGACCATCTTCCCTCACTCTGCCACGTGGATCACAGTACTTACTTACTGCTTTGTTATAGCAGAGTGCCCTTAGGATAAACACTCTGTCTTCTTTGTCTTTATCTACCTGGGACCCAGCATACAGTCAGTTGCAAACCTAATAGGTGCTCAGTAAAGAGAGAATGAAGAGGCTTGGCCCAGTGTCCTGCAAGTGGATAATAGAGGCTGGAAAATCAACCAAAACACAACAAAAAAGGCAACAAAACAAAACGCAAAAAACCTGCAGGTTTCCTGACTCTGAAGCCAAGCCAGTGCTGTGCATCACGTTATTTGGTTTTGGGCAAGTCCTGGAAAAGAGGATTTCTAGCCACAGGATGAATTATTTTTTCCCTGTGGGAGAAATGTGAAGAGGTAGTATCATATATATACTTATTTATAAAAGGCCGACACAAGAATTGACGTTTAACTTATTGATACATACAGTAAAATACATACTTTTGATAAAGGTATACAATCATGTAACCACCAGTCAAAATCAAGATATATAGAGCATTTCCAGTGGGCCAAACTTTCCCTTTGTAGCCAACCTTTCTCCTAACCCATCCATTTATACTTAGCATTGCTGGGTCATAGTCATAAGTATATGTTTAATTTTATAAGAAACTGCCAAACTGTTTTCCAGAATGGTTGTACTGCTAGCAGTGTATGAGAGTTCCAGTTCTTCTATATCCTCACTAGCACTTGTTATTGTCAGATTTTTTTTTTTCATTTTAGCCATTCTAATAGCTGAGTGCTATCTCATTGTGATTTGATTTGCATTTCCCTAATGACTAATGTTGAACATCTTTTTTTTTTTTTTTTGCGGTACACGGGCCTCTCACTGTTGTGGCCTCTCCCCTTGCGGAGCACAGGCTCCGGACGCTCAGGCTCAGCGGCCATGGCTCACGGGCCCAGCCGCTCTGCGGCATGTGGGATCTTCCCGGACCGGAGCACAAACCCGTGTCCCCTGCATCGTCAGGCGGACTCTCAACCACTGTGCCACCTGGGAAGCCCAATGTTAAACATCTTTTTATGTGCTTTTTGCCATTTGTGTGATCTTCTTTGGTGAAGCCCCTATTCAAATATTTTTGTCCATTTAAAAATCAGGTTTGTTTTCTTATTGAGTTTTGAGTGTTCTTTCTGTGTTACAGATACAAATCCTTTATCCCATAGTGTTTTGCAAATGTTTTCTTCCAGTTTGTTTTGTATTTTTTCATTTTCATAACAGTGGCAATAGAGCTTTGGAAGTCTTTAATGGAAAAATGCTAAAAGGTTCTAAAACAGGGGTTTTAATCCATGAAAGTAGAAGATCATAAAATGAATTAAACATTCTTCTCTATATCCCCTGTAGCCAAAACTTGTTACTGTATTTTTATTATTTTTTAAGATTTGAAGACTATATACTAGCATATTCAAATACCTTAAACATAACGACTTTACAAGGTGGTAACTTTTCTTGGCAGTGATTAACATTTATCTTTTAAGTGACAGTGTGGTTGTTGTAGCAGTTCTCCTCTTAAGGATTGCAAGGCTTGGAGAATCAAGTTTTGGATCTGTCCGCTGGGAAGCACTGAGCCTTTGTGCTTGAAACACCAGGGAAGATGCCAGATAGTACAGAGCCAATTTATCCTGCTGCTTAAAATGGGAGTAGAGATATTTCACATGGCATCAGAAGGGTGTCCATCATGCCATCTAGTTGGATTCTAGCAGTGCAAAAACACGTTAAGGTCAGAAAAATATCTCTAGAGCAAAATCTGACTAAAATGGCATCCATACCATTTTGGCCCCATTTCTGCAGTGTAACTAAAGAGCAGTATCTTTACACATATGTAGCTGTTCTTATTGCTTCCAGAATGCAAGAATGCATTTTAGAAAGGTTAAACTTAATTACACATTGCAACAATGTCTCAAGCAGTAATAAGTTAAGAATAGAGCCGAGTGATGGATCTTAATTAAAAGAAAGAAAAAAGAGAACTGTGACTATATCTTTTGATATAAAAGCTTCACCATCCTAGCACAGTGCCTTGCACCTATGTGGATAATTGGGTGCTTTGTACATATTTGTTAAATGTGTGACAGTATATCTCCTTGTCTCTGGAAAAGAGACTTAACTAACCTCTTTTCCTTTTGGCACAGTGACTTCCAGGTGTGAAGTTCCCCTCCCATGATGTATGGCCTGTCAAAAATAGCATTGAGATATATTAAGTACTTATGCTTTCATTAAAATATATTTTCAGAGAATTTTTTTTCCATTTTGCAAATGAAGAATCTTAGGCATCAAGAGATACATATGTTCAGAATGATAGCATTTCATGTTGGCAAAAATACATACCATCCAGAGAAAAAGAACCTGGAATGACACCCATGAAATAGGACAGTGGTTATTTCTGGGTATTGATATTGTGGATGCTTTTCCCTGTATTTCAGTTCCTTAAAAACAGTGAACATAGGTTGTTTTGTTATTATAAAAGTAGGGAGCAGGGCTTCCCTGGTGGCACAGTGGTTGAGAGTCTGCCTGCCGATGCAGGGGACGCGGGTTCTTGCCCCGGTCCGGGAAGATCCCACATGCCGCGGAGAGGCTAGGCCCGTGAGCCATGGCCGCTGAGCCTGCGCGTCCGGAGCCTATGCTCCACAACGGGAGAGGCCATAGCGGTGAGAGGCCCGCGTACCGCAAAAAAAAAAAAAAAAACAAGTAGGGAGCAAAAGAGATCACTTGCCCAAAGATATGGAACCCTGTCAGAAAAGAAATTTAACTCTATGTAAGCTTTGTCTAGAACTTTGGTGGTGTATATGTTATCTACACTACTTGTGCGTGAGAGAGACATTCCCTTCCAATGTGTTCTACCCAGGCCATTTTTCAAATTTAGTTTTCATTTTTTTGTTTTTGTTCAGACAGTAGACATCTGTTAATTGGAGAGCGGCCTGAAAATATTTGGTAGATGACAAGACCCTAGAAAAGTCATTGGAATAGTATTAGTTCTTAATCATTATCAGCATGTGTCTGTTGAGTTTAAGGACATCACCACCACTTTCTGGAGAATATATTAGAGAATGATGTTTTCTCTAGAACCTGTTTGTAATTTATTAAACATCATTTATCAACTTCTCAGACTGCTGGGTAATATTTGACTTACTATTAACATTATGGCAGCAGCAGTGCAGTTTTATCTAACACAAATAGGAAGGTTTATTCAAAGTTAGATAACATGGGTCAATCACAGTATATTAAAATTAAATAATTCCATGGCAAAAGGCCCAGACCAGCAAGCATGTGGTGGCAGAGTCCATGGTGGTACACGCTGGGCCATCAGCAAACAGGTTAGGCTCGCTTTGGGAGCATTTTACAGGGATTTTAAAAGGTACATTGTTGAAACATGATGTTCCTCTCTACTCTGTAGATACTTTAATATTAATGAATTTTATGAGGGAAAAAAAGATGAGAGTTTAAGCACTGGGGAAATTTAGCAGTTTCAATTAAACAGTTGCACCATTTCACTGTTAATTTTGAAATCAGTGATTGCTGGTGTTGGAGTATTCACCTTTATTTTCCTCGTGGGGTGATGTGCTTTTGCATTTTTGATCTCTGTTGTAAAAATTGGGGAATATTGCATTGGGTGTGATATGCAGGCGTGTTGCCCTGTACCAGTTGGTGTACGTTGAAAGGCCCAACTATAAAGAAATCTGTTAGAGAGCCAGTATGTGTAGAGAAGATACATTTAGGAATTTCCCCCCTACTAAGCAAAAGCTCTAGGTTCTGTCCCCTGCTTCATCGCTTACCCCGCTGGAAATACTCCTGATCTTTTTGAAAATGGCTCTCGTCTTTCCTGTCCTTCTAACAATTTCCTGTAAGAATGTAATTTCCGCCCTCCCTCCCTTCTCCATCAACAACTGGGCTTCAACTTTTTTCTTTTAAAACAAAGTACTTGGTCTCAAAGAGCTCTTCTATCTTAACAGCTTCAACTCCTGGAGTTCTGGAGTTTAGAATCCAGTTTTGTAGTTAGGAACAACTCCAGGTTCTAGACCTTCTGCACCATTTAGTGTTTCCCTTATGTACAAGTGGTTTCTTTTCTGGGAAGGAAGGCCACCAAAGGCGGTGAGATTCATGGCCTGCTGGCTCTCTGTCCACTAGATTCACACAGCTTCCAGGAGCAGCCAAAACACGGAGGATGATGAAATAACACCTGTTACTTATTTAGCTTCTTATATGTGAGGACTTTTTCTGATCTTCACAGCATTCTACAAGGTTTAGTTACTACTTCCTCCCTTTATCCAAATGAAGAAGGTAGGAATCAGAAAAGGTGAACAGCTTGCCAAGATCACAGAGCTAGTGCTGGTGAATCGATAGGTAAGCCTTGGTCTCCCAAGCCTGCACCCTTCCATCCATTGCTGGGCTGGCTTCAAGTAAAGCTGTCAGTTCTCTTGAAATTACTCTTCAGAGGTGTTTATGAGTTGGTGGTGCTCTGACCTTGTAAGATTATTTTGTTTTCTATGGTACACTTATTTTCTTTGTAGGAACGCAGGATGGTGGATCTCTGGGTTTAATTACAGATATTCCTGGCAAGATTGTGTTGCTCATAATGGATGTCAAGGCACTGACCTAGAGGTGTTACCTTCTAGCTGAAAATTTTCTATACCACTTTTTAACTTATATATTTTAGTAATTTATAGGCATATGAGCCCAATGTATTTGTAATTATTGGCTTAGGACATCCATTTGTAAATGGTTACAGTTAACTCATCACCCCCAGCATCCTTTCCAGCCTCAAGCTCTCTTGCCGGTATTGGTGATGTCAGGTCTGGAATATACTCTTAAGGCTGTCTGTAGGTTGTTTATCACCATTAGTCCTCATTATTTTAAATGAGTACCCACCCACCTTATACTCTGTAACTACGTGTTTCCAGAGCTTCTCTGGAGATAACATCTTCCGGGTCCCCCCTCCCTTTCTTTTATTTATTTGCTTTTTTCTCCTCCTTATTCACAAATGCTTTGTAACTGAGGCCTAGAAAATATGACGGAAAACTCCTAGAAAGATAGAACTCTGAGTCTGTGAAATTTAGATCAATTTGGAAACAAGTGTTGTTTCTGAACCTGAAGCTTTGAAACAAAACCTCACCACGTGTTTACATATTAGTTTGTAAATATGGAGTCCCACTAATTGCATTTATAGCTCACAGCAAAGCTACCTGTTATGTCTTGTTACTCTGAGGGGGAAAATAATGAGAGAGTTATATAGATGTACGCATTTTTAAAAACTGGAATGTAGGGAAGAGTGTGGTATAAATTCTCTCATAATTATGTGTCTTTTTCTGGTGAGGCAGTCAGTCAGTTTTTCTGTTGCTGTGATACTCACCTGAATGCAGGTGTGCCAAACTTAAGAGGAAACAGTATGGAGTGCCTCCTTTTGTAAAGTAATAAATTATGGTTGTCCTTTCTCCTTTTATTGGAACGACTAAAGAACACCAAAATTTTGTGATGTTTTACAGAATCACTGCTTACTCATTATTATTTTGCTTTTCAACGTGAGTAAAAGTTTTGTTGTATTCTTAAGAGTGAATTTATTGGTTAAGGGCAAATGTGCTCCAGTGGGAGTGACTCAGTAGTTTTATAATGGAAAACTAGTAGTCTTTAAATTTTGCGTTATGGTAAATTTTTCAGAAACATGCCTTTTCCATCAATTGAAACCATATATCTTCGTCAGGGAGGATGAGCCCCTCCATGAAAACTACCCAAAAAAAGAAAAAAAAAAAGTGAATCACAGAAGTATATAATGTCAAGCCAGGAAGCCCCCCAATCAATCAGTTCAACTCCCCCATTTTACAGATGAGCAAACTGAAGCCCAGGATGAAACCATATTCCATCTGACCCCTATTTGGGTGCTATTTCTCTCGCACCTTGCTCCAGTGTTTATGAAAAATGGGTTCCCCCTCCTTCTCCAGGGATAATGATAGCTGATTAAATTAGTATCAGGGCCTGCATTTAAAAATAATAATTCCTTGAAAAGTATATTAATTTTGTTTTTCTTGTAAGTTAATCTTTAGTAGAATTTGAGTTGTTTTTAATGATAGACAGTTTTGGAATGCATGTGAATCTGTATGGTCTTGGGATTCGTCTCCAGAGAATTTTCAGAAGTTTGTTTCTTCAATGGCTAAAGCTATTTATAGTTCTTTTTTTTAATCATCAAGCAGAAGCGCTCTTCCTGAGATTCACTGATGATTGTGCCAAGGTCTTGGAGGCAGTATCCCTCCCTCTTTTTAACCTTGGTAGGACTCAGGGTTTGCTTTATGTCTTAACTACGTACTGGAGCAAAGTAGCAGGATTCAAATGATATTTTAGAAGACTCAGAGTTTGGAGTTAAGATCTTGGACTGTGGAGCTCACATTTCCTGTTACACCACTTGTTGGTGGCCTCAGGGAGGTTACTTTGCCCCCGTAAGCCTTGGTTTCCCCAGTCGTAAAGTGAGATTTGATATGCAGTCTTATCCCATGATCAGTATTCTCAACATGTTAGCTGCTACTGCTGTTTTTGCAACTGCCATTCCCAAGCCAAGAAGTTTTCCAAACCTGCCTTGGGAAAGGCTAGTAAGAAGAGATGCAAGTACCATTTCTAAATGTTCGTGAGAGGAAAGATGGGGAGAAGGGACTCACCTACCTTGATACTCAATGTGTCCTTTAAAGGAGATTTTTACCTGACCAAAGTAGTGAAAAGAACAGTGGTATTGTTGTCGGCTGTTTTTTGTGTGCTTGATGTCTCTTCCACCTCCTTAGACTATTATGTCTAATCCAGTTGTGGGAAAGTCACATGTGTGAATTTTCATGGTGGTTTCTAGAAAGGAGAGACCTGTGGGCTGAGCCAGAGAATTTAACAGCAAATAAGAGGCAGAGGCATCTGGGTAAGGCAGGCAACCCAGAGCCTGCGGGGGCTGTCCCTGGTGAGGCTGCCTTCAGCTGCCTTTCACAGTGTCCAGATTAAGTAGAGTGTGGAAGGAGAAAGCCAGTTCAAAAGGCAGCTGCCAGGGAAGAAGGAAATGGTTAATAAAGAATTTTTTTCAGCTGCTTGAACTAGTTAATTGTCAACTGATATCGTCGAGTGAGTACCCTCCTTGCTGCTGCCTCTTTAAGGAAAAACTGGGAATGGACCACATACCTGTCATGTATGCACTTGTTTGCAGCCTGCATCTGTTCATAGGCTAAAAATGAAATATACTTACAGCTATTACCTGGAGGACTTTTATAGGTTTTGCAGAAAATACGACTGGGGTACAGTTAGGACCTGTTTTATTATCCCTGACAGTGGCTTAAGAAGCCACCCATACCTGCAGATCTCTTTTATCAAGTTCTGGGTATTCATTTGTTTATTTTTATCAGGTACAGCACTTTGAATACCAGAGCAATGAAAAGCCACACCGGCTCACTCATTGTAGGTCTTTGGAGACATTTTTTTTTTTCCAAGAATACTTAAAGGGTGAAAACCCAGGATCTGGGTATGTTATAAATGATGGGATATAATTTATAATAAAAGATTTAACTTGTCTGTTTTCTGAGCATTGCATTCTGAAGCTAAATTATAACTATTCCTATCTCTGTCTTCTATGCTCATTTTTCTTGCTTCTTTACAAAATTTCAGCACCTAATTATTTTTCTGTTGACTTAAGTGCTTTAAGTCTAATATCACTTAGTTAACAATCTTCTTAACTTTGCTTTCCAGAGATATCAGCATGAACAACATTACTCAGTTACCAGAAGATGCATTTAAGAACTTCCCTTTTCTAGAGGAGCTGTAAGTATTCTTTCGAGAAATGTTTTTTGTTTATTTGTTTGTTTCTCCTATTCTCTTTGGGAGCTCTTATGACAGAGATAGTCTACTGTTTCTCAGTGGGCACTCAGAGAGCTTGGTTCAGTGGCCTTTGTGCAGAGGAAATCATATGTTTTGGGGCAAAACAAATTTGAATTTTTAAGAAGTATGATTGCTGAAGTTATTTTTGAAAGCCAGAATGAAAAATGCTACTTCCATAGGACTTTTTTGCCACAATTATTATGACCATGAATGCAGCAGTGACACAGGTTAATTACAGTGTTATCCCAAGCTAACAAGGCTGCAGTGTAATTACCATGGTTGCCACAGGAGTTGCTGTGTGGATAACAGAACCATAAAGAATAATCCAAAATATTTCAGGGTCATGGTGCGGCAGACAACCTCTACGTGAACGAGCAGAAAACTGTCTCCTTGGACATTGGCAGGTGGTCTTGGGGGTTGGGATGAGGACATGGAGCATCTTATGGGTCTCTGAGAACACCTTTAACATTAAGGCTGTTTCCGAGCTTGGCAGTGGCATGTCACTGCCGATTTAAGTTTCCAAAATTGGAAATTTAACAGTTTAAAATTTCCAATTTAACAGTTTACATGGGGGAAAATTTCTTTCCACCTGTTATAACCTCCATTTTGTTTTGCTCTCCACACTTATTTGAAGTTCATCATCAAAATAAGCACTTTTAGATTTTATAGGAATTGGGAACGATAGATTTTAAGAATCCAGGTTAAAAAAATAAAAGCAGAGTTGACTCAAGTTAAATGGAGGCTTTTAAAAACGGCTAAGCCAGTGTGTTATGTAATATGTAGAGGCAAGAAGGTGACAGTTTGATGGTAAGAACATCAAAGAGCTGTGGCCCTGAAGGAATCTAAATTCATATTACGGATTGTGCCCTACAGCCAGCTGTTGAGTATTGGATCCAAGTCAGTGACTGTCTCCTATCTTAACTCGTCCCCTCTCCGCACATGGGGAACAGGAGTCAAATATAAGCCAAGCAGGTTGTGCTCGCTGCTTCTGACAGAGTACTGAAACAGCAGTTAAGGATTTAGTGAAGTTAAGGAGAAGTTTTTCTTCCCACACTGCTTAGTTGAACATAATGTTCCCACAGAAAAAATTGGACAGAGATTATGTGCCATTTCCAAGCTTGTGAACTGGGTCAAGTTACTTAACCTCCCTCTGTTCAGTTTCTTTGTCTTTAAGTTGCAGATAAGACAGAATGAATTAAATAGATGTTAAATACTCAGGACAGTGCATGAAGCAGAGTGAGTGTTACGTAAATGCTGGCTGGTATTTATTTCACTATTTTAAAAGTGCCTAAAGGGGAAACAAAACTGCAGCCTATATACCAACTGTTGCCATTGGTACAAGGTTTAAATGTATGTCTTACTTTATTTTTGCCCTTTTTTCCCCTTGAGTGAACATTAATTCTTTTGTAAGAATTATCTCTTTGGTTTTAATTAAACATTTAAATTCAATGAAAAAGCAGTGAACTATGTATTTGAATCCCTCACTTCCCACCCGCCCAGTCAAGCTCTAGGATGCTTCACCTATTTCTTTTTATTTCACATACAGTTTTAGACTTTAGGATTAGTCTCCCTTTACAGAAGTAATTATACAGTGAAAGGCCATTAATGAGCAGTTGTTCAGCCGTTGTATCACCATCAGGGATGTGAGACGCACCGGGTGGGAAACGGAGAAGCCCTCCTTGCTCTGGGTGGGCGGTGTGTGCCGACCGGTTTGTCGATGCCTTTGGTTGCCAGCCAGTGCACTCGGGAGGGATTTGGTAGTGGGTGCCTGGATGCGGAGTCCGCCCTGGTTAATCTCTGCTTTGTGAAGTTCGCATCTTGGATTTCTTAAAATCTCAAATGACCGAGCATATGTCAAGCTCATGAATTCTGTCAACCGAGAGTTTTAATTGGAACCAAATTGGATTTGACTGCTAGTCCTTTGTAGGAGGTCATGTTCTCTCTGCATTCTGCTTATGGCAGTGAGGAAGCCCATCAAATCAAGTCTGTACAGCTTCTCCAAATACTGTATGGGATTTCAAAAATGAATTCAATCAGGAGAGTTGATGGTTAATTTTACAGAATTCTTCAGAATAGTCTTTAATATGCTGGGAATACTTAAGGCATTCAAGGGAATTTCTTTTCTATGTTAATAGAATCAGGGTAAAAAGCCCATGTTTTTTCTTTATAAAACACTGCAGTTGAGTTCGACATTCCAAAATGATGCTGCATGAGTATTGTAATATTTCATAAACAGCGTCACCCTTTGTCCAGAAGTCATCTGGAAGTCATTTAAGCGTGATTGTGAAGCTAAAGTGCCCTGAGCAGAAATGAGTGATTTACTGAGGATTTTTTTTTCCCCATGATAGTTAATAAGGTGCGCTTTACAAGATGTGACTGGTTTGGCCAAATTTTATATGATAATCCAGAGTGCTGGGAATATTGGGTGGAATCACTTCCCAACTTAATAAGTGTTTATAGATACTTACACATTCACTTATTCTTTCGACAAACACTGAGTCCTGCTCTGTGCCAGGTCCTGTGGTCAGTGTCAGGGATACCGAGAAAAGTAAGTATGGTGTTTGTCCTTGGAGCTGACAGTTTGTCTAGAGCTGTGCTGTAGCCACAGGTGGTTATTTAAATCTAGATTTACAAAAATTAAAATTAAATTAAAAACCCAGTTCTTTAGTTGAATTAGCCATCTTTCATGTGCTCAGTAACCACCTGTGGCTAGTGGCTATTGTGATGGACAATGTGGATATAGAAAGTTCCCATCATTGCAGAAAGTTCAGTTGGGTAACATGGATCCAGAGGAAGAGGTGGAACCAACACTTGGTGCAACATGGTAAAGACTGTCCAACAAGTGAATCCTGGGTCAGCAGAAGCCTGAAATAACCTGTTTACTTGAGACTGGAGGATTTGGGAAAAGCTTTCCAGAATAGCTTCAGCTGAGTCTTGAAGGACACGTGGGAATTAACCAGGTGAGGATGGGTAGTAAGGGTGCCCCAGGAAGACCCTTATAGCATGTGCAAAGGCATGGAGGTAGACATTTCAGAAGTGTTAGGACACTTAGGACATGTTAGGAAGTTGTTAGTTATTCCAGTTGAAATACAGAGAAATGTGAAATACTGAAAGGTAGAGAAATGTTAGGAGATGTGGCCAGATCATCAGGGGACTTTTTAAGCTAAGGAGTCTAGACTTTATCCTGAAGGAGTTGAATTGGGTATGAGAGTGAGCGATAGGGAGGCGACTAGGATTCTTTGTCCTGAATGACTAGATGCCATTCACTGATGGTTTTTCCCCCTTCTTTCTCTGGGTATCTAAAAACATAGGGTCTGGCCCTGAATTCAATCCATAAAATTTCTAAAATCTTGGGACAGTCTCTTGATTTTCGCACCTCAGTTTCCTACTCTTTAAAATGGGACTCTTCACAGTAGTATTGTAAAGGGAAGAGGGGATTATTTACGTAAAAGTGCTTTGTGACCATGAAGTGCTACACTGACATGAGTAATGTAAATTTCACTAATCCCCTTAAACATTGCAGTCTTTCTTGAAGTATTTGGGGGAGAGGTTGTTTTGCCTGGAGATGGGAGTTGGAGTGGGCCGATATAGGTTTCTGTTAGCAACATGAAAGGAAAGGCAGAATCTTTGGAAAATACTAATTTAGTATCCACAGGATTGATTGTCTGATGTGATGCCGCCACAACTATTTTTGGCTCTCCTTGGGACCTGTCAGGGCATTGGTAGCCATTTAGGGAATGGCTGAAATGTGGAGTTGTGAAATTGATTTAATTAGAAACAGCAGAAGGAATATCCAACTACTTTTCTGTAGCCTCCCACTGAGAAATCCATGGATGTTACTTTGAGCTTAGATGTTGCAACAGCAGTGGAAACCATTGCCAGCTTTGGCACTTGCACAGTTATTGTTCAATACATACTATAAGACTGGGCTAGTTCTATCCATTTCAAAATGTACTTTGACTTTGGAACTCTTTGCAATGCTAAAGTGAAAATTAGGTCTCTGAGTGCTCGTTTTTTTGGTGCGTAGGACAATTAATTCTAAGTAGAGGCATTACTTTCCAAAAGAGGACTAGTAATTTGAACAGGGAGATACAGAGTGGGTCAAAACTAAAAATTTTAAATACTTTAGTTTAGCCAATACTTACATATAAGACTGCATACAGACACATACATGCACACAATATTCAAAGTGTGTACATTTTTTTCTGAGCCATTTGAAAGTAAGTTGTAATCATAATTTTCCTTTACCTCTGCATAGTGCATTGTTTATTCCAAAAACACAAGGACGTTTGCTTAAATAATTGCAGTACTGTTGTCAAACTCAGAAAACTAGCATTGGTACATATTATCTGGTATGTAATTCTTATTCAGATTTGATAGCTGTTCCACTAATATTCTTTATAGCAAAAAAAAAAAAAAATTCTGCTTCAGGATACAATTTAGAACCACAAGGTGCATCTGGTTGCTGTCGTGCTAATCCATTTTGAATTTCTAAAACTATGTTTTGTGGTCTCTATTTGAGTTACTGCATATAATTAAAATTGGTCAAGCCTGGCAAAGGGAAATTATTTTAGGGTTCAATAGAAATAATAATGGCAGCCAACATTTATTGAGAGTTTATTATGTACTAAAAACTTAGTGCATACTATCTGGTTTAATGTTCACAAGACCTCTGTCCCGATGAGGTAGATAGAATTTATCATCACCCTAATTTATACATGAGGACATGGAAGTTTTAGAGAGGTGAAAAACTCCCTGGGTCATATAGTAAATAGCAGAGCCAGGATTTGAATACATGTCGATCTGATTCAAGTCTTTCCTCTTAATTTCTAAGCTATGATACTGCCTCAAGAGGCACAGGATTGGAAGGAAACTTAAGAGGACATCTACTTACTACTGTCTGCAATTCTAAGTATGTCCACAGCTAACCATCAAAGGTGGTTGGCTGCCCAACATTTCCCTTAGTAATAAGTTCATTGAACAAAACAATTGTTAACAAGGAGGTCTTCCTAGAATGAGGTTTTCTGGTCTAGCCACACCATCTTATAGATGAGAATATCAAGGCTCAGCAGTAGATGAGTGACTTGTTCCAAGTGCTGCAGTGAGTATGTATCTGAGCCAGAATTAGACCTACCTAGTTCAGTTCCATGTCCACTATATCCTGTCGCCTTGCATATCTCTGAGATGCATAAGTAGTCTCAAATAGTCTTACTGGGTTGTTTAGAGTTCTAGAAAATAGCTGACGATTGTTCTCTTCTGATACTTACAAGGAATTTTCTTTGCTTCCAAACTAACGTTTGACTTGCTTAACTTTACTCCCTTGATGAAGACTTCTCAGATAAGTTTTATCAACTGCAATAATTTCCCCAAAAAGGCAGAAGAGTTCCTCAGTCGCTCCAGTGATATATATATTGTTTTGTTTTGTTTTGTTTTGTTTTGCGTTACACGGGCCTCTCACTGTTGTGGCCTCTCCCGTTGCGGAGCCCAGGCTCTGGACGCGCAGGCTCAGCGGCCATGGCCCATTGGCCCTAGCCGCTCTGCGGCATGTGGGATCTTCCCGGACTGGGGCACGAACCCGTGTCCCCTGCATCGGCAGGCGGACTCTCAACCACTGCGCCACCAGGGAAGCCCACTCCAGTGATATTTGACAGTTAAAAATATTACATTCTTTGAAGCATTCTCTTGTCCCACTTTTTAGTGCTCTGATAGGATGACTTGGTAGCGATGATCCCTACACTTGCTGTTGGGAAGTACATAATCATCTCACAGAGGAGTATCAATGCTCTGATTCATACCATTCCCTGTGTGTCATGTGGAGAGCTCTCAGATTAGATTATAAGGATGAAAAGAGAAATGGAGGGACCTTGTACTAATTGGCCCTACTGTGTACTGGATAGGCCCTCCTAGAACAAGCATTGTTTTGTTTCAACTCATAAAACTCTGTAAGCTATATTTATTCCCATTTTACTGATGAGGAAGCTGAGTTTTTCCTCAGAGAGGTTGAGCAACTTTCCCAAGGTCACACAGCATGTTAGCAATGGGCCTGGTAAATGTGGAAAGGATGAGGAAAGACTTATTAGACAATCCATTGATTCACCAAACTTGTGTCACACAGCATGTTAGCAATGGGCCTGGTAAATGTGGAAAGGATGAGGAAAGACTTATTAGACAATCCATTGATTCACCAAACTTGTGTTAGGTAAAGCGCTATGTGCAGTGTTGAATTAAAGTGGGATTCTTGCCTTCGAGAGAGATGAGTGAATGGTGTTGTAGAGTTTCGGGAGTTCAAAGGAGAAGGGAAATAACTTCAAGCAAAAAGATTAAGGAAGGCTTCATCAAAGAGCTGGCATTTCTGGAGAGCCTCGAGGGATAGTAGGAGTTATTCATGAGATGTGGAAAAAGGAGGATGAGCAAAGATATGGTGACAGACTGGGATAGGGAGAGGAATGCTGTGGTATTTGGTTTGAGTTTAGGACTGAATTCCTGAAAGGAAATTATGGGAAAGAAACCTTGAAAGGAGTTCAGGGCCAGGCTGAGGACCTTTCTTGGCAGACTCATGGAGGAGTGTCAAGTTTTGAGTGGCTATGGAAGTTTTTTGAGCTAGGAAATGACTTGATCAGATGTGACCTTCCATCAGTATAGTCTCATAGCAGAGGTTAGGATGCTTGGGATTGAGAGAGTGTAGGAGACAGATGAAGATGATTATGGCAATAGTCCAGGTGAGACTTGTGAGACTCTGAACTAGGGTAGATGAGAGGCAGCGAGAGGGAGGAGGGAACTCAGCCAAAGATGCTGTGGGAATAGAAGCAAGAGGACATCTCAGCTGGGATGACAGCGGGTGTCGTCGATAACACTTCATTTTTAGATTACCAGGAGTCTGGTGGTGCTTTGACAAAATGAAAGACCATGCAGAAAGAGAAACTGTCTCAGAAGAGAAGACAGCATATGCGGTTTTTGAACATACATCTTGAATTTAGGTGAGAGGTGGGTAGGGGTGTCTGGAAATATAGGTGTGGAGTTGAGACTAGAGATTTATGGGTGTGGATTATAGAATGGAGTTTCATGGGTATAGATTTTAGAGTCTTTTATTTTGAGGGGATTACTGGAAACATTAGGTTGAAAGAGCTTGCCAAGGGAGAGAGGGTAGAAGGAAGAGGAAGGAGGCCAAAGACAACTTGTTGGGAAACACTTGAATCAGGGTGTGGGAAGAAGACCAAGTGCCAGAGGAGCAGAACTAGGGCAGAGCTGTGCCCGGGGAGCTGCAGGAGGGGAGGTTTTTCACAAGAAATGAAGGATCAACATTGACATGCTAGAGAAAGGTGCCCACAGCCAGATTATGAGAAGAGGCCTTGAATTTAAGTTGTGTTTTGTTTTTTTTGTTTTTGCGGTACGCGGGACTCTCACTGTTGTGGCCTCTCCCGTTGCGGAGCACAGGCTCTGGACGCGCAGGCTCAGCGGCCATGGCTCACGGGCCCAGCTGCTCCGTGGCATGTGGGATCTTCTGGGACCGGGGCACGAACCCGTGTCCCCTGCATCGGCAGGCGGACTCTCAACCACTGCACCACCAGGGAAGCCCTAAGTTGTGTGTTTTTTTTTTTTTAAGAGTCACTTCTACTGAGGGTTGTGAGAGTAACTTTGGGATAAAGAAGTTCATCATGAAGCAGGCATTTGGGGACTGCTAGTAGGTAGTTTCTGGTTTGGGGAGAGAAGATAAAGTTTGGAATATGTCCTGTATCTGACAGGAGTCCACAGGGTGTAAGAGACAAAAACCCAGCTGAGGCATAATAGAGGATTTATTGTTTCATGTAGATCTAGGAAGTCTAGAGGTGGAGTTGGCTTCAGATGGTCCTGGATCTTGAAGTTTCACAGTTGTGAGAGTTTTCTCATGCTTTCCATTTCTCAGCTTCATTTGTCTCTACTTTTGTGTTTTGGCTTTATTCTTTGTTCTATAGTGGGAGAAATAACCTTCAGCAGCCCCCACATACATCTTTGCATCTTGAGATCCAAGATGAATATCTAAAGTCTTTCTTGCTGCTTTCAGCAGAAAAGTCCTAGGAGAACTTTCATTGGCCAGGCTGGCTTCATGTGCCTGTCCTTGAACCAGTCACCCTCTTCTGTTTGGGTTGGCTTGGTCCATCCTGGGTCCTGGGCTCATCCTCACTAGGACCGCCTGGAGTAGAGAAGAAGTCCCCCAAAGGAAGCAGAAGGGGGAAGGAGGACACACCTGAGAGAAAGAAACCATAGTTATCACGGCTCACTGGAACCTAGTGAGTAGTCAACTGTAGGAAATGTTTGTTTACTTGGGTCAACCTGAAATGAACAAAGGATCACTGAAGAATAGGAAGGTTAAAGCCTAGATAATATAAATTTACAGTGGAACCAGCAGGCTCTGTAACTTTGTCCTATAGTGCTTAGCAGCTTAGAAGTAGAGGCAGTGAAACATGCTATATACTCAAAATTGGGGTTTGATAAGTTAGTGTTTCATAAACAACTAGGGGAAATCAAGCAGGAGAATCAACAGTTCGTTGTTAGAGTGTTTCACCTGGAATTCAGAAAGTGTAGAGAGGCTAATGTAACCACAGTGTGCTGGCTCATTTACCTATTTTAATCAAAGCTAATTATTTGTTCTTTGACTAAAAGTAGTACTGACTACAAGTAAGTGAAAATGTCTTTAATATTCTACTGGCATGATTGAATTTTCCAGTAAGGAAATAGGCTGAGTCATTTCTTTCATGTATTGTCCACTCTTAGTCAAGCCATGCTTATTTAACACAATTTTTTTATGCTTTAGTAGAATTTTAACTCAGAATTTGTTCATCATTTTCCCCTGCTGGACTTTATGTGTACATCAAAGATTGTGTTAGAGCTGCTAGAAATATTTGTTTCATTGATGCACTTGCCTTTGTAAGGAAATGATCCTAAAATTAATGGCTACTCCATTTTTAAAGTCTGGATGCATAGAAAGATAAGGAGAAGGGAGGAAAAATAATCACCTATTATCTTACACTGAGCAATACCCACGGTTAATATTTTGTTGTTTATACTTCCCGACTTTTCTCTTAGTATATGTATGTAATTTCTTTTCTCAGCATGATTGGTTAAGACCAATCAGAATTTACTCATGGAGCTAAGTCATATTTGAATAAACTCAGGCTGTGCCAGGAAGGCTTGAGTGGGTATGTGGTAGCAACTAACAGTATGTACCATAGTTCCTCTCTATCCAATTCACATCTTACCCATTTTATTCAGTCTATTTTGAGCCCTTTCTGCCATAAGAAGCCTTCCCTGGTCCTTATCCAAATTCCTCTTGCACTTTCTCTGCCCCTCACCATTTAGTGCTGGATTGAGTGCCTTGTTATTTTGTTCTCTAAGCGTGTCAGTGTGCACCTGTCTATTCAACTCCAAGGACTTTCCTCTAAGAGCAGCACTTATTGTCACACACCTCCTGCATGACCTTTGGTGACAGTGACCACATTTTTGAATTTGAAATTGAGGGAAGGGTTAAGACAAAGGATCTCTTCTTATTTTGAATTTATTATCAGCCTACATAAAAACTAAATTCCATTGACGTCTTATGTTTAATGAATTATCCTTATTTAAAAGAAAAGAAATGAGAAACGTCTTGGGAAAACTCAGTACTTAACTTTGCCATACCTATGGTGTTTGGCTTGTAGTAGAAGGTCAATATTTGTTGGTTGATGTTAGCTGTAATTTTTTTTTTTAAGCTGTAACATATTTCCTCATATGGCTAGATATTACATGTGTTTAGTGCCAGAAGATAAATGACTAGGTTGTCAGGATAAACTTTGCTCAGGAAATGTAACTATTGCCAGGTTTTTTATTGATTTACCTATAAATTAAAGTCTTCTATGGGTTACTTACTATAAGAGGAAGTGAGAGACACAAAAGGGCAGTCGGGTGCTGGTGGAACTTAAGTTTCTTTGAATTGAATAAAGCTCTTTTAGTATGTGGACTAGTTCTAGATGGCCTGTAGACTGAGTTTTAGCAAGGACAAGCTTTTTTTTTTTTTCTTTTTTCTTTTTTTTTCGGTATGTGGGCCTCTCACCATTGTGGCCTCTCCCGTTGCGGAACACAGGCTCCGGACGCGCAGGCTCAGCGGCCATGGCCCAAGGGCCCAGCCACTCCGCGGCACATGGGATCCCCCTGGGCCGAGGCACAAACCCACGCCCCCTGCACCCGCAGGTGGACTCTCAGCCACTGCGCCACCAGGGAAGCCGAGACAAGCTTATTTTTTGTTAAGCATCACTGCTTTCGTTTTTGTGCATTTAGACAGAACTATGTAACATGATATATATATGAAATAATTTTCCCCTTCTCTGCGAAGGAAGACTACATTAAAAAACCTTGGGAATAACAAGGGTTCTTAATACATGCATGTTCAAAAAATATATTTAATTTTTACATTTTCTTCCATGAAAGCTATAGGAAAGTATAAAACTCTTCTCTGGTATGTGAAGAAATAGAGTAAAACATTGTTAGTTGATTCAGGACTCTGCTCTACTGTGGCGGATGAAGTTTATTTAACCTTGGTGGGAAGAATGTCCAAGGAGACCTGTCAAGGATGCTAGTCAGTTGTTGGCCCTCGGTGTTACCAAGAAAACAGCCACATCCTTTGGTCCTTTGAAAGTTAGTCACAAAACAACATGGTTTTGTTTCTAGAGATTCCATTATTTTGTTTTGATTACCTTATTTTATTTCTAAGATTTAACATTCTTTAGCTATGCTGTAGGATCTTAGACAAGGCACAGAGGAAACAGAGGCTCACTTTCCTCATCTGTTTAAAAAAATAATAATAGGAGCAGGCCCACTGCAACATGGTCGGGTAATGACAATGAAAGCTGTTACACAAATGTTAGTTTTTGTTAAGATGTACTGATACCAAATATCCCTAAATGGGAACAGTACACTTCTTGAGTTCTTAATTTTTCACAGGATCCGGCAGAGTTCTGAGCCCATCGTAGGGCCTTAAGATATAAATAAATAGATGATTAAGGACTTATTAGAGGTACACATTATAAGTTTTTGTAAATTTTACTTTTAAAACTGTTGCAAAGGGCTTCCCTGGTGGTACAGTGGTTAAGAGTCTGCCTGCCGATGCAGGGGACATGGGTTCGTGCCCCGGTCCAGGAGGATCCTGCATGCTGCGGAGCGGCTGATGCCCGCTGAGCCTGTGCGTCCGGAGCCTGTGCTCCGCAACGGGAGAGGCCGCAACAGTGAGAGGCCCGCGTACCGCAAATGAAATTGAGCTGTTTGTAATGAGGTGGATGGACCTAGAGTCTGTCATACAGAGTGAAGTAAGTCAGAAAGAGAAAGACAAATACTGTATGCTGACACATATATATGGAATTTAAGGAAAAAATGTCATGAAGAACATAGGGGTAAGACGGGAATAAAGACACAGACCTACTAGAGAATGGACTTGAGGATATGGGGAGGGGGAAGGGTAAGCTGTGACAAAGTGAAAGAGAGGCATGGACATATGTACACTACCAAACGTAAGGTAGATAGCTAGTGGGAAGCAGCCGCATAGCACAGGGAGATCAGCTCTGTGCTTTGTGACTGCCTGGAGGGGTGGGATAGGGAGGGTGGGAGGGAGACGCAAGAGGGAGGGGATATGGGAACATATGTAAATGTATAACTGATTCATTTTGTTATAAAGCAGAAACTAACACACCACTGTTAAGCAATTATACTCCAAAAAAAAAAAAAAAAAAAAGACTGCCAGGGTTCTAATAAAAAAAAAAAAAAAAACTGTTGCAAACATTTTGGGTCCTGCTGATGTCAAATTTTATTTACTAGGAGAGTGTCGCTCACCTCCTGTTGGACGCTTCCCCGTGCGTGGCCTTCCTGGCCCAGTTCAGTTTTGAACTGGACGCGCCACCTCTGAAGGCAGAGTCAGGGCTCGTGGTTGCATCTGTGGAACTTGGCACAGAGCGTGGCACCGTGCTGGTGCACCCCCTCGAGAGAATTTAACGGCATCGCAGGAGGGGCAGCCTGGATGTGTGTGGGTCCCATCTGTGAGAGGTCGTATGCGTGGCACTGAATGAGGATCTCTTGGGGGTGGGGACACGTAGGTGTGGAAAGAAATGGTGAGGGAGGTGAGAAGCCGTGGCCAAGCGGTAGATAAACGGGGCCCAGAAGGCAAGGGGGGTGCTCACAGCCGTTCTTCTGGCAGGACTTGCCACAAGGCCAGGCCATCTGGTAACCACCTCTGCAAAGTGGCGGTGGGCATGTGAGCGGCTGGGAGGCTGTGGCTCTGTCACCTAGGGTCCAGGTTCTCTCCACCAGGGGACAGAGAAATTGCCACAAGCACACCTCTCTGTTGTTGGCGTGCAGCGCGTGCTGGGGCCTGGGCCTTCCTGCTGCAGTTGCTTTGCCTTCCTCTGCCCGTTCCTCACAACAGCTGCTGGAAGCTTCTGACCCCTCCTCCGCCCTCCCCCCAGCCAGCCCCTGTGTCTAGTCAGTGTGGATAGTATAGTCCTTACCCCACTGATTCTTGGCTGGAATTCCAGCCAAATGGCTACGGGGACATTTCTGTCATAGACCAGAAGAAACCTAAATCCAGGCACTTTTCAGAGACATAACGCCAATTGGCATACTCTCTATTTCACACTCGCCTCCCTTGTTGCTTTAAATTGCTTCCCAAGTGAAGCAATTGCAGTCTATTCAGCGCATCTCACGAAGGTATGAACCCTCTGGCACAGGTGACCATGGACCAGTGTCCATTTAACCAGCGCTGTTTCTGCTTTCCTTCTTCTGGGAGGCATGGCAGATAGAAAATAGCATGTAGCATATGCACTAAGAATCAAGGATATAATTGAAAACTCTAGCCTCCCCTAAAAGGAGCCCCTAATGTGAATCCATGGTCCTTATGAATAAAAATGCACACAAAACAGACTCATAAAGACATTATACGCTGAGCGACTTGTATCCTGTTTCCTGGAACGGTTCCAAATCCGAAGGGAGCGTGGAAGGCTAATGGATCAGTTTCCCTCTCCTCCACCCTTTCTCTGTCTCTACCCTCTCCATCTCTGCTTCTGGGACTGTTTTAACAAGCAGAATAAATAGGAGTTGCCTTGAGATAGACTGTGTCCCCATTTGAAGTCCTGCTAGACTTGTTTTAATTCTGTGTGATTGTGTGCACGACCAAGCGTGTGTTGAGATAACACTGTTGACCGGGAGACTGGTGTTCTCATGTTCAAGGTCCATCCCACTTCCTTAAGAAAATATACTACCAGAACAGGTTAAGAGAGAAAATTGTTGCCATAGCACTTTCAAATCAAGCCCAAGTAGTTCTGTCCTGTTAGGAGAGCAGAGGGGAGTGGGGGAGTAGCAATGAAACAAGAGGAGAAAACATGCAGAAAAGCGAAGTCAGCTTTCCCCGTGCCTTAAATAGCAGTGTTACCTTTTTTTTTTTTTTTTTGCGGTACGTGGGCCTCTCACTGTTGTGGCCTCTCCCGTTGCGGAGCACAGGCTCCGGACGTGCAGGCTCAGCGGCCATGGCTCACGGGCCCAGCCACTCTGCGGTATGTGGGATCTTCCCGGACCGGGTCACGAACCCATGTCCCCTGCATCGGCAGGCGGACTCTCAACCACTGCGCCACCAGGGAAGCCCAGTGTTACCTTTTTTGAATCCAGAGTCTTATACTGGGGTTTAGTTGAGGCATTACAGCAAATACTGAGTGTCTGTTTCATCTAAGGTCCCACACAAGAGGATCCAAAATGAATATGACCTAGTCACTGCCCATGAGGCACCTATAATACAGTTGAAGGAGTTGCAACAAATTCATAGTAACCAGAGTCAAAATAAGATGCACCCAACAAGAGATCTGCGTCTAAGGTAATCTGTGGAATCCAAGAAAGGCTATGTCATAATAGTTCCACACTGTTGGTAGCATCCAGCTTGCAATGATGATGAATAAGGTTTCGGCTGGCAGAGACTGGAGTGGAGGTATTTCAGACGAAGGCAGTGCCATGAGTGAGCAAAGAGTCCGAGCTGGGAAAGCAGGGTGTCCTAAAACGTAGGACACAAGGAACATCCGGGAATAAGGTGAAATGGGAAGAGAGGATCATCCTGAAGGTCTAGCTAATTCAGTGGGGAAAACAAGCCTTTGGGAAAATGCTCAGAGTTGTGCTTTTTAAGATTTAGATCTCACAGTATTATAATGAAGTGGTTTGAGGCAGGAGTCTTGTGGAGGTTCATGGCAATAATCCAGGAAGAAGAAAATGAGGGTCTAGACTCAGGTGGCAGGAGGAAGAGTAAAAGAGTGGATGGATGGAGACTTTGCATGAGGCTCCCTGTGGGCTTTGGAGACTGAAGAGCTACGGGACGCAGAAGGGTAGGCAGTGCTGCCTGGGACCGCCCACCTTTCGCAGGCAGAAAATGGTACCACTATTCACTTTTCTGTTCTCACCCTAATGAGTTTTTTCTTTAGGGCTTCACAGTCATTGGAAGAATAGTAAAAGATATAAATATCATTATTTACCACGTTAAAAGAGTTTTCTGGAGCCAGCCAGTAGGTCCTCATGAAGTGAGACGCTGAGAAAACTGTTGGGTGTAGCATAGACAAATGCAGGCCTAGCCGGGGGAGGAGCTGCCCTTTGCTAGTAGAGGGCCATGGGGGACAAGGTCTTCCTCGGGATCAGCCATCTCTTTTTCTTTGGGCGTTGCTAAAAAAGCACAGTGGAGACTGTTCTGTACCCTAACTAGAGTCAGAGTGAGTTTAGGGCATGCCACCTGCCACCCTTAGCCACCCAGGGATCCCATCTTTCCCCGTTTCCCTCTGGTCATCTTTGGCTGTGGGGAAATTCCTCCATAATTGCAGTTCTGAGCTCCTAATGCCATAGTCCCTGCTGTGAGCACTGGTCTGCTGGGTGAGAGCTGTTGCTTCTCAAACCAGGCTATTAACTTGCCCAGGCCCCCTTTGTTTCACCTTCTGGGAATTATTTCCCAGCCTCTTGGTGACACAGCAGAGGCATCGAGTTGCCGAAGGACACGGATAAGCACTGGAGCCAGTCAGGTGAGAACTGGAATGCTGCCCCCCCCCCCCCCCCCCCCCCCCCGCTTACCTGCTGTGTGACTTCTGCCAAGTCACCTAACCTCTCAGGGACTCTGTCAGGAGATGATTAAAAGGAAAGAATGTAAACCACCTAGCTCAGCGCCTGCAACTGCTCTGGGCACGTGACATGGTAGGTTTTTTCTCCCAGAGATTTTGGGACTTTGTCCCTAACCCTGTTCTTTATTCACTTCGCTTTCTCCTGGATCTGAGTTTTTGGACATGAAGCACCCCCAGGGTCTACTATAAGAAGTACTGGGTCATAAAATCAGCAAAATGTAAAGAGGCTTGGGAGGGTGCAATTGCTGAAGCTGCACAGGGTTACCGGGCTGCCGGGCTGCCGTGTTTATTATTCATTAACCCAGGAGCTAGGTAAACATGGGTAGATACATTCCTGAAGGCTCCACCTGATCTGTTTACTCTCCTAAGGAACGAAGTAATCAGAGTGGTGTGAGTCCCCCCTCGCTCAGCATTATCACCGCACCGCCCGCCTCCCACCCTGCCCGAATCCTAGCAGTGCTGGCTTCTCCAGAGAGCAAGCCTGGATTTCAGGATAAGTCACGTGCACAGCTCATTTGGTCATTTCTCTGAACTGTAAGTAGTGTAGAAAGAAAGGATGCTTTTGGAAGTTAGGCTCCTTTAGTTTTCCCAGGCTTATAAAGAGGCAGATCATTGGGAAAAGGAAGTAAATGTTTTGGCTAATGTGGCTCAACCCTGTTTTCTGTTGACAAGTAAAGGTAATCAGGTGTTCTGTGCTTTGCCACTTCCTTTGTCACCTTGTAAAATCCTCTTTTCATGAGCCCTAGTAGGATAGACTGAACTCCTCAAGGAAAGCCCAGAGATAGGGGGACATTCAAAAGTAAGAGAGGAAAGCACAAGAATCCTGTGACAGCCTTGGTCTGTTTACAGTGTTCATTTTTTGGTGGACTTGAGCTTCTTAAGGCTGGTCTTTCAGATCACAGAGTCACGTGACTACTTGCTGCCCTGGGGGGAAGGAGGCTATTGTTCCTTCTAGTCCTTATGGTCCAATTTGATCTTGTAAAATGTGACCTTTTAAACACTGCATTATAGCTATGAGCATTATCAGTTGAATGTAATTAGTGAGTCTGGGGTGTAGAAAGCCCCTCGAGAGGGCTTGTACTAAGCCTGCACTAAGGTAGACTCTAGGATGCTATCTGTTTTCAAGGAGGAAATGCTGAGAATACAGTTTCTGACTAATGGGTTGACACACTGGTAGGTGGTGACAGAATTGTGAGAGGCATACTCTGTTCTTGGAAGCTTTTGTACTTGGCCTATAAAACTAATGTGCTAGAAACAGCCAGTAGAAGGTAGCCTGTTTAGTTATGCCTTCCAAGAATTCACACATAAGGCATGTTGGTAAGAACTGACATTTTCTGGGGAAGTCACACTGGAGTCGGGGATTTAAGGAGTGAAGATGAGGTTGTGAGGTGAAGCATTTAAAGACATAGTGGTCAAGCTGGCTAGTCTAGAGCCCAGAGGATTTGCTGAGGAGGAATAGTTTTAAATAGAAGTGTTGAAAAGTCTTAACACCATCTTCTGCGGTCCCTCATTTTACATATGGTGGACTCCATGAGGTCAAAGGCCATGAGGCTGATGGTGCAGAGTAAGCTGTTGTGAGCCTGGGTTGAGGGATGCCCTTGAAGGGCATGCAGTTTAGAGCTTAGGTGCTAGGGTGCCTTGTGAGAAACAAAGTCGTGCACAGTGAGAGGGCTTTCTAGGGAGAATTTAGTTTAGGGGCATGAACCCTGGGTTAAACCTGTAGTGTTGCCTGAGAATCCAGCATGGTTGTCCTTGCAGTTGATGAAATAATTCTATACACTCACTCTTGGTTTCTGAGTCCTCTTTCACTTTCCCATTCCCTGCCACACACACACACATCTTCAGTACACACTTCTGTGTTAATGCTTAATTAGTAAGGATCAAGTATTATCCTTTCCAGGGCTATTTGCATTTTAACTGGGACAAAAACTTCGAGAGAAAATAATGCATCTAAAAAATAGAGTTTCAGATCTCCGTGACTTCAAGTTTTAGGAAGGGTAAAGGAGCCCTCCTTATGTCCCTAAAATCAGGGTGTCTAAGAAGAACAGATTGAAGTGGGGAGACTTGAAGTCTAAGGAGAGGATGTCCTCTGCCTGGAGCTGAATAGGTGCTCATATTTGTTAATCAGTGAATGAAACTTTTTAGTGAATGAATGAATTGCTGAATAAGGCTCAGGAGGGCAGGGTGCTTACAGAAAGAAGAGAAAGGACAATGGAAATGAGACCCATTCGAGGAGGAATTAATATGACTTGATGACCGTGATCCTAAGACATGATGGGGAGAAAGCATTTTTAAAAAAATCACGCATACAGAATCTCATTGCTTGGGAGAGTTCCCCTGATGGAACCAGGAAGCTGGAACAGTCCTATGTTTAATCATCGGGGCATGCAACTATCATTTTTAAGTCAATACAGTTGACCCTTGGATAACATGGGGGTTAATCCACTGATAATTTATCATCACCCCCACTCCCACCCCTCATCCAAGGTTCTTCCACATTCACGGATTCCGCCAACCTTGGACTGTGTGGTACAGTTGTATTTACTATTGGAAAAGATCTGCGTGGGTGTGAACCCATGCCGCTCAAACCCGCTGTTATTCGAGGGTGAGCTGTACTTGAAAACCTGTCTCCAGTTCACCTGTTTACAAGTCACTCATACGAGTTGCTGTCCTGCTTCCTGCCTCTTATCCCTAAAGTTCTCTGTCCAACTTTTCCTCCCACGTCTGAATGTTTGGGAAAATGGGAGAAAAAGTGGGGCTCAGGATGAATTGCATGCTCCTTTCTTACAAAAGGACCCAAAGACTTCTTATCCTTTTCTTACTCGACTCTTACTCGCACTTAAATTTGTCACTTTGAAATTTCTTTAAGAAAACATTTATCTTTTAAAAAAAACATGCCTGTGTTTGGAAAGTTATGCTTACAGTGACTTTCACTTTTTGCCTCTCTTTTGCACGGAATATGCTGCCCTTTGTTATGGAGAGATAACAGGCTCTCCTTGTCTCCTGGAGGCATTCATTCCTCCTTGACAGCCTGGTGTGCTCTGATCTGTATAAAACTCCTGCCTGCTGCCCAGTGCTCTGTATTTATGAGGCACTTGGAAAACACCGCAAGCGGCAGAGAGTGACCATGAATAGCAAACTTAATTTGGTCCAATATGTTTTGGCTTGCTTGACCTCACCAGAATAAAAATGTGCCTGTTTAAATTATTGTATTGAAGTTAAAAAAAAAATTCTAGAGGCATTTATCTCATTGGAAGAAACTTTGGATTGCTTTAGCAGAGGTTTAAGTCCATGTTTAATATGTCGGATAGACTAGAGAGATGTTTAATGTAGAGCTTCAATAGCAGATTGGGTCATTGTGAGTTATGAATTTTAAGAGTCTGAATTACTATTTTTCTCTTGCTACTTTTTTTTCTCCTAGACGACTGGCTGGCAACGACCTTTCTTTTATCCACCCAAAGGCCTTGTCGGGGTTGAAAGAACTCAAAGTTCTGTAAGTAATGCAATTTTAGAGTTTCACAGCTGGCTGTGTATTTTCTTTCTGCGTAGTCAACATGCTCAGAGCTAGGTTAAGCACAGTTTCTTTTAGTTCAGGATTAAAAGATTTAAGGAGTGGCCAATGGGTACTGTGGGAGGCTAGAGGCTGATTTAGGCAACCTTGGGTCTAGATAACAAAAAGTTAACGTCTAAATAACAGGCCCTCTGACCTCTGATGCATTACAGTTGAATGTTAGGCTTTTTGTGTGGCTAATGCATTGAATCAAAATCATATTTAAGCTTCACTGGTAAGGTTTTGTTTCTACTTCTTTTATAGCTATAAGAACTTTGCATGAGCTGACCCTAAAGGGAAAAAGGCTTACAAGAGCTCCAGATGTAAAATCATTTTAGAGCTAAAGGGAATTGAGATGCCTATGATTTACATAGCCTGCGAGAGATCAAGAAATAAATTCCTGGCAGTGGTCAGGAACTGGCAGATTGGGGAGCCGGTGAACTGACTGCCGGCCCCACCTTACCACTGCCTCGCTGGGTGACCATCTGTAAGTCACTAGACCTCTCTGGTTCAGTGAGTTAGACGGGCCCTTTTCCATTCCATTCTGTGGTGATGATTCTTGTCAGGCAGTCATTTTATTAATATGACCAGGAAGGACATTAGGCAAAACTAGTAAAGACTTCATGTTCATTACTGACCTGTACCTCCATTCTCCAGGTCGGAGAGTATTAGATAATTAAAGCTTTATTTCTGCCCTGGCCCTGCATTCACTGGGGACATGGCCACTGCCCCCTAAGAGCTCAGGGTCTGCTGTCCTCTTGATAAAATTGTCTTTCTCTAATGTGCATGTTTCTGGGCTGTGCTTTATTTCAATTTGAAAAGGCATTAGGGATTCTAGTGGGTTTGCTTGCTATACCTCCCAGTTAACACTAATGGTACCTTGGGTGATGAATATTAATTAGGGTGCCTTAATTCCTGAGAATGAAACAATCCTGGACGACCCAGCAGGTCTGTGTTAGGAGGTGGCTTGGGGCAGTGGCCTAGGTTTCATTTCTGGCTTTACGAGAAATGCCTCTTGCTCTTTGGCAACTCTCTTATCTTGGGTGCTTTCCACCTTGACTCCTCATCCTTTTTTTGCTATTGGAAAGATTTTTTGGGGAAGAAATGGTTCTAAATTCTTCTAAGAAAAAATGGTCATAATTGCTTCTTATTCACTAACCAAAAATTTCCTTCCAGAACTCTCCAGAACAACCAGTTGAAAACAGTACCCAGTGAAGCCATTCGAGGACTGAGTGCTTTGCAGTCTTTGTAAGTAACTTTTTGGTTTTCTGCATTCTTGAATCATTAGGAGACCACTCTGGCTACTAAATAGGTAAAGAACTGGAATCCTAGGGAAAGAAGAGATGTATCCTCTCATCTGGGATAAAAATGGGTATGGCTAGTTGCTATTACTGAAATGTCCATTGAAATATCCTGTCTCCAAGGCTGGGAGAAAGCTACAAGCTTGCATGTAGCAGGTGATTACACCCTCTTTGGAATCAGAGTTATGTGTGTACAGAAGTTCTAGAGTCTTGTGCCATGATGCTCAAGAAACAGCCACAGAGAAGTTTCTGTTTCAGGTGGTAATGATCATCAGAGCAAATTAATTATGGATCCTCATCTGTGGATGTTGAACACTCATCAGGGGTGGTGACTTAATCGCCTGTGCTGTCTTTTTCTCAGGTTTTTTTTTTTTTGAGGAAAGTTTGGTTTGATGTGGAATGTTCAAAATTTCAGCTCTTGAACAGCAAGATCCTACTGTATAGCACAGGGAAATATGTTCAGTATCCTATAATAAACTATAATGGAAAAGAAAATTATATATATATACACACACACACACATATTTATATTATATATATATATATGTAAAACTGAATCACTTTGTTGTACACCAAAAACTAACACAACATTGTAAATCAAGTATACTTAAATTACAAAAAAGATTTCAGCTCTTGGTTTTTACCATGCTTAGCCACTATTTTCAAAAGCTTTTTCGCATAGCACTTCACTTTATTCTTGTTTGAATTCTTTCCCATATAAACGTATGTATGTATTAATATGTATATGAACCTGGAGAATGGGGGTCATTGCCTCCATGGTTTAGCTCTGCACACCCTGCTTCCCCCTAGAGTGGGGGGATCAGGTAAGCAGCAGTAGTATCACAGGAACCATGCAAACCCACAGAAGATTCTAAAGAAACAACCATTTTTATGTTAAGTAAACAGATATTTGTTCATGACTAGACTGCATGTTGTGGACCAATGTTGTCAGGTCTCCCCATCCCTGGGTTAGAAGATCCAGCTTCTCTGTCTTCAGGGGCTCGGTTTTAGAAAAGGTTGAGAAGCACTGAACTGAAGCATGTGGTTATTGTAATCTTTTGCCGAGATTAAGAGAAGCCCTTTGCATATTTATCTGTCAGAATGTTTACATTGCTCTCAAAAGAAGTTCAGATAAATTCAGATTAATTAGAATTCTGAAACAGGCCTGTGTGGTTTTGTATCCCTACTCTGCCACTTGTTAGCTGTTAGCTGGTTTGGGGCACATTATTTAAAATTCTCTGTGCAGTAGTTTGCTTATTACCTACCATGTACTTTAATTCATGAAAAGCACTTTTAACAGTATCTGACATGTAGTAAGTGCTCAATAAACACTTGTAGAATCTATTAATATTAATAATGATGACTATTTTATCTGTTCTTTCTTTTGATTACTAGATTACCCAATTTGCCTAACTAGGTGAAGGAATTGTCTGAAAGTAATGAAAAAGTATTCTTTAAAACAAGCAATTTCATTAGTTTCTTATTCTACTACAGTGATGAACACAAATGTGCATTGCCTCAGTTCATGTCCTAACACTAAATACAGTGGGACTAGGGCCTAGTTTCTCAGTGTGGCACTTGGCCCGCCCTCAACAAAATCACTAGGGGGATATTGTTAGAATGCAGATTCTTAGGCTATATCCTAGGAGTCGTGATACTGTCTCTTTAAAGGTAGGGTCCAAGAAGCTGGAGTTTAAAAAATTTCCCCAGATCATCCTCATGGATACAGAAGTTCTGAGAATCACTGAATGAAAAACTGTAATAGTTATCACACTTAGGTGTTTATAATTTTAATTATAAAATTAGGGTATAACCACATCACATATTTGTGTACTAATCTGTCCCGTAATTTTTTTTTTATTGCCCTTTGAAATAACTGTAAAGGTAAGCATGTGTAGAGATGCACATGAGCTAGAGAAGACATAGGTGAAAGTGACCGGTTTGTCCCTTCCACTCGCTGACATAAAACCATTTATAACTGCACCAAAAACACATCACTGGAAATTGTAAATTATGGATTACCTTTGATTTTAGATTAGATAGTCTGGTAGTTAATGGGCAGTAATATGAAAATGAAAATATGTACTAATAAAGCATAGCATATGCTGTAAAGGTTAAACTTTAAAATGTATCTACTATCATAAAAAGGAATATCTAGGGTATTGGCCATTTAAGTTCTGGTTTCTTTTTTCTTTTTTTTTTTTTTTTTTTTGCGGTACACGGGCCTCTCACTGTTGTGGCCTCTCCCACTGCGGAGCACAGGGTCTGGACACACAGTCTCAGTGGCCATGGCTCACAGGCCCAGCCGCTCTGCGGTGTGTGGGATCTTCCCGTACCAGGGCATGAACCGGTGTCCCCTGCATCTGCAGGCGGACTCTCAACCACTGTGCCACCAGGGAAGCCCTAAGTTCTGGTTTCAATATAAGTTTAATTTAAGGTAGATATTTGTTAAGTAGCTCATTTCACCAACTGCCGAGTTATGGAACATAAGGATTTATTATTTGCCATCACTAATTGAATAGGATTCCAAATAGACTATTTCAGGGAATAGATTGGAGTGAGTTCCTTAAAGAAAGGTGATTTTGCTGCCTCTGCACCATTTCTAACCTTGGACGGATGTACACAGAAGGAGCCATCTTACCTCCCTTGGATCTGAATTCATTAGACATTTTAAATAGTTCTCTTTATCTTTTGCTTCTTCAGAATTTGTTTTCCTTCAAAACCTTCATACAGAATTGTTCTTATTTCCCAAGACTTAATGATCAAACTATTCAATCATTTTGTCTAGTTGGAAGGCTGAAAAACAGAAGGCTAAAATCTTTGAACATTAGAAAAATTACCAAGAAAACATACAAATAGATTTTTTTTCTAATTTGTGGTCCATAAGTACTCTAAAGTGCACATGGTATTTTTGATCATTTAGATGGGAAAAAAATTTGAGAAAGAATAGATACATGTATATGTATAACTGGATCACTTTGCTGTACACCTGAAACTAACACAATGGTGTTAATCAACTGTACTCCCATATAAAATAAAAAGTTAAAAAAAATAAAGTATTTTCACAAAAATCATAGGTATCTTCCTCTAAAATAATGTTTTAAACAAGCATACTGTGCTCATCACTCACTGAGTGCAGTGCATTGTTTAAATTATGTCCCACGTTGGGATGGGAGGGAGGTAGGGGTAAGGAGAGGAGTCAAACTACTTTTTTAATAAAGGCATTGGGTTTTTTTTATATGTATCAGGAATATAAGGAGCTATGTGCCAGGCCTGTTTTATTTAAGACGGAAATGTTCATGGGTTTGTTAGCATAGTGGGTGCAGTGGTCAAGTTAGATACAATTGAAATTCTGTCCTGGTGTAAAACAGTGTTATCAACACTTGAGTCAGTTTGCAAATCTGATCTTCAGACCTGAATTACATGAAAGATTTCCTTGTGGTTTTGAAATAGTGCTCAGAAGGAGCAAAGTTCATTAGGGCTTGAAATTGACCAGAAGTGGTTTGATTTTGCAAATGGGTGACGATGGCTATAAAATCTGAAAGTGAATTGTAGATATTAATAAAAAGCTAACCTAACAACGAAACCATGAAAATGGCTGAAGTGTTGCCTGAGCAGGATATTAAAATGACATGTCAGAATTTGCTCCACTAGAATTTTTTTCTTTATAGTTGTTCACACTTATATTGACTATTAAAGGATTTCAAAGACTAAATTTACTAGGTTTTCTACCGTAACAGAATCTAAGTATTTTGAACTTGAAACTGGTAAGAGAATATAATACTATAATGTCTATATTATTGGTAAGTGAGGAGTAGAGAGAAAAAGGGAGAGCTTTTGATTACATAGAACAAGTGTTTATGATAACATAGACATTCATCAGTAAATAGCTGCATTTAAAATTGTTATTGTAATTACACTTACAGCAAGAGAAAAAAGTATGTGAGTCTCAGTAAGATATAAAACAGGCTTTTGAGAATAGGGAAAGGAAGCACATTTTAAAGACAGAAATAGTAAGGGAATTTATTTAATACATTGTTAACTGTTTAACAACTCAAGTGCACTTATTGCCAAACGAAGTTGAAACAGGTAAAATAACTTAAACCACATAATCTCTTCACTTTGTGAGATATCTAATGCCATTTACTGCCCCTATTGAAAGAATCAGTTACAGTATTTTGTTTTTTGGTCTGTTAGTTAGGATGAATTTTAATAGTGTAGGTCATTGGTACAAAGCCACGCTTTCTAAGACCATTTCTCTGTGAAACATTGATCTCAGTGTAAATGCAAACTCATTACATTTATGGGTGTGCCACCAACACCCACATGTGGATTGAGGTGTAAGGATTAACCATTTGAGTCACCACAAATCCTTTTTCTCATTAACTTTTTATTTAAGGGTTCCATTTTCCCAGATTTCTTCCTTTTGATCTCTTATGTATGGCTGACTTTACAATTTGGGGAAATTTTTAACAGAGGAAATTGTGTCTGTGCATTTTTTGTTGTATTATTATTTTGCATAGAAGGTAGTTTCATTACTATCTTAGCTTAGAACTCACCTGGTTATCTTGCTAAGTTAAGACCACCCCTTTTCTTTGGTGGAGTGTAGCACAGAATTCTGCAGGAGCCTAAATGGTGTATATAATACTGGACTTATGTTAAAAAGGTCTAGAAGGGACTTCCCTGGCGGCACAGTGGTTAAAAGTCCTCCTGACAATGCAGGGGACACAGGTTCGATCCCTGGTCCGGGAGGATCCCACATGCCACAGAGCAACTGAGTCCGTGTGCCACAACTACTGAGCCTGTGTTCTAGAGCCCATGAGCCACAACTACTGAGCCCACGTGCCACAACTACTGAAGGCCGCACACCTAGAGCCCGGGCTCTGCAGCAAGAGAAACCACTGCAATGAGAAGCCTGTGCACCACAACACAGAGTAGACCCCGCTCGCTGCAACTAGACAAAGCCTGTGTGCAGCAACAAAGACCCAACACAACCAAGATAGATAGATAGATAAATAAATAAATAAATAAAAGTCTAGACAACTTTTCTTATTATAGTTTTTTGCCACATCTTTTTTTCTTCCTGTTTTATTGAAATGATTGACATATAGTATTGTATAAGTTTAAGGTGTACAGCATAATTATTTGACTTATGTACATCATGAAATAATTACCACAATAAATTTAGCGAAAATACATCATCTCATACAGATACTTAAAGAAATAGAAAATAATTTTTTTTCCTTTTGATGAGAGCTCAGGATTTATTCTCTTAACAGCATTTATATATAACATTCAGCAGTGTTAATTATATCTATCATGTTGTGCATTACACCCCTAGTACTTATTTACCTTATACTGGATGTACATCTTAATGAAACACATATAGAGAGGACTTAATGTCAGTGGAGTGTTGTGTGTGTGTATGTGTGGGGAGCACTGCTCATTATACTCATTCTTATAACATGAGCAATTTAAACTTTTAAACTGTTGTGACACAGAGAAACTGGGGAGGGATTTCAATTTGTGCTTAAAATACAATCTAAATCCTCACCTGATCTAATGGGGCTCTGTGTCATCTGGTCCCCATTTGCATCCACATCTGTGTCTCCCTGGACCCTCCACTCTTTTCCTCCTGTGTTCTAGTGACTCGGACCTTCTGGGAGTTGCTGGGACCACACCCAGTTGGTTTCTGCTACAGAGTCTCTGCCCTCACTGTTTCCGTTGCCTCAAACACTCTTTGCCCAGCTTCCTTTGCCACCTGCTCTGGATCTCAGTTTTTGTTTCTTTGTTTTTTGCGTCACGCGGGCCTCTCACTGCTGTGGCCTCTCGCACCATGGAGCACAGGCTCCGGACGCGCAGGCCCAGCGACCATGGCTCACGGGCCCAGCCACTCCGCGGCACGTGGGATCTTCCCCAACCGGGGCACGAACCCACGTCCCCTGCATCGGCAGGAGGACTCCCAACCACTGCGCCACCAGGGAAGCCCTGGATCTCAGTTTAGTGGCACCTTCTTAGAGATGCTTTTCCTGACCAATACATTGTAAGAAGCTACCCTCCCCCTCAGCCCCTGCTAATCCTGATCTCAGTACCCTGTTTATTTACTTCATAGCACTTTTTAAGCACTCTGCAGTCATGTTTCAGTCTGTTAGTTATACTGTGGGTCAGTCTCCTCATTACTGGCGTGTTCACCATTTTTACCTTTTGTGCCTAACAAGATTCTCAGTTTACATGTGTTGAATGAATTGCAGATAGATTAGCTATGTGTAGAATTTAATTGCATGATTTAGTTACATTATATGGTTAATTGTATGATTATATTTCAGCTCCACATTATTTATAGAAAATGTCCAGATGTGTGAATGTGAAATAAATGTCCTTAACTGCCTCCGCTCAACAAAATGTCTCTCTCTCCCTAAGTAGAAGTTCCTTGAGGCTGTGAAGTGTGTGCATGTGTGTGTGTGCTTGAACACACTGCCATCTACTCATTAAAGAAAATCTGCTAAGCAGCTCTGTAGCCAGTCCTTTTCCAGTATGTTGTATAAAGGATGCCTGTCTCTTCTCAGGGGTAGGTAGGTTCTAGAAAGTACAAGGAATAAACAAACCTAAAACTGTTTGTTTCTAAGTGGATTCTTAAGGCAGCTGCTCAGTTTCTGAAGCTCTCCACTTTTTAGTGCTCTTCAAGTTATCCTGACTATCAAACAGAAGGCTTCCATCAGATCCTTACCGGGACCAAGGGTCTTTGACCTCGGCCAATCTGCCTCTGGAAAGGAGACTGCATTTGGGGCTGGGGCAGTTAGTTGGGAGCGGGGGCTCAGCACTTGCACAGAGGGGAAAGGGACACTTATGCTCCGAAGCTGGAGCAGCACAGGGAAACAGGAGGCACGGAAACCACTCTGAAGTCAGAATTTCCTGAACTTGGAGGCTGCCAAAGTTGATTTCTTTAAAAAATGGGCTGCCGGGTTTCCCTGGTGGCGCAGTGGTTGAGAGTCCGCCTGCCGATGCAGGGGACACGGGTTCGTGCCCCAGTCCGGGAAGATCCCACATGCCGCGGAGCGGCTGGGCCCGTGAGCCGTGGCCGCTGAGCCTGCGCGTCCAGAGCCTGTGCTCCGCAACGGCAGAGGCCACAGCAGTGAGAGGCCCGCGTACTGCAAAAAAAAAAAAAAAAAAGGGGGGGGGGCTGCCGTTTTGACCTTGCACCTGTTTTCTAGTGTTCCCTAATTTTCACCAAGAGATCCAAGCCTGTGAGATATGGATTTAAATAGTGAAGTTACATCAACAAGGTATTTGCGAAGAAAGTTGTGATTTGCCTGGTGCATACGGTTCCTCATCATATTAATACTAACTTGTCATTTTGGTGAAAAGCAGTTATTCCAACAATTACGCCTGGTTGTGTGTACCCCTTTGGTACCAAGTCAGAATAACAATTAAATTTAATATCAAATATTAGTTATAAAACTGTAAGTAAAATAGATTATTTGGTCAGCTTAGTTTTTTCTTGTTGTTTTTCTGTATTTTTGATAAGTACATTCTGAAACATAAAATTCGAGCTTGAGCTTTCTTTCTTTCTTTAATATATCATTCTGCCATACAGTTGTGCTTAGCCAAGGATTCTTGAAGGATTCAGATTTGTGTGCATCCCTTTGTTATGAAGGAAGGGAGACAACTGAGTTCCATATGCTGGTCTTGGAAACATTGTTAGATTTTAGGAAAACTTCTTGTGAAATTAAAGAAATAAAGGATGCAGTGGCTTTGGTCATTTTTAGAACTCCATTTTTTTTTTTTTTTTTTTGAACCCTGAGAGTTGTGTGACTTGCCTTGACTCATTCCACTAGAATCCATTATTGAAGGTGGTTGTTGTTTTCTGTCAGGCGTCTAGATGCCAACCATATCACCGCAGTGCCTGAGGACAGTTTTGAGGGGCTCACTCAGTTACGGCATCTGTGGCTGGATGACAACAGTTTGACAGAGGTGCCAGTGCATCCCCTCAGCAATCTGCCGACCCTGCAGGCGCTGACCTTGGCTCTCAACAAAATCTCCAGCATCCCGGATTTTGCATTTACTAACCTGTCCAGCCTGGTGGTTCTGTAAGTATCCACCCCTTTTAATACTATATATTTCTGTTAATTTGGGGACAAAAGCAGAGTTCTTGTGACAAATTGTTATGAAAGTACCTCACTGAGTGTGTTCTTGGAGAGCTGGTGTTCGGGGGATCTGCCTTTTTTTTACAAAATTACATGTGCTGACTTTTAAAAATACAGAACAAGATAATTTTAAAAAAATTAACGTTCGATGATAACAGTTGAATCTCTCAAAAATAAATGGCCATTTGTAGTCAGGAGAAGAAAGTGGGTCATTCAGCAAACACTGGTACAGCTTTTACTTGTATCCCAGCAATGCATTCAGTGTTTAAAAGAGGCGGAATCCTTTTGGAGACGCCCGTAGAAAATGAGTTTCAGTGATATTTCATGTTTTTACTGTCTATTCAAAGAGTATGTGATTTTCTGTTGTTTCAAAAACTTGGACATGATAAAGTGGCATTTCTTGTAAAATCTGTTACCGATTCTCACTGATGTAAGCTGACATTTCCCCTGCCTCCCCATAGGAGAACTCATCAAAGTTTTGCTTCATGTAATTAAAAGCTCATCAAAACTTTTGTTTGGATATGGATAAATACTCAAGAATCTTCCATGTGTGCACCCCTTTTCCACTAGAGATATGTTCCTTTTCCACTGGCCTCCTATGTTCAGTGAATCCGAGTCTCTGCAGTGTTTATCAAGAGATATCTACCCAATGCTATTTGTTTTCCATTAGTCAAGTGTTGCAATGTTTAGCTGCACCATTCCTTTAAGCTCTACCAATTTAGACATGTAAAACACTATAATAATTGCTTCTGGGTGAGGCAAAAGTCATTTTGATGCTTTTTTCCATAGGCATCTTCATAACAATAAAATTAAAAGTCTGGGTCAACACTGTTTCGATGGACTTGATAACCTGGAGACCTTGTAAGTTTATTCGTATTTTGGATGATCACATTTGGGAAGTTGACAGTGCAATTTTGCATTTCATTGCAGAAAAAGGAAAGAAGTAATGGTCTTAAGTTCAGCTCATTATTAATTTGCTTTAATACATGACTAAAGTCTTGCCTTCAGATAACACCATCATGAAAACTAATCTAGGCTTCTGGTTAAAAATGGCGCACCAGATTGATATTTCTTACAAAGGGACATGGTAAAACCAGCTCAGTCTGCCACGCTGTACACCTTTTCAAAAACTTTGGTTTTGTTAGTATGATAGGCAGTTTGGGAACTTTGAACCTTATAAAATTAATACTGGAAAAGCTGTTTTGTTTCTTTGTTTTCTCCCTCATCTCAGTTGCCTTGCTAATTGTTAACAGTGGGTTTGAATACCATCTCTGCTTTTGTATGCTAAATGCGATGTAGGTTTCCATTTTGCTTAGGATACTTTTGTTGTTGTTTCTATTGTTAAAGTGTTAGAGAATTCTGGCTGTTTCAAAACTGTTCATTGTACCATGATATGAGCAAAAGACATAGTGCAGCTGTGTGTAATCAAGAGTAGGATCTTTATTTTTGTTGTTTTGGTTTGTACTAGTTGCCTTTATTCAGAGATTTATAATATTAGCCATCGTGGTATAGTAAATGATTCAGAGAATGTCCCAGTTAGATGGGTGAGTAACATCTGATTGGAATGCTTAGGGTTTGTAATATTTTGTTTAATTGAATTTTTGGGTTAACTGTCAGTCGATGAGAAGACTTAAAATCTTTTAGTACTCTGTTAATTCACTTTCCTGTTTAAACCACTAAAAGATAGTAAGCATCAGTGGATATCTGAAAGTTGAAGCTCTTGAAGAAGATACTGCCAAACCCAGTTCTTCTATTCTAAGTACGTAAATACCAGTGGAACAAAAGACTGGGCGGGTCTTCTGATCCTAAACCTTGTATTATTCCAATATATTATTCTAATTATATTAAAATTAAACCTTTTCTTCCCAGTTAAATTTTTATTTACCATGTTTTCCTATGTAGAAAAGGAAAACAACATTGGTCTCTAAGGTGCTGGCCTTTTGATTTTATTTACTCTCATTCTGAAATCAATTGCTGATCATATGCTAACATTCTCTTTAGGTTAAAAGAAATTAAAGTTTAAATACACTCAGAGGGACTTCCCTGACTGTCCAGTGTTTAAGACTCCATGCTTCCAGTGCAAGGGATGAGGGTTCGATACCTGGTTGGGGAACTAAGATCCCACATGCCTTGTGACATGGCCAAAAAATAATAAATAAAATAAAATACACTCAGAATTAAGACTTTTAAAAGTACAGATCACTATGGCTTTTCTCTCTCCTAATTAATGGAACTTTTCCAACAATTTGTAACCCACGTGAGGACCGTAGTTGCATGAAACCGTCCCGGTCCTTCTCCTTATACATACTTAGGTCATCCTGCTGATGTTAGGGCTGAGGTCAGCTGCCCTCATACCAGGATTTCAGGAAGCCACTCTAAACCTAAAATAGAAACCTCAGTTTCAGGCTATTGTCATTTACAGATGATAGTCAATAAATTCTATTTTATGGAGAACTGCCATTCAGGTGATTTGTTTATTTAATGCACCAGTAATATGTGATTCTGAGAGTTCTTTGCGCTTTTAAAGTTGTTGACTTAAAACATCATAGAAGAATTAAGATTCTTTTTTCTATTCAGTAATCTAAGAAAAGGTGTAAATTTAATTAAATGCACTGGCAATTTGTTGTCAAAGAAAGATTACCATCCAGAGGATGTGATTTAAAAAAAAAAATTTGTACCAAAATACCTTATAAATTGTGACCATCCTTCAATGTTCTTATGTATTTTTCCAATTTTTTCTAGGGACTTGAACTATAATAATTTGGGGGAATTTCCTCAGTCAATTAAAGCCCTTCCCAGCCTAAAAGAGCTGTGAGTATTGCTTTGCTCTATCTGTGCTTTAATATCCCTAGAACTCACCATTTAATGTTCCAACAATGAGATTTTAGAACATCTTTGTTCCATTACATATATCATAATACACACACACACACACACACACACACGATCATACAGATTGGATTATATTGGCTAGCACAGACAATTTTGAGCATAGATTACTGTATAGGGCTGGATTCCGGTGAAGCAAGCCATAAGGTATGGTCTCTGCTTTGTAGGAGCTGTGGTCGTAGTCCCACTGGGGAGGCTGACCATGTAAGACAGACAGAGAGCAGTTTCTAGGTGGAAATAAGTGCTGAATGAATAGGATAAATAAATCATTCCAGAAAAAGACCTCATTGAGGCTTGGGGTCACTGGAAAAGACATCACCAAAGAGAAGGAATTTGACTGGGCTTGAAAGAATGGAAATATTTAGATAAATGAAAGAGATGAGGGAGCATTTTAGATGTTGGATTTGTCAAGGTCAGAGATAAGAATGCACGTGGCATAATAGAGATCATGTGTCATGAATTGATAGCTAATATTCTGAGATGCATTGCTTAAAAACTAAATGCAGGTGACAATGAGAGAGATTTTGGGGTTAGAATACCTGTGATTCTTGCGGTCTAAAGTTCTTTGAGGATGAAGCAAGCTAAACGTATATAAGGGACCTGGCAATGGTAGTAGGTTAAGCAGTGGGTTTAAAAAGAATTAGGTATGGTCCTGAAGAAGATGAGATGGAATTAAAATTTTGGTTTCCCCACATTTTTGAAATTTTCATGTAGTTGTTATCAGTTATATTTTATTTTATTTTATTTATTTTTTTATTTTATTTTTTCTTTTTGCGGTATGCGGGCCTCTCACTGTTGTGGCCTCTCCCGTTGCGGAGCACAGGCTCCGGATGCGCAGGCCCAGCGGCCATGGCTCACGGGCCCAGCCGCTCCGCGGCATATGGGATCCTCCCAGACCGGGGCACGAACCCGTATCCCCTGCATCGGCAGGCGGACTCTTAACCACTGCGCCACCAGGGAGGCCCCAGTTATATTTTACATCCTACTGAACAGTAGTAGATATTCAGGTTTTAACTTATTTCACAAGGGGATAAGCATCTCAAAATATTTTTCTTCTATCTTTGTAGGTTATTTCACAGTAATTCTATTTCTGTTATTCCTGATGGAGCATTTGATGGTAATCCACTCTTAAGAACTATGTAAGTAGTTTTGAAATTTTCTTTTAATATGTAATCATGTAAAGCAATGTCTGTACAATGCCAAACATCTGGATAAAGAATGAAAATTCAGGCTGTTAGATATATGAGCTTTGTGAACATAGATTTAGTGTTGGAGTGCTTGTGAACATATGAAAACTTTGCTTTTTTGGCTATTTTTACAGACATTTATATGATAATCCTCTATCTTTTGTGGGGAACTCAGCATTTCACAATTTATCTGATCTGCATTCCTTGTAAGTATTATAGAAATTTAAAAACAAACCTGAATATTTACACAATTGCTTTAATGGAAAGCTAGAATTCATCGTAGCTCTAGAAAACAGATTCTTTTATTTTCTTTTTCTTGGGTGGAAATCCAAAAGAAAACTTATGATGGTTCTTATTTATGTGAACACTTGGTCAAAATTATCACACTTTCAGGTCCAATCAAGAGATGAAACTAATCTTCTTTTTAGGTATAGTGGTACTGTAATTGTAAGCTGTTTAAAAAATAAAATGAAAATATTATCTATGAAAATTTTTTATTTTAAATTACTTTTTATCTCCCAATTTCTTAAAGAGTCATTCGTGGTGCAAGCATGGTACAGCGGTTCCCCAATCTGACTGGAACTGTCCATCTGGAGAGTCTGTAAGTGTGGCCCTTTGAAGAAGGGCTGTGTAAAGATGACACCACACTGGCCTGCTAGTAGGTTGCCAGTGGTTTTTGATGATGATGATGAATTAATGTTGATTTCTACAATCTTGGTTTGTGAATATCATGCATAGAGATGGATATATTGGGTTTGGAGTCAGTCAACTCAGGTAGAGTATATAGCCTAGTATGTGAGAGGTAAGTTCTGAAAAGGTCACTGAAACTATAAGGAAGTAAGTCAGTGCCAAATTAGAAGCAGTGCTTTAGGAGTTCAGAAGTGGAGCAATCGATGTAGATGATCAGAAAAGGCTTTATGGAAGAGGTGAAATGTTTCAAAATTGGATACTGTCAGGTTTCCCAGACCTGGTCTTTTATTTAGAAAGGCAGGATTTAGTAAAACCGGGAATACTGAAAATATACTCAGGTGGCATACAGATGGTTAAATATAGCTAAAATTGCATGTTTATAATCAAATGGGGAATGATATGGAGAAATCTGGAAAATTGTTGGGCTTGTAATTTTAAAATGACAGACCTTGAGTACTGAACATTTGGTTATGGTAAAGCTTCTCAGTGGGCGGCCTGTGAATGGGCTGCAGGTGCATCTAAGATCTTGATGACCTCAGCCCTCCAGAAGCCATGTGGGGCCTGACGTGGTTAGGGTCTCTGCCACAAGGAGCCTTACCACAGTGTGCTGCAGAAGTTACAACATTCATGTGTGCCAAGATGTAAGAAAAGTTGGGAAGCATTGAGCTAAGGAGTTTAAAGTCGACTCCTACAGTAGTTTGGAGGTGTTAAAAATGTTGGAGGAGGAGGCGTGAGGAGGGTAAGAAGAGAGACTAGAGGTAGAACGGTGAGGAGGCCATGGGAAATCTCCACTTGGCTAAATGAACACGTTTAACCATGATAGTTCTGTGTCTTCAATCCATCGCTGGAGTTCCTCCATGTGGCCTGAGATTCCTCTACCCCTCTCTGCATCATTTCACCCTTGATCTGCATAGTAGCAGTAAAAATGGAGAGGGTCAGATGCTGAGACCTACAGAAGAAGAAAGAACAGGAACTGGTGACTGACTGCAGATGGGGTGGTAGAAAGGGAGGGGATTGCTGGGCTGCACCCCTCAGGTCTACAAGACCTGTACTTGTCCAGCTTCAAGACCGAAGAAAGAGCCCAGAGTCCGCAA
Organism: Mesoplodon densirostris; assembly: GCF_025265405.1. Taxonomy (NCBI): domain Eukaryota; kingdom Metazoa; phylum Chordata; class Mammalia; order Artiodactyla; family Ziphiidae; genus Mesoplodon; species Mesoplodon densirostris. Next base: position 31,928,365 of record NC_082667.1, read on the forward strand.
CAGAGACAGCAGTGGTTTAATGGATGGGGGAGCTTACATGTCTGAGGCAAGGTCCTGGAGCAACACACCGCTGGCACATGGCAGGCAGGACATGGCAGCAGTCTTTGCTCCCGGGAGGGGAAGGGGAGATTGCCAGTTATAGGAATTGACATCAGGTTGGCTCATTAGTTACCAGGGAAACCAGCAGAGGGGCACGCCCCTCACCACCCTTTGATAAGAACTATCACTAGCTGGGGTCAGGGGCAAGTATGCAGGAAGGTCAGTCATGTGAGTAGGATGTAGGTAAAGCAGGCCCTGGTCAGGCAGGGGCTATACAGAGAGCAAGAGAACAGCCATCTTGAGTGGCCTGATCATACAGGGATTAAAAGAAAATTTCAGAACATTGAGTCAGGTTGATTGAAAGAAAAGATAGAAACATGGTTTGGGGGACAGGATGCTATCCTGGTTTCAAATGTTTTGGGTGTGAGGGAGTGACAGAACTTGCAGGTGACTGTGGTCAGGCTGTGACTACGGATTCATTTTTTTCTGTTGGTCCACATGAGAACTCAAGCTTATCACCTGGACAGTATTAACTTCTCATGTCACAAGCTCTTCTGCATTACTATGAAAATAATATGGGTATTGAGGGTTCATTCTTCTTCCCATGTGCCTTACTTTAGGGAGTAGTTAGGCAGTGGGATACATAGACTCTAGTCCATATGCAAGTATGTGAACATGTATTTTTCTATATGAGAATAGCATTTTGTTTACCATCTCAACTTGAATCATTTCTTAGACCATGTTTTTCCATAGGACCTTGACCGGTACAAAGATAAGCAGCATTTCCAGTAATTTGTGCCAAGAACAAAAGATGCTCAGGACTTTGTAAGTTGGATTCTTCTTCCCTTATCCTGCCTTTCTTTGTTTTATGTACTTCACACATGTTGAGTTTTATTTTTAATGAACTCTTTTTATTAGGTGACATTAAGGTATAATTATTTCTTATTGGTTCCCTTCATGGAAATGAGCAGGAATTTTAGTATCCCCCTGGGTAGGTAATGTTTATTTGAATTTGATTTTACAGCTATGTGTATATCTCACATCTTGTGACTTTACTTTGAACAAAGTGAAACCAAACTAGGCTCTTCCTTGATTTCTTTTTTTATCCTGACTCCTCATCCTTATTCTAGTTGCCCCAGGGGAGTTAGCTGTCTGTATGCTGCTCTTTCATCCATAACCCAAGTAAGAGCCCCAATCTTTCTTGGATCAGGAACCAATTAAGCATGGAGCTTTCCAAAATCTCTAAGCTGCCCTGGAAATGAAAAGTAAATAAAGGATGTAAAGTTGTCACAAGCACAAACAATTAAGTTACTAAGTTGTTAACAAGTATTCAGTGGCAAGAGATAGTAACAAAACAAATGACTGACTGATCAAGCAAGTAGTTCAGTGGTGTCATGGAGTATCAAACACAGTGATAACACCGAGGAAACACTGCATGGGATTAACAGAGTTAACTAGTCCCAATTTTTTATTTACTATAAATATTTTTAAAAATGTGACTACATATAACACTCCTCTTACAGCTTTTAAATTCAATAATAACACAGAAATTATTTATGGTATAAACAATATTATAAAAATATAAATTAAAAAACTCATAACTCTACCATTTGGACATAATTTTTATATATTTTCTGCACTGTATTTTTCATATTTATTGTATATTCTTAATGTTTTAAAATATATTTTATATTGTCTATACTCAACATTATGTACTTGAAGTTTGCCAATCTTAAGCCTGTTCTATCAGTGAGGTAGGTGCTCTAGAAAGCTTATGTGTCTTGGGTAAAAAAAAAAAAGTTGCTTTTCTTGTTCACCCATATCTCTTTATTACAGATCTTAGCACTGCTTTCAATGCTTCTGAGTACAGCTCTCATAATGTAGTATTCTGATAAGATAAAATTAATTTGTTAATTTCTGTTATTTTAAGGGACTTATCTTACAACAATATAAAAGACCTTCCCAGCTTTAATGGTTGCCATTCTCTGGAAGAAATGTAAGTTGGTCTTTGACTTACTCTTTTTGCTATGGTCTGTTGTTAATTCATTGAGCCTTTCCTATTGTAAATAAATGACTTTCATATTAAGATCTTAGAAATTCACATAATCAGGTGTTCCTATGAATAAATGTCCAATGGTACCAGGTGTGTTCATGTGACCAGCATTTATCGGGCACCTGTCTATCAGTCATTCTGTGAGATGGTATGGGAGGAGGGCGGTGTATATTGAAAACCAACCAAACAAAAAACTGGTCCAGATGTGGATATCTACAGTGTAGCTATACAGGACAGCTCTGGTGGGAGTTGACTGAGAGGTCAGGAAAGGGAGGAACTTACATTCCCATGTTTTATCTCCTCCTTCCTCTGACCTTCCTTCTGTGGTACTTGGTATGGTTGCATTGTCTTGGGTCCTTTCTCACTATGTTGTCTTCCTGCTGTCACTCCTGTGTGGAGTTGGTGAGGAATTTAGATAGTGTACCTTAACTCTCAGTGTAATTTTGGGTGAAATACCAATTAGTCTAGCCCTTTCATCTTCTAGACGAGGAAACAATAGTTCCTTTTACTTTCAACAAGATCAGTTAATGTTACTCATGAATGAATGTTTAAACTTAGAAAAAGTTTAATTAAGAAATGTTATTTTTCAAAATAGAAAATATTTTCTCACTTTTTTTCTCTTTCTTTTATCTTTAATTCTTATTCTTTTTTTAGTTCTTTGCAACGTAATCAGATCCACCAAATAAAGGAAGATACTTTTCAAGGCCTGACATCCCTAAGGATTCTGTAAGTTCCTCAGTGATTACTAGAGACAAATAAAATTTTTGTTAAACTGTAAATTAATGTATCATTACAATTTCCATGTTAGTAGATATACTTAAATATAGGATTTATTATGCATAAATATTGTTTTTCAAACTTTACCACATGGTACTTCATAAATAATTTCCTTTCAGCATTTTTTCACCTTAGCTAATATATGAGATTGCCCATTTGTGAGTGAAAAAGTATAACGTGTATGGCTTGAGAAATGCATCTTGTGCGTTTTCAAGTCATAATAATGAAGTTTGCCAGTTTGTTAGGGGCTGGGTGGGCAAACTGTAGCCTGTGGGTCAGATCCAGCGTGCCTCCTGTTTCTGTAAATTAAGTTTTATTAGAACACAGCTCTGCCTTTTTGTTTAAGAATTGCCTAAAGCTGCTTTCACCATACTACGGCATAGTCAAATAGTTGCAGTAGAGACCGTGTGACCCCCAGAGGTGAAGGATATTTACTATCTGGCCCTCTACAGAAAAAGTTTGCTGACCCCTGCACTGGGGTACCTATCATGGCAAACACAGCTAATATGCAGTAGAAGCACTCATTTAAAAAGTGATTTGTATTTGAGTGCATATTTGTATCTGGTACTCTATTAAGCACTTGGGAATACAGAGATGACTAAGACAAACCATGTCACGGCCTTCATGCAATGCAGAAGACGCAATACACTAAATAGGGAACAATTTTTTTTTTATACCGAAAAGAATTTGAAACATTTGACAGTGAAGTGAAATTACATCTACTAAAATCATGTTTTCCAGTAGATCCCCATTAAGAAATTAAACATGCGTCTACTAGAAAAATACTTTATTGGTACTTGGGTTGCTGGACCTTTCCTTGTTGCTAACAGGCTTCCTGTGGGTCTGGGCAGTAGTGGGGAAGGGGACTGGCTCCCAGCTGCCATCACTTCTAGAGCTCTGATAAGTGACAACAATGAAAAGCTAGCTGGCCTTTTCATGATTTGGAACCAAGTCTGTCGAATTTTCCTGTTATCCAGGAGATGTGTCATGGAATGAATTTAACCTATCTTTAAATTTCCATTAAGGCTCTGTGTAAGTGTGGTTGCAGATTATTTCTCTGTTTTATTAATTCTGTAATATCAGAATTCCTCAGGGTGTGTTCCTGAATATAGTATATAGCTCTCGTGTTGATATGGGTTTTATTTCCTGCTTGGGGAAAGAATGATATCTGAAGCCCTTCTGGAATGCTCTTGTTTGCATATTGATTATTTGTCTTCCCTCACGGCCTTATCGCTAACCTTTGAGAAGGCAAATAACCTGAAGCCTGTTTTTATTTTCAGCTTTGTCAGGAGCTGTGCTTTTCCTCACCTAGTTAATAGTACCAGAGTTATATCATATCATTTATATTTTTGAACTAGTATCAGAATGATAAGGTGGAGAAAATTCACAACTGTTTGAAACAGATGCCAGTTAGAATTACTGCTCCCTGGAACACATTCCAAGAAATATTTGGCTGTGAAGGGAAGGACTTAAACATTAAAAATGTTGTTGAGCAAGATTAAAGATCTTTGTTATCTTATCAGGGATATTGTGACTACAGCAGATTCTAAAGTGTAGTCTGCATTTGGAATTTATTTCAAAAGAGTAACAATTTATTTTTATAATTGCAGAGATCTGAGTAGAAACCTGATCCATGAAATTCACGACAGAGCTTTTGCCAAGCTTGGGTCAATAACTAACCTGTAAGTTTCATGTAGCAATATCATGAAAGTAGTGAATAGTCTGCAGAAACTTGTGTTTTAGCATTGTCCTCCCCAAATCATTTTCTCTTTTTAGTGTTCCCTTGTATAAATGCTAACCTGCTATGATGTAGTGGCAGCTTCTGAAATGGTTTTCGCACACCTAAACTTCCTCTTAGAGCTCTGATACTTGTGATGTCAACGCATGTACAGATTTGTGTCTTAGGAGTTAATTTGAAGTCTTATTCACATTTTAGAGATATAAGTTTCAATGAATTAACTTCATTTCCAACGGAAGGCCTAAATGGACTAAATCAGCTGAAACTTGTGGGCAACTTCAAGCTGAAAGAAGCCTTAGCAGCAAAAGACTTTGTTAATCTCAGGTGTGTTTTTGCTTATTTTTCTTTTTTGTGGAAGTTTTGGTAAGCCTCCAGATTATAGAGTATCCTGGGGATTTTTTTTTTTTTTTTTTTTTTTTTTTTTTGCTGTGGTTCCCAGATTTTCTGGGAGGCTGTCATTTAAGAGTATTTTCAACCTGAGTCCACAAACTTGGAAAAAAATAGAACATGAGCATTAGTCCATAGCTGTTGAGAACATGAATTGCAGACCGTGTTGCTGTCAAAGAGATAATCTAGCCCTTCATCAGAATGGTTTTGTATATAGTGGGATTTGTCATTTGCAACAAGATGGCGGAAAGCACATGTGAACCTACAGAAAATTGATACAATGTGATAATACTTCACAGAGACATTAGAGTTAGAGAGGGTACCTCACTAGATATAGTCGAGAGAGGGTTTGGGAATATTATTATGGGAGAAGAGAATAAATATTTTCATTATACTTATATGAACAAAGTGAATTTATTTAATTGTGTAAAGTCACAAATGACCTGGGACATTAATTTTAAATGAAACTACCAGTTTCATGTGATAAATTGGGTGTGGTTAATTCATTTATAAAAGGAGTCTGATGAGATTTTACTTTAAATTGTAGTATTGCTATTAAATTTTAAAGATGGCTTGATTCAAATTGTTTTTAAAAGCATACCTTATATAAATAGAGAAACTCATGGTGTCATCTGATACCAGAGCTTTTTAACAGATGAGGAAACTAAGTCCAGAGAGGATAATGACCAGCTTAAAGTATTTACTTTTTACAGAACAAAAGCATGTCTGTGAAGTTGGTATTTCAGTATAGATTTTGCCATTTTTTCCAGGTCTTTATCTGTACCATATGCTTATCAGTGTTGTGCATTTTGGGGTTGTGACTCTTATGCACATTCAAGCACAGAAGATAACAGCCTCCAAGATCACAGTGTGGCAAAGGATAAAGGCAAGTGCATGAACTTTTGAAAATAGAACACAGCATTAATCAAAGTCTCTGTTATTGTAATCAGTTTGCAGAGGATCAATGTGAAATCTTTGGAGAAAAATGGCTTTTGTGTACTGTGTTCCTGACATCTTTAATATGTTATTAAGCCTGATGCAAGCTGAACTTACATCATGTACAAGAGAGAAGACTGCAGGAAAAGATGGGTCTTTTGAACTGCCTGAACCTTGAATTAAACAGTTTGTGTTATATATTCAGGTCCCACTGACCTAGCAGTTGTCACCAGCAGTGCTGAAAAGGAGGAGCACAGTCAAATCATTATCCACTGTACACCCTCGACAGGTAAGCCTAACACATTTGACTGCAGTTTCTCACTTTAAACAAACATGAGGCAAATATACCTAAAACTTCCAGGGATAGATGTGATTTCTGTAACAGGAGTGCAACTAGATGGTTTCATAAGGCCTGACTCAACGTGTGGTCTGTATACAAGGAGCTTAGGCATCTCTTGCAGAATCTCAGACCCAAACCCAGTGACTCAGAATCTTTGTGTTAACAAGCTCCCCAGACGAGAGTTATGCACGTTAAGGATTGAGAGGCTCTTTCTTCATGCAACTTTAACCCTAGGTCTAGTTCTATAAGTTACTGGTCTGTAAGGAATTTTAGTGTTTTTTTTTTTGAGTTACGTGGGCCTCTCACTGTTGTGGCCTCTCCCGTTGTGGAGCACAGGCTCCGGACGTGTAGGCTCAGCGGCTATGGCTCACGGGCCCAGCCTCTCCGCGGCATGTGGGATCTTCCCAGACCAGGGCACGAACCCGCGTCCCCTGCATCGGCAGGCGGACTCTCAACCACTGCGCCACCGGGGAAGCCCCTTTTTAAATTTATTTTAATGAAACCTTGCCATTACTTTTTAAAAAATTATTTATTTATTTGTTTATTTTGGCTGCGTTGGGTCTTCGTTGCCGTGCGCGGGCTTTCTCTAGTTGCGACAAGCGGGTTGCCATTACTTTTCTTTCTGTTTTATTTCGTTGAACTTCAGTAGACTTGGGAAAGTTATTAAATTGACACCACATATTTGGTCATGACTGTATTCTGCCTAATCTATCAGAGAAGATGGATTTAGAATTTTACTGTTAAAGAAAAATTTAAATAATGGCTAAATTGTATGTTATGAAGTAGATTCCTCTTTAATATGATCGCACAGGATGATCTGGACATTAATTTTATAACTCAGAATCGTAAATATTATGGATTCTTTAATGATTACTACTGAATTGTGAGCTTCTTCAGAGGCTGTGTATGTGTTCTTTTAATACTTAGCACAGTGCCTGGTGTAGAGAATAATCTTAAAGTGATCAGCTGAATGAATGGGATTAACAAGAATCATTTATGTCTATGCAGTTATTTAGTTTCTGCATTGATTGGTAGAAATTAAGGGGTCACTTGCCCTGCTGGGGTTCTTGTGTTGCAGAATGTACATAAGGAAGGGAACATCTTTATTAAAGGGGAGTCTAAACTTGAATATGCAGAGATTCCATTTCTTCCACACTGATTTTAAACCTTGGGGGTCAACCAGGAGGAAAGTTGGTCTGAGCTCATCTCCCCAGGTGGCAATAGGAGTGAAGTGCAGGTCTGCTTCCTCCACTCCACTCACTTGTAGTAACACAGAGACAGCCATGTGCTGACACGGAAGCAGGAAGTGGAGGACAGTAGGAACCTTCTTTTAAAACTGGAGGAAGCAGCAGGTTTCCAAAGACAGACTGAGTGGAGCCAGCTTCCCAGGCTTTTGAGGGAAAGTAATTCCACCCACTAATCAGACACTTTCCAAAGGGTGTCCTGTTCTCCCAGGTCGGATTAGCTACTTCTAGTTCCTTGAAGAAGGATGAGTTCAGATACAGGGATAAAGGTGAAAGTTTCCTCTTAACACTTCCCTGACAGGGGAATAAAAAAATTAATTAGAAAAAAAATTTTTTTTTAAGTTTCTTGAGTCAGATGCATATAAATGGTGCAGAGCTGGCTTGTTAGGTCTGTGAATATCTCAATGATTAAGTTGCTTTATGGGATGTATCAAACTTCAGGACAATCCAGAAACATAAATTAGAACGTGTCTTTTGGGCAGTTGCAGTACATAGTTTTCTTATGCTCTGTAGACAAAATTCTTTTTTTCTTCACTACACTAACTTTTATTTTTTAATATTATTATTATTTTTTTAACATCGGTATTGGAGTATAATTGCTTTACAATGGTGTGTTAGTTTCTGCTGTATAGCAAAGTGAATCAGCTATACATAAACATATATCCCCATATCTCCTCCCTCTTGCGTCTCCCTCCCACCTTCCCCATCCCACCCCTCTAGGTGGACACAAAGCACCAAGCTGATCTCCCTGTTTTCACTAACTTTGAAATAAAACAGTTGTCATTTGGGACATAACTAGCATGCCAGTCAGTTGCTAGAACATACACCTCAGCTACTAAATTAGTTCTTGCAATCCTAGTTTGTTATGCAGGGTTTTATTGGACATAGTTTTACATTACTAGTTAACATTGGTGTGATTTGGCTCTCATACTGTCTGAATGACCTCTGTCAGGTCAACCAAACACTTTGAAATCTCAGTTTCTCTGGATGAAAAATGGGGATAATTATACCTATCTTAACCTGCTTCATCAGATTGCTTTTGAAAGCTATAAGAAATGTGTAAAAAATATATGTATTACACAAACATATAATATATAATTAGTATAAAGTATATTAGGAACTAGGAAGGAAGAAGAAAAGGACCTGACATTTACTGAAGTCCAACTATGTACCCAGTAGCCCGCTTAAGTACCTTGTGTATGTAATTTTACTTAAGCTACACAACGCTGTGAAATAGGTGTTATTATCCACAAGTGAGAAAATGAAATTCTTAGAGGTTTAAGTTGCCCTCTCAAGTAAGAGCAGCAAGTTATGAACCCTAAACTCAAACTCTAGTATATCTGATTGCAAGCCCTCAGTTTATGAAGTACCTTTCAGGTACTAGACACTGTGCTATGTATATTAACTTAGGTATAAGAAAAAGTGAAAATTTTCTTTTAAATATCATTGTATGATTTGCCAAATAGTTAATAAAAGTAATGAAATAAATATATATTAAAATAAATTTTTAAATAGCCCAGTCCAATGACTAAAATATCTAAGAAATGGTCATCTTTTCACTTTGGATCAGTTCAATTTGGTAGTAGATTAATTATTCTAGTTTCTCTCTCAAGCCATATCATATGGAATATGGTCTTTTATAAACTGTCTTTTCTCTTTCATTTTAGGTGCTTTTAAGCCCTGTGAACATTTACTGGGAAGTTGGATGATCCGTCTTACCGTGTGGTTCATTTTCTTGGTTGCATTGTTTTTCAACCTGCTTGTCATTTTAACAACATTTGCATCTTGTACATCACTGCCTTCCTCCAAATTGTTCATAGGCTTGATTTCTGTATCTAACTTATTCATGGGAGCCTATACTGGCATCTTAACTTTTCTGGATGCTGTGTCCTGGGGCCGATTTGCCGAATTTGGCATTTGGTGGGAGATTGGCAGCGGCTGCAAAATAGCTGGGTTTCTTGCCGTTTTCTCCTCGGAAAGTGCCATATTTTTATTAATGTTAGCAGCCGTCGAAAGAAGCTTATCTGCAAAAGATATAATGAAAAATGGGAAAAGCAATCATCTCAGACAGTTCCGGATTGCTGCCCTTTTTGCTCTTCTGGGTGCTGCAGTAGCAGGCTGTTTTCCCCTTTTCCACAGAGGGGAATACTCTGCTTCACCTCTGTGCTTGCCATTTCCCACAGGAGAGACCCCATCATTGGGATTTACCGTAACCTTAGTGCTGCTAAACTCACTAGCATTTTTATTAATGGCCATCATCTACACTAAACTCTACTGCAACTTGGAAAAAGAAGACCTTTCAGAGAACTCACATTCTAGCATGATTAAGCATGTTGCTTGGCTCATCTTCACCAACTGCATCTTTTTCTGCCCCGTAGCATTTTTCTCGTTTGCGCCATTGATCACTGCCATCTCTATCAGCCCCGAAATAATGAAGTCTGTTACTCTGATATTTTTCCCATTGCCTGCTTGCCTGAATCCAGTCCTGTATGTCTTCTTCAACCCAAAGTTTAAAGAAGACTGGAAGTTACTAAAGCGACATATTACCAAGAAAAGCGGATCCGTGTCGGTTTCCATCAGCAGCCAAGCTGGTTGTGTGGAACAGGATTTCTACTATGACTGCGGCATGTACTCACACTTGCAGCGTAACCTGACTGTGTGCGACTGCTGTGAATCCTTTCTGTTGACAAAGCCAGTGTCCTGCAAACACTTAATAAAATCACACAGCTGTCCCGCCTTGGCAGTGGGTTCTTGCCAAAGACCGGACGGCTATTGGTCCGACTGTGGCACGCAGTCTGCCCACTCTGATTACGCAGATGAAGAAGATTCCTTTGTCTCGGACAGTTCTGACCAGGTGCAGGCCTGTGGACGAGCCTGCTTCTATCAGAGTCGAGGATTCCCTTTGGTGCGCTATGCTTACAATCTCCCAAGAGTTAAAGACTGAATCAGTGTGTTTGTGACTGTTGCCCCCATCAACCCAAATCACAGTGTTTATAGAATGAACCCTAGTCTGATCTCGCATCTGGGAAGCACTTCTGTGATCACTGCCTGGTGTCACTTAGAAGAAGGAGAAAGGCGGCAGTTTATTTCTTAAACCAGACCTTTGCAAAGAACAAGTGCCTAAACTATCAATGGATGAAAAAATGCAGTGTCCAAGCAATGTGTAGTCTATTTGAAACAAATGTATAACTTGAAAAAGATTCTATGTATATCATAGCAATATAGCGTTAGGTTTTTCTGATCCATAAGAAGCAAATTTATACCTATTTCTGAATTAAGCACAAGATAAAGAACAGCTGTTAATATTTTTTTAAGAATATTTTAAATGGTGATTTTGTATAACCGAAGACAAAGTCTTGCTAATTTTACCTAATGTTTCATCATTAATCTCAGGACAGCTTACTGCAGGGCCAAAAAAAGGGATTGTTTCCCAGATAGGACTATGAGAGTGCATGTAGGCATCATCGTCTGGCATTTTCTAATCCATCTCTGACATAACAGAATCCTCGATTTTGTTTAAGAGATCTAAATCTAAAACCTGAAGATGTTTTTAAAACAATATTAACAACTGTTAGATTTTAAAAGAATAACCGAACACATTTGTTTTCGGTCATTATACACTGCTTTGTTTCGATCACAGTAATTTTTTCTTCAGTGTTTTGTGATCACACTATTAGGAAAAAGTAAAGGGCTCATTGCTGTGTGAATTAGTAGATTTGGCTAAACTACTTACATGGGACTTTAATAGTATCTGAGGGATTCGATGGCTCTGTGTAATGTTCTCATTGATAAAACACATCCTAATATATCCCTGGAGCTATCAGTATTTTCCAGTTTTGTTGGTATGTGATCTACCTATAGTTTAAATTATACAGAAAGTAAATTGTGGCAAGTGATTTCATTTAGTTGGAAGAAATTGGGAGTAATTATGACACAGAGCACTTACATTTATTTCTTAGTGAGCTGGATTCTCCTGAACCTATACTATTACATGGAAGCTGCCATACATTTTCCCCTTTACTTTGATTTATAAGAGCCTGTGCAACAGCTCAGAAACGGTGTTCTAGTGAGACAAGCCAAATATGTCACTAAGGTAAAGCTTAGGCCTGACAAGCCAAATATGTCACTAAGGAAAAAATAAAAGGCATAAAGCTTAGGCCTATGTCTTTAAAAATCAAAATTTTTACTTGATTCTCACCTATGGACTTCTGACATGTTCATTATGTGGAGTCTTAAAGTTATAAAGGTTCAATATGTTTTTTGAACAATATGCTAAATCAGTAGCAAACCCACTGCCATATTAGTTGTTCAGGAGATACTAAAAAACATTAAGCTAGATTGCAGTTTAAAAATTAAACTGTATATAATGTGCATATAATGAATTTTTATCTTATGTAAATTATTTTTAGAACACAAGTTGGGAAATGTGGCTTCTGTTCATTTCATTTAATTAAAGCTACCTCCTAAACTATAGTGGCTGCCAGTAGCAGAATGTTAAATTGTGGTTTATATACTTTTTGCATTGTAAATAGTCTTGGTTGTATATTGTCAGTGTAATAAAAACAGAATCTTTGTATATCAAAATCATGTAGTTTGTATAAAATGTGGGAGGGATTTATTTACAGTGTGTTGTAATTTTGTAAGGCCAACTAGTCACAAGTTTTTTAAATTGCTATCATGTTTGTATATTTACACATCTGATAAATATTAAATCATAACTTGGTAAAAAAACTAGCTAAAAGTTTTTTCTTTTCAAAAGTCATGTTACTGAATACTTTCATTGCATTCATTTAAAAAATAGAATAGCAGATATCTAAAATATGTGGTAAACTGTGCTATACATATGGTAGGAAATACAATATTGTATTCAGTGTGTTGAATTATTAAAGTTTCTGGAAAGCAATCTATTTTGCCTTAATTTATACTAGGTATATTAATGAGTTTGCTTAGTGTTAAACTAAGCAAATTGAAGTAAAATATTTTTAAGAGTATTAGAAGAAATGCTGAGAGAACACTTTGCTGAAATTTAGAAGTGAGGTTTTATTCTATCTTAAGTCTGAACCATACTCATGGAAAACAAACTGTGAAATTTAAGAGGATACCATCAATTGGATCTTATTTAAAAGCAAGTTATTTAAAAAACTGCATGATTCCAGATATAGTCAATTGCTCAAAGGCAGTAGTCCTCCCTTTCTTCCCTTATCTGAGGTTTCACTTTCCATAGTTTTAGTTGCCTGTAGTCAACCGCAGTCCAAAAATATTAAATGGAAAATTCTAGAAATAAAAAATTCATGTTTTAAATTGCACACTCTTCTGAGTAGTGTGATGAAATCTTGCGCTGTTCTACTCTGAAACGAATCATCCCTTTGTGCAGTGTATCCTGCCTGTTAGTCACTTAGTAGCTGTCTCTGACTATCTCAGTGCTTGTGTTCAAGTATCCCTTATTTTACTTAATAATGGCCCCAAAGCTTGAGAATAGCGATGCTGGCAATTCAGATATTCTCATACTGTGCCTAATTTATAAATTAAACTGTATGGGGAAAAAAACTTAGTATACATAGGGTTTGGTACTATCTACAGTTTCAGGCGTCCACTGGGGGTCTTGGGACATATCCCCTGTGGATAAGAAGGGTCTATTGTGCTTAGAAATAATTCAGTATTCACAGTCATCAAGCCCTCATTTTACAGATGGGAAAATAGAGGGCCTAATGAAATTTCGGTGAATACCTGACACATACAGCAAATTAGAACCCAAACCAGCTCCCAGTTCCCCTTAATTTGAGACGTTTTTTGTTTTTGTTTGCTTTAAACTTCAGTATATGTTTGGAATTCCCATAACCCAAAGTAGAATACTATAATTCCCCCTCCTCCCATGCCCTAGGCCCTCACTGCCCATCCCCAACATCCAGCTTTGGCAGCTGTCAACAGCAACATGGTAAATCTTGTTTCCCCTTCATCCCATTCACTCACCTTCTCTAATCCCTGTGCTCCTTGGATTATTTTGAAGCAAACCTAAAACAAATGGTTTCATCTGAAAATATTCCAATAGGTCCAGGGACACATTGTTTTCAGTCATTATACACTGCTTTGTTTCGATCACAGTAATTTTTTCTTCAGTGTTTTGTGATCACACTATTAGGAAAACGTAAAGGGCTCATTGCTGTGTGAATTAGTAGATTTGGCTAAACTACTTACATGGGACTTTAATAGTATCTGAGGGATTCGATGGCTCTGTGTAATGTTCTCATTGATAAAACACATCCTAATATCCCTGGAGCTATCAGTATTTTCCAGTTTTGTTGGTATGTGATCTACCTATAGTTTAAATTATACAGAAAGTAAATTGTGGCAAGTGATTTCATTTAGTTGGAAGAAATTGGGAGTAATTATGACACAGAGCACTTACATTTATTTCTTAGTGAGCTGGATTCTCCTGAACCTATACTATTACATGGAAGCTGCCATACATTTTCCCCCTTACTTTGATTTACAAGAGCCTGTGCAACAGCTCAGAAACGGTGTTCTAGTGAGACAAGCCAAATATGTCACTAAGGTAAAGCTTAGGCCTGACAAGCCAAATATGTCACTAAGGAAAAAATAAAAGGCATAAAGCCTTTTATGGCATAAAGAGAAGTTACTAAGTTAATACCCTGAAACTTAAGGGGAGAGGCCCTCTTTCGAGCTTATTTATACATTTTATATAATGCAACCAAACTTGATTATGGTTTCTGTCCCAGTAATGAAAAGGCGCTGTAAGAAAGGAGACCACAGGCCTTGATTATGTTCAAGCACCAGCACCAGCACAAGCACCAGCACCAGCGGCTCTTAGCCTCTTAGCTCCAGGATTGTTACAGCATAATGCAGTAGTTGGTCATGATGATGATTCTGAGGTGTCAAGGGCATAATTTGTTTCAAACATTTTAGATCCCATAGCAAGAGGTTACAGTGGAAAAGTTTTGGATAAATGATACAAGTTACCATTTACCATTTTCTCTTGTCTGGTCCTGTGCTAGAAGCTTTGAGAATTAATAAAATATGACTGGGAGATAGATTATTTCCCTATTTTACAGAGGAGTAAGTCAGAACTTGGAAAGGCAAGATTATTTCCCTATTGTACAGAGGAGTAAGTCAGAACTTGGAAAGGCAAAACAGCTTGTTTAGGGACAACTAGCAAATAAGGAAAACCACGGATTCAAATACAGGTCTCTTACATACTAAAACTTGGGTTTGTTTGGTTTTTTTTCCTACTATGCTTCGGTAATGTGGGGTGATGTTTGTTGGGAATGGCTTCTCAAGTTTACCCCCTTATGAAGCCCTGAAGTGGCCCAGGGTGATGCTGTTATTGATTCGAGAGATGCTCTCCTAAAAGGTTTTAACCAGATACACCAATATTGAGTAATTGGGATAGAGAATGAAAACTCAAGCCATTTTATTCTTCCATCAATTCTATCACTCATTTAAATTGCTCTAGTTTTCTTCCATTTTCATTGTTTTTACTGAAAATATTAACAAAATTTACATTCCATTTAAATAGTTTTAACCATGTCATATTTTATTAACCATAGCTTCTGTCTTCTGGATTGCCCTTGGTTACTATTATTTCTACTGTAATTCTTTGGTGTCAAATTTTGCAGATCTAAATTTCATCGAAGATTTCATATCACTCTTTGGTCAATGAGAAATCCTGTGTGCTGTTTTAGCCATTGTCAGTTTTCACTGTGTGATATTTCTACAACGATATGCATTATGAGCTGGATAAAGCCCATTTATTTAGAAGTGTACACAGTTCTGTCAGCATGAATAAAGAACCAGCTTTAGTATCTATCACTTCTTCCTTACTACCTTCATCCCCATCCCCAATCCCTGAGGAGAGTGCTCCTTCCAAAGTCCCACAAAATGTTTTCATTCCTCACAAAATGCATATAACAGAATATTTTAACGGTATGACTCTTCACCACAAAAGAATGAGGAGCTTGTAACGGCAAGGCTTGTATTTTATATATCTCCAGTGCTTAGCACAGACCGTAGTACACTAGAGCCTTCAGAAAGGCCCCGATATTCACATGCACTAAACAAACGAGTTCCTGTAAGATGCTAGGCAGACGAAGGGCTACCAAAAACAATGAAAGATTGTACCAAAAGTGCATTCTTAGATACACCTCTAAACTTAAAGTTCGCCCCCCCCACCCCCTAAAATACGGCCGTGTGTGGCCGTGTGCTGAGAGAAATCACGGCTGATCCTTGTAACACTGACCTTGTAATGATACGGGCTTAGTTTTGGCTCCTGCTTTCCCCCCCAAAAAGTATCTGCCTTACTCAGTGATAGCACATTTCCTGTACCGAATGAACACACAGCAAACAAGGGACGGGCCCTCCAAGCTGTCAGCCGGGAGCGGAGCGCGGGGTTAAATCAGAAGAAGCAGCGCAGGTCCAGGCCGGGGAGGAGGGAGGGCTGCCAAAAGACGGCAGGGCGAAGGAAGCCACCGTCTACAGGGCTGGACAAAGCCCAGGCGGCCTCCACGCGTCGCCATGGCAGCGCGAAGTCAGAGCCCGCCCGGATTGGCCGTGCCGCCGCGCGCGGGGCCTGGTGGGAGAGCACGTCCCCGCCGCCGCCGCCGCCCTGCCGGTTTGAAGTTGGCGGGCCCTATGTGGGCTGTGGGGTGGTAGGGTGTTGTTTCGCCGCTTCCCGACTCCCAGTTCTTGGCCGACTGCAGGTCCAGGCCTCGGCCCTCCTCGGGCTTCTTCTCCGTCCTCATGGCGGGCGCCCGGGGGCAGGGACTAGAGGCGGTGGAGGTGTGCTCGCTGTCGCCGCCGCTGAGCTGCGGCTATTCCACCATGTCGCTGTTGTCTCCCCTCGGCCACCAGAGCTTCCCGTTTGACGACGACGACGGTGACGGGGAGGAGGAGGTAGATGTGGACGAAGATGCTCATGACTCAGAGGCCAAGGTGGAGAGCCTGAGAGGAATGGAGTTACAGGGGTGCTCCAGGTAAACCCGAGGCCGCCGGCCGATACAGCCCCTCTCAAGATTCCTTAGACCCTTCTAAGTACTTTCCTCTGGCGGCCAAACACCCTCTTGTCTTCCCTCTCAAAGGCTGCACGGGCACCTGCATCCACAGGTGCTGCTGCTTTGGGCCGGTTCTTACACATGACCACAGATTTATCATCGTTCTTAATCCTTTTTTCCTGAGAATGTGATGATTACTATAGTCTCGCTCCCCAGAGAAACGCACCTAGTCTTAAACATAAAATTTTGCTACAATTTCAGGAGTTTTATGAAAACTCAGAAAACAGATTGGGGACACTGGAACTCTTGTCCAAACCCTTAACACCAAAATGTAGTTTATTGCACCTTAGTGATACCTGGAGCTATTTTGAAAAAAATCTGATTGTCAGTGAAGTATGTTGTAGTAAGCAGTATACTTTTTATGTCATAGATTAAGAGCTGAAGCTTGGAGGCTAGCAATGTCAACTTCAGCATCCAGAGACAATGTTGGGTCTGCTCTGAGCACTTAACAGTAGAAAAGAAGTCACTGAATCAGAGAATGTTAGAATCAAAGGTATTATTAAAGCCATCTTAATTTATTTATTTCTGCAGTTCATTTGGCAAACATTTAGTTTGTGCCATATGGGGCCCATAAACAAGATAGGCATTGTCTCTACTCTCATGGAATTAAAGCCTACATCCAGCCACTCATTTTACAGATAACAAAACTGGCTCCGAATACAAGTAAAAAGTCTAATTCAAAGGCATACACCTAGTTATTAGCAAAGCTGGGCCTAGTCCCAAGGTATATTGATCATGTTTTTTCTTCCCTATGCTATGTGCCTATTGCTGGATATAAAGAAATAGGAGCAAAGGGCCTATCCCTGCAGGAATATCTTTTTCTGGGACAGACTTAGTGATGCAGGTCCATTCTGAGGTAGGCTCATTATGTCATCTAAAGGAAGCATTTACAAGTTTCTGATGGTCAAGCTGCATAGGGCACAATACAGGAGATCTAAGACATACAGACCAAAGAACCCATGCTTTATGTGCAAGCAACCAGTTTAACCCCTTTGCTATAAGACATGCATACACAGAGTGAGTAAATGGAATATGGAACCATATGAAGTGACTCACATACACAGTTACAACAGTGAGTCTCTTAAGAATGAGAAGTAAACATTAGTACTTTGGTAGGAATGGAGGTCAGTAAAAGTAATCAAGCAAGCCACTTGCCCAGACTGGTTGTAACAAGAAAGTTTCAGGAGTCCATTTTCATGTGGGCCTTTGTACAGATTCTTCAGGATTGAGTTGGTCTCAGTGATTTTTAAAATAAATATCAAGGCTTTGGAAAATACCTTCTAAGCCTAATGTGGACAGTTTAGCAACCCAAGGAATGATGGCCATCAAAACTACAGCTCAGCTACTGAGACCTTGCATTAGCTTCCAAGAGCCAAAGCCCTGACCAAATGGAGCTCATTACAAGAGGAGCCAGTCATATTTATGTCAAACCTTAACCAGAGCCCGAATGAGCTGGTAACACCCCAGGGCCATAGCTGCCTTCCTTATCACAGTTCATCCCCTCTGAATCAAGGCAATAGGTAAGATGTGGTCTGGAGAGAATGCAGGAATTGTCAGGCCTGTGTGTGGCAAGTGTCAGATGCTTATTAGGTGTTCAATAAACATATGCTGAAGGAATGCCTATTTCCCACTTCCTAGAGAACAGATAGTTGTGGTGATTGTTTTCAAATGCTTTAGAAAACCCAGCACTTCTTTTCAGGAAAGAGAAGTGTTTAGAACATTTCCTTATTCCTCCTCCTTACTTCTCATCTTTAATTGGTGTCCTGACAGTTTGGGGGTGATGGGATGAAGAGGGCAGGTGCCTGAGCTGTAGCAGTGAGCATCCTCTTGTGGACCAGAGCGTGGAATTTTATGCCTTTTTTTTTTTTCTTCCCATCCTTCACCTGCCACAGGGATCAACTGTGGCAAAACTAATAAGGTGAGGCTTTCTTTTTTTTTTTTTTTTTTTTCTTTTTGCATTATGTGGGCCTCTCACTGTTGTGGCCTCTCCCGTTGCGGAGCACAGGCTCCGGATGCGCAGGCCCAGCGGCCATGGCTCACGGGCCCAGCCGCTCCGCGGCATATGGGATCCTCCCAGACCGGGGCACGAACCCGTATCCCCTGCATCGGCAGGCGGACTCTTAACCACTTGTGCCACCAGGGAGGCCCTGGTGAGGCTTTCTTGGGATAGACTCAGGCATCAGCTGCACATGATGGGGTTGAGCTGCAGGTATTTTCGGTGTATAGAGCTGTGCTTAGAGGACGCGCTGACCTTCAGGTGTGTTGGATAGCACTGAGGTAAAGCTCACAGGTGACTTCAGACAAGATAATGAGAAATATTTTCCTGGAGTCTTTTATAATATGCATTGGGCCTGCTGTTTGTTCAGCTTTATCCTGGAAACCCATTAGGAAACCCGTGCCTTAATAAACGTCTTGGTCATAAACAGCTGCTTATCAAGCCTCTCTTGAGTATGAGTAGAGCTGTAGTATATATGCCACACATTTTTTTTTTTTTGCGGTAGGCGGGCCTCTCACTGTTGTGGCCTCTCCGGCTGCGGAGCACAGGCTCCGGATGCACAGGCTCAGCGGCCATGGCTCACGGGCCCAGCCGCTTCACTATGCCACACATTTTGAATATATTTTTTAAAACTGATGAGGCAAGAAATGTAATATTTAAAGTGTCGTTTTATTTTATTTATTTATTTATTTTTTGCGGTACGAGGGCCTCTCACTGCTGTGGCCTCTCCCGTTGCGGAGCACAGGCTCCGGACGCGCAGGCTCAGCGGCCATGGCTCACGGGCCCAGTCGCTCCGCGGCATGTGGGATCTTCCCAGACCGGGGCACGAATCCGTGTCCCCTGCATCGGCAGGCGGACTCTCAACCACTGCGCCACCAGGGAAGCCCTACGGTGTCATTTTAAAAAGAAAACACTCATCTCACTGATTTCTTCTTTCACCAAACATCTCTTAGGAGCCTACTATATTCTAGGCCCTAAGCTAGACTCTTGAAATAAAAAATGAGTTAAGACATGTTTTCCGTCTGTTAGGAATTCATGGTTTCTGGTAGAGATGGACAAGTGACAGAAAGCCTAAGGCACTTAGTCCAGATTTTTTGCAGAATGAGGCAATAAAGATTAAAACCTGAGCTAAATCTTAAAGGGAGAGCAGGAATTAGCTATACTCCTCCTAGCAGTACTAACTGACACGTCCCAAATGCTTACCGAGTGCCCGGAACCAAGTGCTTTAGTGTGGATCGTTTGTGCCACAGTACCTGTGAGGTAGCCACTACTGTTTTCTCCACTTAACAGATGAGAAACGAGGCTTAAAGAGGTTTAAAAATGTACATAACTAGGAAGCAGCAGGTAGAGATTCACCCAAATGTTTTACTCCCAAATCTAAACTCTTACTTTGGCCGTGTGTGGAGGTGGAGGAAAAGAATTTCAGAATTTTAAGCAAAGCTGCAGAGCACAAGCGCGTGGCATATTCATCAACGTGCCTAAGTTCAATAAGACTGAAACGCAGAGTCCAGATCAGCTATTGGTGGAAGAAGAGGCTGGAAGCTAAGCAGGGCCGATTCATGGGTGTCAGGCTATGGAGTGTGGATTTCATCCTATGGGCAGAGGAGCACTGAAGAATTTTGAGATGGGGAGTGACATGTCGGACGGATGCATTCGAAGGATGAATCTGGCAACAGTGGAGAATAGTTTGAAATGGAGGGAGAAAGGCCGGTTATGACCAGACAGCAGTTGTGAGGTTGTAGAAGAGAAGAATGGCTTGAGAAAACTGAAAGAAGTAAAATAGACAGGGTGGGGCGATTATATGGGTGTGGGACCTAGAGGTACCAAATGTGGACGGGAAGCTGGAGTCAAAAGATCTGGCTTCTGGCTTGGCTAACTGGGTGGGTGTTGGTACTCTTCACCGAGGTAGGGTTATAAGAGGAGGAGTAAGATTCTTCTTTATGGGGAGGGTAGTGAGTGGGTGGTAGATGATTCGACTCATTTTAGCCTGGTTGAGTTTGGTATTTAAGTGGAGCTGTCTATCGGATGGTTGAAAATGAAAGTTTGGAGCTGAAGAGCAAGGTCTAGCCTGGAATGCCCGATCCAGGCCTCATCAGCACCTAGTGACAGTGGAAGCTACGGGAGGGCGAGGTGGTGCTCTGCAAGACTGAGAAGGAAAGATCTAGGAAATAAATGACACATCAACAGTGTCCCTTTCCCACTAGAATACAAATTCCATAATGACCCGGATGAATGAAGAAACAGCAGAAAAAAACAAGTAAATGGAAGCTACAAGGCAGAAAAAGCTGAGCATGGCAGTGGACGAGGCAATTGGTTGCCTGAAGCAGGAATGTTAGAGACAAAGAGGGGCTGAGTCTATAATAATGTAGTGTTTTGAGCTGCCTCGGGTCCTGAACAAGCTTTCTTTCCATGGGTGCTCATGGTTCCGCTTTTCCTGCTTTATGGGGCTTGTGTATCTGGCCAAGGCCCTGTGTTCTTTATGTATGTATGTACTCACAGTACTTCTCCTCCCCTCTTCTTTTGAGCTTGAGTGAGTGCTTACTTTTCCACATACCCAGAAGAGACAGACTGACAGAGGTTCGTGGTGGAGACTATGGTAGGAGGTAACCCAACTCTGGGGAGCTGTGGACACCCTATCTGAGAACTGGCAAAAGGGAGTCCACCAAAACATGAAAGAATACAAGGACCATATATTTTTGATACCTATTTATTTCAAAACAATTTCAAACTTACAGAAAAGTTGAGAGTGTAAAGAACTCTGTCTACCCCTCACACCAAAACCTTAATTGTTACCACATTAGCTTTACCATCCGTGCTGTGTAGGTATGTATTCTTCCCTTCGTGAAGTATTTAAAGGAGGAAAAGGGAAAACTCTGCTCCAGGATCTGGTTAGAAATATGTGTTGTAATTAGCAGTCCAGATATAAGATGTTTAAGAATAAAAAAAAATTGTTGTAATTGAGGCAAATGGACTGGGTGTGATTTTAGAACATGAGAGAATTCAAAGGCAGTCTGAAGGGTAAACTAATACAAACATTGGACTTTCTGTTCATGGTTTTTCAAGTGTATATTTATGATTAATTCAGCATATTTATATATAAAAATCACAGTATTGTAAATATGTTGTGGAATTCTGCTTTCATTGTACAGCTAAGTGATTTTGACTGCTAAGCCAAAGAGTTTTGAGTACAAGTGCTGTAGTATCCTCTCTTTTGCAATAGTGTGGTTGCATCCGAAGATAACCAAGAAGAACAGAAACAGGTGCAGTTACCAGAAAGCAGCCTGACACCGTGGGAAGTGTGGTTTGTTGGCAAAGAAAAAGTAGAACGTGACCGTCTGCAACGGAAGGCTCTAGAGGTAAAACCTGACAGTATTCTTTCTACTTAATCCATGAGCTCACAAAGTAGAGCTGCTGTCAAAATTAAAATGTTAGTGTTATTATCCCTCACAACAGACTTCTTGCATTTTCTTGTATCAGTTTGCTATATTGATATTAATAACTTACTGGAGAAATAGTACATGTTCATTATAAGAACATTTGGAAAATACAGCTAAGCATAATTAGGAAAATGAAAATCTCTAATCTTGTCCCCTGAAGATAATTATTGTTTGTTTCTGTTTTTTTTTTTAAATAAATTTATTTATTTTTGGCTGCAATGAGTCTTCGTTGCTGCACTTGGGCTTTTTCTAGTCATGGTAAGCGGGGGCTACTCTTTGTTGCAGTGCGCAGGCTTCTCATTGCGGTGGCTTCTCTTGTTGCGGATGGAGCATGGGTTCTAGGCGTGCAGGCTTCAGTAGTTGTGGCATGCGGGCTCTAGAGCGCAGGCTCAGTAGTTGTGGTGCACGGGCTTAGTTGTTCCGCGGCATGTGGGATCTTCCCGGACCAGGCCTCGAACCTGTGTCCCCTGCATTGGCAGGCAGACTCCCAACCACTGCGCCACCAGGGAATTCCCCATAACTATTGTTAATATTATGGCATATAGCCTTCCACATTTTCTTCTATGTAAATTTTAAAAAACATGTGCAAATGTATATTCGTATAGTGTCACCATATGTACATTTAACTAAAGTCAGCTGCATATACTTGGTAAAATTTTTAAGAGAAATAAAAATTAAAGTAGAGGCTGGAAATCTATCCCCATATCACTCAGAGCATGTGCCCCGGAGTGAGTTTGTGCTGGGAGATGGGAATCTTCTGGGCTTTCAGGTTTTTTCAGTTTCTCTTTGCCTCCCTGCCTCACTTGTGGACATTTTTGTATTTGTGATTCTCTCTGAACTCTGTCCAAACATCAAAAAATAGTTTGAGATACATTTTCATATGAATCCGTCATTCTTTGAACTCTTATCATTTGCTGTTTAGAACATAGCAGCCAAATAGATTTGGATAGTTTGGCATCCTCCAGTATCTAGACCAACTGAATTCTCTCTGTCCAGACACAGAAACCAGGTAGATTTGAGTGGTGAGGGATATGTCTTGTTTTTAATAAATAGGATCACTCTTTTGTAACCTGCTTTTTTCTGCTTATTGCATTATTAATATGTTTCTGTATCATTAAATATTTTATAGCATCATTTAAAAATGGCTAAGATTATTAAAATATATTTAGAATGTATTGAATATATAATAGAATATAGTTAACCAGTTCACTATTGTTGCATATTTAAGTTTATTCTAATCTATTACTATCCCTGTTACTATAAAATCCTTGGAATTGAAACTTCACCCTCCATGATCTTCTTGGAGTAAATTTTCCATTTCAGTTTTGAAACTAGTTGTTCTTTCTGTGATGGCTTTCTAGCCAGGTAGGCAGTCTTGGCATGATTCAAATGATTGTAGAAACCAGTACATTCTGCAAGTTCCCTATTGCAATATACGTTGTATTCTAAATACAAATTTATTCCTGGAAAAGTACACAGTAGTACTTGTTTCTACTTAGAAGGGCACAGGACTTGAGAAAGACCTTATGGTTTGATGTCAGGCAGGCTTATTTAAACTTTTACACTTCCATTTCCTCATCTCTACAGTAAGGATAAAATAATGCTATCTGGTCACAGGGTTTTTTAGAGCAGCGGTCCCCAGGCTTTTTGGCACCAGGAGCCAGTTTCATGGAAGACAGTTTTTCCAGGGATTTGGGGGTGGGGGGGATGGTTCAGGCGGTAATGCAAGCGATGGGGAGCGGCAGATGAAGCTTTGCTCACTTGCCCACCACTCACCTCCTGCTGTGCGGCCCAGTTCCTAACAGGCTGCAGACCAGTACTAGTCCACAGCCCGGGGGTTGGGGGACCCCTGTTTTAGAGGATTAAATAAGACAAATTATAAAGATGGCTGGTGTTTTTATTGGTATTGTTATTGATATCATTGCTAGTCACAGTCTTTTTCTTTCTCTTTTTTATTGAATTATGGTTGATTTACAATGTTGTATTAGTTTCAGATGTATAGCAATCTGATTCAGTTTTATATATACATATGCACACATATATATACACAGTTTCAGATTCTTTTCCATTATAGGTTATTACAAGATATTGAATATAGTTCCCTGTGCTATAGAGTAAATCCTTGTTGCTTATGTATTTTATATACAGTAGTGTGTATCTGTTAATTCCAAACTCCTAATTTTCCCTTTCCCCATCTTTCCCCTTTGGTAACCATAAGTTTGTTTTCTATGTCTGTGAGTCTATTTCTGCTTTGTAAATTCATTCATTTGTACCATTTTTTTTAGATTCCACATATAAGTGATATCATATGATACTTATCTTTCTCAGTCTGACTTACTTCACTTAGTCTGATAATTTCTAGGTCCATCCATGTTGCTACAAATGGCATTATTTCATTCATTTTTATGGCTGAGTAATATTTCAATGTGTGTGTGTGTGTGTGTATACACGTGTGTGTGTGTATGTGTATATATATATATATATACATATATATATATATATATATACATATATATATATATATATATATATATATATATATATATATATCCCACATCTTTTTTATCCATTCATCTGTTGATGAACATTTAGGTTGCTTCCATGTCTTGGCTATTTGAAATAGTGGTGCTGTGAACATTGGGATGCATGTGTCTTTTCAAATAAGAGTTTTCATCTGTTCTGAATATATACCCAGGAGTGGAATTGTTGGATCATACGGTAACTCAATTTTTAATTTTTTAAGGAACCTCCATACTGTTCTCCCTAATGGGTACACCAATTTACATTCCCACCAACAGTGTAGGAGGGTTCCTTTTCCTCCTCACCCTCTCCAGCATTTATTATTTGTAGATTTTTTGATGATGGCCGTTCTGACCAGAATGAGATGATACTTTATTGTAGTTTTGATTTGCATTTCTCTGTAATTAGCGATGTTGAGCATCTTTTCATGTGCCTGTGGGCCATCTGTATGTCTTTGGAGAAATGTCTATTTACGTTTTCTGCCTATTTTTTGACTCTGTTGTTTCTTTTTTTTGATATTAAGCTGTATGAGCTTTTTGTATATTTTGGAAATTAATCCCTTGTTCATTGTATCATTTGCAAATATTTTCTCCCATTCCGTAGGTTGTCTTTTCTTTTTGTTTATGGTTTCCTTTGCTGTGTGTATAAGCTTTTAAGTTTAATTAGGTCCCATTTATTTGTTTTTGCTTTTGTTTCCATTACTATAAAAGACAGATCCAAAAAAATATTGCTGCAGTTTATGTCAAAGAGTGTTCTGCCTATGTTTTCCTCTAAGAGTTTTATAGTATCTGGCTTTACATTTCGGGCTTTAATCCTTTTTGAGTTTATTTTTGTATATGGTGTTAGAGAACAGTCTAATATTATTCATTTACATGTAGCTATCCAGCTTTCCCAGCACCACTTATTGAAGAGACTGTTTTTTCTCCATTGTATATTCTTGCCTGTTTTGTCAAAGATTAATTGACCATAGGTGCGTGGGTTTATTTCTGGGCTTTCTATCCTGTTCCATTGAACTATATTTCTGTTTTTTGCACCAATACCATACTGTTTTGATTACTGTAGCTTTGTAGTATAGCCTGAAGTCAGGGAGCCAGATTTCCTCTTGCACTGTTTTTCTTTCTCAGGACTGCTACTGGGGTCTTTTGGCTATTTGGGGTCTTTTGTATTTCCTTACAAGTTTTAAGATTCTTTTGTTCTAGTTCTATGAAAAATGCCATTGGTAATTTGATAGGGATTACATTGAATCTGTAGATTGCCTTGGGTAGTGTAGTCATTTAGACAATATTGATCCTTTCAATCCAGGAACATGGTATATCTTTCCATCTGTGTGTGTCATCTTCGGTTTCTTTCATCAGGGTCTTATAGTTTTCTGAGTACAGGTCTTTTGGCTCCTTAGGTAGGTTTATTCCTAGGTATTTTATTCTTTTTGATGTGATGGTAAATGGAATTGTTTCCTTAATTTCTCTTTCTTTTTCATTGTTAGTGTATAGACATGCAGCAGATTTCTGTGTATTAATTTTGTATCCTGCAATTTAATAAATTCATTGATGAGCTCTAGTAGTTTTCTGGTAGCATCATTAGGATTTTCTATGTGTAGTATCATGTCATCTGCAAACAGCGACAGTTTTACTTCTTCTTTTCCAATTTGGATTCCTCTTATTTCTTTTTCTTCTCTGATTGCTGTGGCTGGGACTTCCAGAACTATGCTGAATAAAAGTGGCGACGTGGACATCATTGTCTTGTTCCTAAATCCTAGAAGAAATGCTTTCAGCTTTTCACCATTGAGTATGATGTTAGCTGTGGGTTTATCATATATGACCTTTAGTTTGTTGAGGTAGGTTCCCTCTAAGCCCACTTTCTGAAGAGTTTTTATCATAAATGGGTGTACAATTTTGTCAAATGTTTTTTCTGCCTCTATTGAGATGGTGATATGGTTGTTAGTCTTCAATTTGTTAATGTGGTGTATCACACTGATTGATTTGTGGATATTGAAGAATCCTTGCATCCCTGGGATAAATCCCACTTGATCATGGTGTATGATCCTTTTAATGTATTGTTGGATTCTGTTTGCTAGTATTTTGTTGAGGATTTTTGCATCTATGTTCATCAGTGATATTGGCCTGTAATTTTCTTTTTTTGTGGTATCATTGTCTGGTTTTGGTATCAGGGTGATGGTGGCCTCATAGAATGAGTTTGGGAGTGCTCCTTTCTCTCCAGTTTTCTTTGGAATAGCTTCAGAAGGATAAGTGTTAACTCTTCTCTAAATGTTTTATAAAATTCACCTGTGAAGTCATCTGGTCCGGACTTCTGTTTGTTGGGAAGTTTTTTTTTTTTTTCGGTACGCAGGCCTCTCACTGTTGTGGCCTCTCCCATTGCGGAGCACAGGCTCTGGACATGCAGGCTCAGCGACCTTGGCTCATGGGCCCAGCCGCTCCGCGGCATGTGGGATCCTCCCGGACCGGGGCATGAACCTGCGTCCCCTGCATCGGCAGGCGGATTCTCAACCACTGCGCCACCACGGAAGTCCTGTTGGGAATTTTTTAATCACAGTTTCAGTACTTGTGACTGGTCTGTTCGTATTTTCTATTTCTTCTGGTTCAGTCCTGGAAGATTGCACCTTTCTAAGAGTTTGTCCGTTTCTTCTAGGTTGTCCATTTATTGACATATAGCTGCTTGTAGTAGTAGTCTCTTATGATCCTTTGTATTTCTGTGGTGTCAGTTGTAACTTCTCATTATCATTTCTAATTTTATTAATTTCAGCCCTCTCCCTTTTTTTCTTGATGAGTCTGGCTAATGGTTTATCAATTTTGTTTATCTTTTCAAAGAACCAGTTTTTACTTTCATTGATCTTTTCTATTGTTTTCTTTGTGTCTATTTCATTTATTTCTACTCTGGTCTTTATGATTTCTTTCCTTCTACTAACTTTGGGTTTTGTTTGTTCTTTCTCTAGTTGCTTTAGGTGTAAGGTTAGGTTGTTTACTTGAGATTTTCTTGTTTCCTGAAGTAAATTTGTATTGACATAAACTTTCCTCTTAGAACTGCTTTTGTTACGTCTCAAAGCTTTCGGATCATTGCGTTTTCATTTTCGTTTGTCTCTAAGTTTTTTTCTTTATTTCCACTTTGATTTCTTCAGTGATCTATGTTTAGTAACATATTGCTTAGCCTCCACATGTTTGTGTTTTTTACACTTTTTTTCTTGCAGTTGATTTCTCATCTCATAGTGTTGCGCTCAGAAAAGATGATTGATATGATTTCAGCTTTCTTAAATTTACCAAGGTTTGCTTTGTGGCCCAGCATGTGATCTGTCCTGGAGAATGTTCCATGTGCACTTGAGAAAAATATGTGGTCTGCTGCTCTTGATGGAACGTTCTATAAATATCAATTAAGTCTATCTGGTCTAAAGTGTCATTTAAGGCCTGTGTTTCCTTACTGATTTTCTGTCTGGATGATCTGTTCAGTGATGTAAGTGGGATTTTAAAGTCCCCCACTATTATTGTGTTACTGTTGATTTCTCCTTTTATGGCTGTTACCAGTTGCCTTATATATTGTGGTGCTCCTGTGTTGGGTGCATATATATTTACCATTGTTATATCTTCTTCGTGGATTGATCCCTTGACCATTATGTAGTGTCCTTGTCTCTTGTAACAGTCTTTATCTTAAAGTCTATTTTGTCTGGTATGAGTTTTGCTACTACAGCTTTTTTTTGATTTCCATTTGCATGGAATACCTTTTTCCATCCCCTCACTTTTAATATGTGTCCCTAGATCTGAAGTGGGTCTCTTGTAGACAGCACATATATGGGTCTTGTTTTTGTATGCATTCAGCCAGTCTATATCTTTTGGTTGGAGAATTTAGTTCATCTACATTTAATGTAATTATCGATATGTATGTTCTTCTTGCCATCTTGTTAATTGTTTAGGATTTGTTTTTGTAGGTTTTTTCTTCCATTTCTCTTTTGTTCTCTTCCACTGATTTGATGACTATCTTTAGAGGTGTGTTTGGTTACTTTTTCTATTTTGTGTGTGTATCTATTGTAGATTTTTTGTTGGTGGTTCCCATGAGGCTTTGATATAGCATTCTGTCTGTATACACAAGGTTTAAGTTGCTGGTCTCTTAATTTCAAATGCATTTCAAATATCTTGCATTTGTAATTTGTTCTCACGATTGCTGGTTTTGATATCATGTTTGTGTGTGGATATTTTCCTACCTTTACTGTATGTTTGCCTTTACCAGGGAGCTTTTTCATTTTGTAATTTTCTTGTTTCTAGTTGTGGCCTTTTTTTTCGCCTAGAGAAGTTTCTTTTACATTTGTTGTAACACTGGTTTGGTGGTGCTGAATTCTTTTAGCTTTTGCTTGTCTGAAAAGTTTTTGATTTCTCCATCTAATCTGAATGAGAGCCTTGCTGAGTAGAGCATTCTTGGTTGTAGGTTCTTCCCTTTCATCACTTTAAATATATCATGCCACTCCCTTCTGGCCTGCAGAATTTCTGCTGAAAACTCAGTGGATAGCCTTAAGGGAGTTCCCTTGTATGTTATTTGTTGCTTTTCCCTTGCTGCTTTTAATATTCTCTCTTTATCTTTATTTTTTGTCATTTTGGTTACAGTGTGTCTTGGTGTGTTCCTCTTTAGGTTCATCTTGTATGGGACACTGTGCTACTTGGCCTTGGGTAACATTTTCCTTTCCCAGGTTAGGGAAGTTTTCAGCTATTATGTCTTTAAATATTTTCTCTGGCCCTTTCTCTCTCTCTTATCCTTCTGTCACCCCTATATTGAAAATATTTGTATGCTTGATGTTGTCTCAGATGTCTCTTATACTGTCCTCATTTCTTTTCATTCTGTTTTCTCTTCAGTGGCAGTGATTTCTACTACTCTATCTTCCAGCTCACTGATCTGTTCTTCTGCCTCATTTAGTCTACTATTGATTCCTTCTAGGGTATTTTTTCATTTCAGGTATTGTATTCATCTCTGTTTGGCTGTTCTTTATATTTTCTAACTCTTTGTTAAAAACTTCTAAGTTCTCACTCTGGCATCCATTCTCCTCTCAAGTTCTTTCCTCATCTTTATGATCATTACTCTTTTTTTTTTTTTTTTTTGTGGTACGCGGGCCTCTCACTGCTGTGGCCTCTCCTGTTGCGGAGCACAGGCTCCGGACGCACAGACTCAGCAGCCATGGCTCACAGGCTCAGCCGCTCCGTGGCATGTGGGATCTTCCCGGACCGGGGCACGAACCCGTGTCCCCTGCATCGCCAGGCGGACTCTCAACCACTGCGCCACCAGGGAAGCCCTATGATCATTACTCTTAACTCTTTCTCGGGTAGATTGCCTATCTCCACTTCACTTCATTCTTTTGGGGTTTTATCTTGTTCCTTCATCTGGAACATATTCATTTGCTGTCTCTGTTGGTATTTGTATTTTTATGTATGTGGCAGGGTAGTTACCTTTCTCGACCTTGCAGAAGTAGTCTTCTATAGGAGACGTCCTATGTGTTCCAGCAGTGCACTCCTGTCTTGTCACCCAAGCTATATGCCTGCACAGGTCCTTCTGTTCTGGCAGGCTGACTGTGTGGGTGGTCTAGTAGGCTTGGTTGGCCACTAGTCTGTTTGGTTGCCAGGCACTGCCTTGTGTGGATGCTGCTGGCTGTTGTTTAGTGGAGCCTGGTCGTGAGGCAGCTTTTGCAGAACCTTAGCGGGTCCTGGGGGTAGTGCTGGCTCACTGGTGGCTGGAGTCAGGATCCTGAAGACTCTGGAGTGTTGCCCACCTACTGGCAGGTGAAGCCAGATCCTGGGGTTAGTGCAGGACTACTGGCAGACAGAGCTGGGTCCTGGAGCCTGGCTTCAGGGCCCAGGGATACCAGAGCTTGTTTTACATCTGGTGTTGGGGGGCTGGTTCCTGACACAGTTGGGTATGGGGTTTAAGGTGTCCCAAAGGTTACGTTAGCCTGCTAGTGGGCAGGGCCAGGGCCCAGGCAGTCCCAGGGTAGGGTCTGGCTTGCTGTTGCTGGACTCAGTGTGCGACCTGTGGTATTGTAGTTTTCTTGCTTCTGGTCTGGCCCCTGGTGGATGAGGTGGTCCAGAGGCTTGTGCAGGCTTCCTGGTGGGAAGGACCTGTGCCTGCCCACTCGTGGGTAGAGCTGGGTCTTGGCCCTCTGATGGGGAAAGCTGTGTTTAGGGCCTTGTCTGTAGGTGGCTGTTTGTTCAGGAAGTCTTTAGGCAGCCTGTCTGTTGGTAGGTGAGTCTGTGTCTCTGTTCAGTTAGTTGTTTGGCCGGGAGCATCCCAGCACTGGCACCTACAGGGTTTTGGGTGGGTCCAGGTCTCGGTGATAGTGAGCTAAGATGGCAGCCTCCATCAGCTCACATAGCTGAATGCCCTCAAATGTGTCTGTCACCAGTGTCCATGTCCCCAGGGTGAGTCACAGCCACCTCATGCCTCCCTAGGAGACTCTCCAAGACCAGTAGGTAGGTCTGACCCAGGCTCCTATCAAATTACTGCTTTTGCCCTGGGTCCCAGTATGCATAATATTTTGTATGCACCCTTTACGTTTGAAATCTCTTTTCCCCCAATGCTGTGGGGCTCCTGAAGTTAAGACCTGCTGACCTTCAAAGCCAAATGCTCTGGGGACTCATATTCCCAGTGCTGGACCCCAGGGCTGGGGAGCCTTACCTGGGGCTCAGAACTGTCATTCCTGTGGGAGAGCCTTTGTAGTTTCTTTTTTTTTTTTTTTTTTTTTTTTGCAGTATGTAGGCCTCTCAGTGTTGTGGCCTCTCCCGTTGCGGAGCACAGGCTCCAGACGTGCAGGCTCAGCGGCCATGGCTCACGGGCCTAGCTGCTCCGTGGCATGTGGGATCTTCCCAGACCGGGTCACGAACCCGTGTCCCCTGCATTGGCAGGCGGAGTCTCAACCACTGCGCCACCAGGGAAGCCCTGCAGTGTATTTGTTCTCTACTTTGTGGGTTGCCCACCCTTGGGGGTAATGTGAGTCTGTCCCTCCTACCTGTCATTGTGGTTCCTTCTTTATGTCTTTAGTGGTAGAAGATCTTTTCTGGTAGGTTCCAGTCTTTTTCATTGATTGTTGTTCTGTAGATAGTTGTGATTTTTTTGTTGTGCTTGTGAGGAGGTGAGCTCAGGGTCTCTCTCCTCCATCGTCTTTGTCACTCTCTTTGGTCATAGCCTTCTAAATACTTTTACATTTATTTTCAGAATTAGTGTGTTGTTGAGACCCCAGACTCTTACTTCTCTTACTTCAGCCTCAAGTTTTAACATTACTAATTCCATTATTTAGTTTAGTAACTTTCAAAATATTTGTTCACAGTGAGAAATCTACTTTGCTTCATGTCACACACAAATGCATACATATATGTAATGCCTGCTTACATATGTATCTGAAATATCTTAATTTTGTGCAGAACCTGGCAATATTCTATTTTATTCTAATTTTTCTTTTCTTTTCTTTCTTTTTTTAAAGGCTAGTCATAACCCAGACATTGGTTTTAGACTCACAGTTTGCAAAACACTGATCTAGTGAATCAGTGGTTTTGTGGAGCTCAGTTTATGGTATTTAGCTTTATCTCTAGCCTCACTAGAAGTCACTTGTTACACTAAGAAAAGGAGGATCACTTCAAGTCATTTTTAGAGTCAGCATTACAATAAAGTTAATTAAATTACACTAAATTATAAGGAACCCTGGGCTTTGGAGTAACATGGAACTAGGCTCAAATTCTAGTCTTGCTGTTCTAAATCTGTGATCTTGGAAAAGTTACTTAACTTCTCTGAGCCTCAGTCTCTTCATCTATAAGCCAGATGTTAGAGAGGCAGTAGTAGAGAGGTTAAAAGCATAAATTCTTGAGTTGTACATCCTGGATTCAAAACTGAGACCTTGGATCTTTAACCTCTCTCTGCCTGGATTATCAGTGAAAGGGGAGAATAACATTCACCTCATAGTGTTCTGGGGACTAAGTGAACAGTAGGATGTGGCCTAATATATAGGAAGCACTTAGTAAAAGTTAATTGTTGTTACGTGTTAAAGGAGATGATAGTAACTACTGAAGATTTATTTTGAGAACAGATTAAAATAATGAATATAAAGTCCCTACCTCAATGATTAAGCAGGTAGCAGAGTATAATTGAATGATTTAAACCTTTTCATATATTTAGTAGTTGGACATTTCTTATATCTATGTCATTACTTAACTCTGAAGCAGTTAAAATATTTTAGCATGAGTCTTAACCATATCAGTTATGCCAGGGATATCATAACATATGGGTAAACTACTCACTTTGGTATAAACTTATTTTGAGCTATTGCGGTATTCACATTTTTTTCATGCCTTTCCCTTTGTTTTATTTTCTAAGTCATGTTTTCCTTATTTTCTGTCCTTATTTACTGTATTCTCTAACTTATTTATAAATCATATCATTAAAAGCACAGATTTTTAACCACAAGGAACAATTCATCTCAGATCCCTATTAAAACATAAGGGCCAGAGAGTAGCTTTGCCAAGGTTTTTTCAGTTAGTGGCAAAGCTGGGACTGGATCCTAGTTTTTTTGACTTCCAATTCAATAAATGTTTTTTTCTACAATACCAAGATGCATTTTAGAAATAAAGGGATCAGACTTAGTATTTAATTTTAAATTTACCCTGGCTTTCTTATATTCTTCCTTGAAATCTTGAAGGAAAATTTAAAGGTAATTGGGTCATTAAAAAGATCATCCCCTGTCATAAATTTGATTTCAGCAACATTTAGATTTGTTTCAGATATCCCTGTAAGATTGAGTTAAAAATTATTTTAACTCATCAAAATTATGCTTACAATTTTTTTTACATTTGTAACTATGTTGTGATAAAATGTGGTAAATATTGAACATTAGTATTGTGAAAAGCTAGCATATTGGTTTTGTAGGGCATGTAAATTTTACTTATATTTTTATTATTTAAAAAAATTCTTTAGCAGACTGCCTTAAATTCTCTATGGCCTTTGGGTAATTTTAATTTTTAACATTTGCTTTAACATTTTAGTATCGTCTATTCTAAATTATAAAAATTATCTAATTTGTGAATAATTCAGGTGCTTTTTTTTTTTTCACCATCATGCTTTGGACTTTGATTCATTCATCAGCCCTTAATGAAGGAATGGGGCAGGATATAGAGTTGGTGGAACTGAGATATTGAGTTTTTCTGATTGTTACCTTTAGGGTAAAACTTTCTTTGTAAGTCAGCAAAAGCTATTGAAATTAAAAATGCATGTTTAGGATCCTCTTTAGATGTTGGTTTTCTATAATCAAGTGTTTACTCTGTGGGAAGATATATAATTCTGTTGAAATTCAGTGGTGTACCAGAAGATGACATAGGGGCCTTGAGAGAGAAGACTCTAGCTGTGTCTGGAAGAGGCTGGCCTTGGTGGCAAAAAGATGGAGGCATTTAAGGTGGGAAATTCTGAGGGGGGCCAGCCTTGGCAGGGAGGGTTGTTTCTCAGAATGTGATGTATATTCTGAGGTTGCAAATCACTTGAACAGACATCCTGAGATTAGAGCACTGTTTGGGTCAGTGGTAGCATTTTCTAGGTACTTTTGACCCTTCCTTCATCTTTAAGTCTTATGTCAGCATTAACTAAAATTTGTGAACCATAAAATAGGAATACAATGTCTGATTTTTTTTCTGACTTTTGAGTTTAATTATATGAAGAATTTTAAAGGGTACATAAATGTAACCAGTCCTATCTTTAGTTGTATATTTAAATAATTTTCTTGACGATCAAATTTAGGACTTCTTTGGAAAATGTGGTTGTCAAATCTATATCTAGTCTGTCATGCACATGCACTTCCCCCTTGTTTCGTGACACTAGTCCAGACTTTTGTCCCCTTCCAACTCATGTACTGTGGCAACCTCCTAGTCAGTCTCCCTCATAATAGTTCTGATCCCTTCAAATGCAGTTTTCAACCTTTATCATTAAGAGTTTTAAATTATCCCTTTTGCCATGTATTCCTGCTTCATAGTGCTTAATTTACTCTGCCTGTCTCAAAAGACCTTTTTCCATCTAGTTAGTACCACAGTCTGACTTTCTAGTCACCTCCCCTCCCCATTCTAGTTAACCATCTCTTCACTGTTCCTCTCATGGTGCTCATTTTTTTACTACCCTGGACCATACTCTTTCTCCTCCCATCTTCCCTTCCTTTCCATTACCTTTTCTGAGCTCTTATTCTACACAGTATCTCACAATGCAGCACTTCATTATTTTGTGTATACGGAGTTAGATTACATCAGAGACTTCTGGAATTTCATCCCTGCATCTCAGTTCTTGCTATCTTTATAGTAAGTGCTCCATTTAAAAAAAAAAAAGTATTAAGTGAATAATCAAGGGATAGCAGCTGCAGAGGTAATGAAGAGTCCTTTTAAAACCAAGATGGATATTTTACTTTGGGGGGATGGGGGGAGTATAGTGTTTAAAAGTTGGAAGACTCTGAATGAGTGAGGGAAGCTATTTCCGATGCAGCAGAATTCTAGGATGAGAGATCACGGAAGACAGGTATCCTTAGACCAGTTGTTCTCAAGTACACAAGATATGTTCTCGGTGTCAAGTTTTATCTTCATTTCATTTAACACAGTAGAATTGTCTGAGAGTTGAAAAATTGTCTTTCTCACTGCCACCCATGCTGAGGTCCTTGGGAAAGGGAGGCATGGGGATGAGGAGTGAGGTCCAGTGGAAGATGACATATAAAAGTATCCAATTTCTGGTATCTAAGGAGAGAGAAGAAAAATAACCAGTAATTATGGTAGTAGAGTCCTAGGAGTCTAGTTTGAACAGCATTCTCAACTAATGCAGTAATTTAACTGATGAGTGACAGAGTGGTGGCATTCAGCTTGTAGTTTTATTTGGTCATACTTTCCACATTCTTTCTCCTGAGGAAATGCCCAAACGTGTAGATTCGAGTGACAGCAAGGCAGTTAAATAATCTAGGATATGAATGTGGTTTTGTTTTACACTCCAGCAGCTATAAAATCAGCAAAGAAAAATCTGGATCCTTTTTTCCCCTACATTTCTTCTTTGGTGTAACTCTGAATTAAAAGTTTAATTTAGGGATTATTTAATTCCTACCCTTTATCTTCATCAAGAATCTAGAAGCTTTTTATAACTGTAAAAAAGTTGCAATTTTCTTGAGCGTCTGCCAGTAGTGTACAGTGATGCCAAAATTTATGTGTGGGAAAGTTGATTTCAATGAGGGTAATTCAGCTGAAGTTTAGTCTAAGAAACTAGTGTTTTGCTGCCAAGCAATTATTTGCATTTCTAGAAAATGACTTACACTTTTTACCAATGCCTTCCTTTCATCATAGACTAGTTGCTTAAGTTAGTTATTGTCACTAGTGGTATATTTTCTATAAAGGAAACTATATTCTTGTTTAATTTGGTTAACCTCAGACATTTTAAAAAAGTGTGTGAGGTTGAGTACTTCTATTAAATGTTGCCTTTTGCTTGAATAAAATCCACAGGAATTAAATCAACAGCTAGAGAAAAAGAAAGAAGTGGAAAAACGTGAAAAGAGAAAGATAATTGCTGAAGAAAAGCACAAGGAATGGGTTCAGAAAAAGAATGAACAGGTAAGGAGAAAAATGTGTGCCCACATACTGATGTCTCCTTTGCAAAGTCTTCTTCCTGTTACTCCTTGTCATTACCTATGTTTTCTCATTTTCTCTTAGATTCTTTCTTTCTTCTCTGACCGGATTTTTTTTTTCCTCCCCTCAGGGACATTTATCAAATCTTTTGCCCTTTGCTCTCTGCTTCTCTCCCTTCTCCCTCATGTGGCTTCCACTCGTATCTGACTGCAGGTAGTCATGAAGTTTGTATCTCCAGACCTGACCTCCCAGAGCCTTGGATTTTCATCTGTTAGGTTGGTAGGGACCTCTGGACCTGCAAATCTAAAACAACCCATTTTTATCCATTCTCCTCTGATAGAACCATCATTCTGACTCCTTGATTTCTGATATTAGTACTACTATCATCTCAATCACCTAGGCATAATCAGAATTCTTTTGTTTCTAATCATCCTCGCCTTTTCTTTACAGTCACCACTCTCCTGTTTGTGATCTCTTCCTGTCAGGTCTCA
Source organism: Mesoplodon densirostris (assembly GCF_025265405.1). NCBI lineage: Eukaryota > Metazoa > Chordata > Mammalia > Artiodactyla > Ziphiidae > Mesoplodon > Mesoplodon densirostris. The sequence continues at coordinate 31,964,994 of NC_082667.1, forward strand.
TTACATTTTTCAACTTATTCATTGTTTATTTCCCCATACTGAAATGTAAGCCCCATAAGGGCAGGGATTTCTGCCTCTTTTGTTCAGTTATCCAGCAGCTAGATCAGTACCTGATGCTTAAAAATGCCCCGAAATATGACTTCATCCTCTGTGTCCTTGCCAGACTAATCTTGCCAAAAAGTCAAGTGTCATCCCTCAGTTCAAAATATATCTTTCATGATTCCCCACTGTCCTCTGAATAACATTTGAACTGTTCTAGCCTGGTTGGTCAAATACCTTCTACTCTCTGCTCTCCGAGCCACGTCTCCTTCCACCTGTGCTGCCCTTCATTCCATACTGTCAGCTTCGGACTGGCATCTTTGGGGAGCACACTCAGGATAAGCATGGCCCATCTTCTTGGAGTATTAGTGTTGCTGGAAATTTTTGAAAGGAAAAATGTTAGTTTTATGTTAAAGCAAGCACAGATATTTAATAGAGTAGAACATAAATTTTATATTATTTTTAAAATACACAGTAGATTTCAAAGAAATCTTGGGCTTTGGACTGTACTCCCCAGCCCCTAGGAATATATGTTCATGAGAAGTTTTGAGAACACTTCTGTGTCTCACTTACTTTTTTTTTTTTTTTTATGGTATCTCTTCAGTATGGGATCTCATCACATTTTCCACCCTACCTTTCCTTTTATTATCCAACTCAAAGTATTTACTACATGAAGCATTCGCTGATCACATGCTGGAAATTCTTTTCTTCTCTGAGTCCTTGTTTAATTTGTATCACTTTATACAAAATACAATGCAGTATAGATATACTTTGTTGCTAGTTGTATTATGCACGTTTTTACTTCCCTTGTAAGTTTTTTCTTTTTTTAATAAATTTATTTTTTGCTGCATTGGGTCTTAGTTGCTGTGCGCAGGCTTTTCTCTAGTTGTGGTTCACAGGGGCTACTCTTTGTTGTGGTGGCAGGCTTCTCATTGCAGTGGCTTCTCGTTGTGGAGCACGGGCTCTAGGCATGCGGGCTTCAGTAGTTGTGGCTCATGGAATCTAGAGCACAGGCTCAGTAGTTGTGGCGCACGGGCTTAGTTGCTCCGTGGCATGTGGGATCTTCCCGGACCAGGGCTCAAACCCATGTCCCCTGCATTGGCAGGTGGAGTCTCAACCACTGCACCACCAGGGAAGCCCCCCTTGTAATTTTAAGACTCTTAAGGATAGGAGCTATTTGGTTTTTGTGTTTTTTTGAAGAGTTATTTTTTGTATTACTTTTTATCCATTACAAGATCTAACTAGCAATGCTTTGTAATATAGTAAGCATTTGTTTTTGGAATAAATGAGTGAATGAATAAATGTATCATTTTCCTTTCAGTTTTAATATAGTCTTGTATTAGATCTCAAATTAGAAATGTAAAAAAATATCTTGTCACTTTGTTTTCTGTTGTGATTTTTTTACACATTTAGAATGGTACTGCTTTTATTATTAATATCCAATTTTATGAATTCAGTCAAATGTTTAAGTTGTAAGACAAAAGTTTTAAATTACTTCTAACTTTTGGGTCCTAAATATTATTGAATGTAATGCCTAGTGGTATTAATAATAGTACTTAGTAAATAATTCCAATAAATTGAAGATGACATAGCTTTCTTCATCAAAGTATTATAAGAAGGAAATTGGCTAGGCATGTGTATGTTATAACCATAAATATATTTGTTCTTTACTTCAGAAGTAAATTTTTTTTTTAAGTTTGCTACATCCCATAATACAAGAAAGAGTTCTTTGTGAATAAATGCCAAAATCAAAATAAGCCTGGGTGACTACAACCAAGCTTTGAGTGATACTTTTTTGAAATTTATAGCTAGAAAATAAAAGTTTTGCATGTATTGAATAGTATGCTCTCTCCTCTAAAAGCTTCTCTTATCTTCTGGCTCCATTAAGCTCATTTTACCATGCTAATCAAACATAGTTGTTGTTTGTCTAAGAATGTAGAGATGATATATTCTCTGTTTTAATTAGTGGTAGTAGATCTAATCCAATTATTTGAGAAAAAATACTTCTTTCTTTTAGAGGGAAGTGGCTTGCCCTGACATAAATCACTAATTATCGAAAGCATGATTCCATAAGGTTGAGAAGAGTTTAAAAATGAACCTTGAGAAATTTACTTATTCTGCAGAATTCCTGTGCATACTAAGGAATAATTGATCACTCTCTCTTTTTTTTTGCCTTAAGAACTATCAGATTTCTTATTTCAGTCTTGGTTATACTTACCTCTATTTGTAAAGACTGCTCTTCTGGTTCTTCTCTTCCTGTCTGGCATCTAGCTTTTTTCTCTTCTGTTTACATTTCATGGTGTGTGGTCCTCTGCTGCTTCCAGCTTCATTCACATTTTAGATATATCTGTAGCATTATTTTCTCTAAGTCATTTTCACTGTGTTCTATCAAAAAAACAGACAAAAAGAATTTATGTATCCATTAGCAAAGCTAATTTCTTATATTGTGCTATAAATTGTTAAATCCTTTTCAAATAAATGGCTTATCTCATCTGGTACTCTGACGTTTGTGTTGCCATGCTAATTCATTTTTTAGATTTGTTTTTTTTACAGTGTGTTACCACATATTTTGCAAAAGGGCATTTGCCTTCATTGTTTGAGAATTAAAAATAAATTTATTTTTAAACAGTTTTTTTAAACCATGGAACTGCTTTTTTAATGTAAAAAATTAATTCCAATCAGCAAAGTGTATGATTGATAACACTGTCATCAGTGCATCATTCATGCATTCAACATGTTTATTATGTGCCAGATACTATTGAAGGAACCAAAATAGAAATTCAGAAACTTTGAGTAGTCAGTTGGTTTGTTAGTTTCCCTTAGTTTGAAGAAACAAAGGTTCTCTCAGGGCACCATCTTACAAAAAAAGAAAAGATTTATTGTTATCCTCTGTGTGGTACAGCACTGCAGTGCCAGAAAATCTGAAGCCACTTAGTGGCCGGCTACTCTCTCTCAGTACTTCTCTCTGAATGTCTGCTCCGGTCTCCTTTTGCTAACTAAAGGCATTCTGTCCTCTCTTCTGTAGTTTAAATGCTGCAGAGGGCCTGTCTGTCTGATGTTTTAAAATCAACTTCATTGAGCAATAATTTACATACAATAAAACACACCTATTTTAAGTTTGATGAGGTTTGACAAGCTTACGTACCTGTGAAACCAGCATTACAGTCAAGGTAGAGAACATTTCCTTCTCTCCAAATAGTTCCCTTGTGCTCCCTTGCATTCAGCCCCTGCTTCCCACCAACTAACCCCAGCTCTGAGGAAGGATAAGTCTGCTTTCTGTTCCTGTAGATTAGATTTGCCTTTTCTAGAATTTCTTATAGGTAGAATCATTCAATATATATTCCTTTGTGTCAGGCTTCTTTTGTTTTTAAAAATTGCCAATATTTCAGGTATTAAGATTGTTCCTTTTTATTGCTGAGTGATATTCTATTCTATGGACTACCACAAATTGTCTGTCCATTCACTAGTTGATGGATAATTGGGTGGTTTCCAGTTTTGGGATATTATGAATAAAATTCTGTGTCCACTTATGTACAAGTCTTTTTGTGGATACTTGTTTTCATTGCTCTTGGGTAAATGCCTAGGAACTGAATTGCTGGGTTGTATGGTAAGTGTGTGTTTAACTTTAAAAAACAGTTCGGCGGGCCTCCCTGGTGGCGCAGTGGTTGAGAGTCCGCCTGCCGATGCAGGGGATACGGGTTCGTGCCCCGGTCTGGGAGGATCCCATATGCCGCGGAGCGGCTGGGCCCGTGAGCCATGGCCGCTGGGCCTGCGTGTCCAGAGCCTGTGCTCCGCAACGGGAGAGGCCACAACAGTGAGAGGCCCGCATACCGCAAAAAGAAAAAAAAAAAACAGTTCGGCAATTTCTTATAAAATGTTTGTGCCATTTCTACATTCCTGCCACTATTGTCTGAAAGTTCCAAGTGTACCACATCCTTGCCAGATTCTCAGTCTTTTTAATGTTGTCATTCTATTAAGTGTGTAGTAGTATATCATTGTTGTTTTAATTTCCATTTTCGTGAGATCTAATGATATTTACCATCTTTACATAAGCTTATTCTCTTTGTCTGCTAGGGCTGTCATGACAAAATATTGAATACCACAGATTGAGTGGCTTAAACTACAGAAATTTATTTTCTTACAGTTCTGTAAGCTGACAGTCCAACATGAAGGTGTCTGCAAGGTTTGGTTTCTCTTGCAGCTGCTCTCTTTGGATTGCAGATGACTGCCTTCTCTTCATACCCTCACATGGCTTTTTCTGTGTACGTGCCCATCCCTGATGTCTCCTCTTCCTCTTGTAAGGACACCAGTCCTTTTGGATTAGGGCCCCACCTGTATGAACTTGATTACCTCTTTAAAAGTCCTATCTCAAAACACAGTTACAGGCTGGGGGATCAAGATGGTGGAGGAGTAGGACAAGGAGCTCACCTACTCCCACAAAAACATTCAAAACACATCTGCAAATGGAACGATTTGCATAGAACATCTACTGAACGCCAGCAGAAGACCTCAAACTTCTGAAAGGACAAGAAAACATCCAAGTAACTGGGTAGGACAAAAGGAAATAGAAAGGAATCGGGACAGGCCTGTACCGCAGGGAGGGAGCTGTGAAGGAGAAAAGGTTCTCGCACCCTGGGAGTCCCTTCACTGGTGGGGGATCAGCCTGGATGGAGGCGGAGCTTCGGAGCCTAGGAGGAGAGCACAGCAACCGGTTTGCAGAAGGCAAAATGGAGAGTAACCTTCACAGAGGGTCGGCACCACCACCTTGCGTTCTCCAGCCTGAGATGCTCCTCTGTTGATGTGGGTGGGGACTGGGTGCTGAAGCTCAGGCCTCAGAGGTCAGACCCAGAGAAAGGACCAGGGTTGGTTCACAGTCTGCAGAGGCTAGCTTGTGGCAACTGAGGGTATACTCAGAAGAAGCTGGGGCCTGCCAGGAAAGCAAGGTACCACTATTAGGGGCACATGAGGAGAGGGGCAGGACCACCATAAGAGCTTCTTTCCCTGTAAGTGCTCCCAGGCAACGTGACACTGCCTACAGAAGCTCTGAGTGTGGGCTCAAGTTACCACTGCAATCATAGGCAGTTACGGGCCACCACTACGAGATCCGCAAGAAGTTGCCAAGCTCTGCCCACACTTTCCTGGGAGTGCACAAGGGCTGCTGCACCTGCACACCCCATATCAAGGGGATAACAGCCAGCCCATGCTGAGGAAAGAGCAAGCATCCAAACTAAAAGCAGCCCCTTGATTCTGGAAAAGATGGTGGAGTAGAAGGCCTTGAGCTCACCTCCTCTCATGAAAATACCATAATCACAACAAACTGCTGAACAACCATCAACAAAGAAGACTGGAACCTACCAAAAAAGATAGTTTACATTCAAAGACAAAGAAGAAGCCACAATGAGATGGTAGGAGAGCACTTTCATGACATAATCAAATCCCATACCCGCCAGGTGGATGACCCACAGACTGGAAAATAATTATATTGCAGAGATTCTCCCACAAGAGTGAAAATCCTGAGCCCCACTTCAGGCTCCCCAGGCTGAGGGTCTGGCATCAGGAGGAGGAATCCCAGAGCACTTGGCTTTGAAGACCAGTGGGGCTTGAGTGCAGGAGCTCCACAGGACTGGGGGAAACAGAGACTCCACTCCTGGAGGGCACACACAAGGTTTCATGTACACTGGGACCCAGCACAAAGAAGTAATTCCATAGGAGCTTGGGCTGGACTTACCTATGAGTCTTGGAGGGTCTCCTTGGGAGGTTGGGATTGGCTCTGGATCACTATGTGGGGGGCAAGGACACTGGTGGCAGAGGCCCCAGAGAATATTGATTGGCTTGAGCTCTCCCAGAGGTTGCCATTATGGCATCAAGACCTGGCCCTACCCACCAGCCTACAGGCTCCAGTGTGGGAATGCCTTAGGCCAAACAACCAGCAGGATAGGAACACAGCCCCACCCATCAGCAGACAGGCTGCCTAAAGCCGTACTGAGCTTACAGCCACCTCTAAACACACCCTTTGACATGGTCTGCCCACCAGAGGGACAAGACCCAGCTCCACACACCAGTGGGTATGGACCAGTCCCACGAGGAATCCTGCACAAGCCTCAGGACCAAACTCACCTACCTGAAGGCAGACACCAGAAGCAAGAGCTATGATTCTGCAGCCAGTGGAAAGAAGACCACAAACACAGAAAGCTAGACAAAATGAGATGGCAGAGAAATATGTTCCAGACGAAGGAACAAGATAAAAACGCACAAGAACAACTGAATCAAGTGGAGATAGGCAAACTACCTGGAAAAGAATTTAGAGTAATGATAGTAAAGATGATCCAAAATTTCTAAAAAGAATGGAGGCACAGATTGAGAAGATACAAATGATGTTTAACAAAGAGAAGATCTAAAGAATAAACAGGTGAACAATACAATAACTGGAATGAAAAATACACTAGAAGGAAGCAATAGCACAAGAATTGAAGCAGAAGAATGAATAAGTGAGCTGGAAGACAATGTTGGAAATCACTGCTGCAGAACAGAATAAAGAAAAAAGAATGAAAAGAAATGAGGACAGTCTTGGAGACCTCTGGGACAACATTAAATGCACCAATATTGGCACTATAGGGGTCCCAGAAGGAGACAGAAAGAACCTGAGAAAATATTTGAAGAGATTGTAGCTGAAAACGTCCTTAACATTAGAAAGGAAGCACTCAAGTCTGGGAAGTGCAGAAAGTCCCATACAAGATAAACCTAAGGAGGAACAAGATGAGACACATACTAATCAAACTGACGAAAATTAAAGACAAACTATTAAAAACAACAGGGAAGAGAAACAAATAACATACAAGGGAATCCCCATAAGGTATCTGCTCATTTTTCAGCAGAAAATCTGCAGGCCAGAAGGGAGTGGATGATATATCTAAAGTGATGAAAGGAACAAACCTACTACCAAGAATACTCTACCCAGCAGACTCATTCAAATTTGACAGATAAATCAAAAGCTTTACAGACAAACAAAACCTAAGAGAATTCAGCACCACCAAACCAGCTTTGAAACAAAAGTTAAAGGAATTTCTCTAGACAGAAAAGACCACAACTAGAATCAAGAAAATTATGAATGGGAAAGCTCACCAGTTAAGAGAAACATAAAACAAAGGTAGGAAATCATCCACACACAAATATGATATTAAAACCAGCAGTCGTAAGAAGAGAGTACAAATGCAGGATATTGATAACGCATTGGAAATTAAGAGACCAGCAAGTTAAAACAGTCTTGTACATATGTAGACTGCTATGTCAAAACCTTTTGGGAACCACAAATCAAATCCTACAATAGATACACACACGAAAAAGAAAAAGCAACCCAATCACAAGGCAAGAAGATAGACATCAAATCACAAGAGAAGAAGAAGGGAAGAAAAAAGGCCTACAAAAACAAATCCTAATTAACAGAATGGCAGTAAGAACAGACATCGATAATTACCTTAAATGTAAATGGATTAAATGCTCCAACCAAAAGACGCAGACAGGCTGAATGTATACAAAAACAAGACCCATATATATGCTGTCTACAGGAGACCCACTTTAGCCCTAGGGACACATACAGAGTGGATGTGAGGGGACGGAAAAAGGTATCCCATGCAAATGGAAATCAAAAGAAAGCTGGAGTAGCAAAACTCATATCACACAAAATATACTCTAAAATAAAGACTGTTATAGGAGACAAAGAAGGACACTACGTAATGATCAAGGGATCAATCCACGAAGGAGATACAACAATTACAAATAGGAGTGCACCCAACATAGGAGCACCTCAATATACAAGGAAGAGGGAACTTTCCTCAACATAATAAAGGCCATATATGACAAACCCACAGCCAGCATCGTCCTCAATGATGAAAAACTGAAACCATTTCCACTAAGATCAGGAACAAGACAAGGTTGCCCACTCTCACCACTTATTCAACATAGTTTTGGAAGTTTTAGCCACAGCAATCAGAGAAGAAAAGGAAATAAAAGGAATCCAAATGGGAAAAGAAGAAGTAAAGCTGTCACTGTTTGCAGATGACATGATACTATACATAGAGAATCCTAAAGATGCTACCAGAAAACTACTAGAGCTAATCAATGAATTTGGTAAAGTAGCAGGATACAAAATTAATGCACAGAAATCTCTGGCATTCCTATATACTAATGATGAAAAATCTGAAAGTGAAATCAAGGAAACACTCCCATTTACCTTTGCAACAAAAAGAATAAAATATCTAGGAATAAACCTACCTAAGGAGACAAAAGACCTGTATGCAGAAAATTATAAGACACTGATGAAAGAAATTAAAGATGATACAAATAGATGGAGAGATGTACCATGTTCTTGGATTGGAAGAATCAACATTGTGAAAATGACTCTACTACCCAAAGCAATCTACAGATTCAATGCAATCCCTATCAAACTACCACTGGCATTTTTCACAGAACTAGAACAAAAAATTTCACAATTTGTATGGAAACACAAAAGACCACGAATAGCCAAAGCAATCTTGAGAACGAAAAATGGAGCTGGAGGAATCAGGCTCCCTGACTTCAGACTATACTACAAAGCTACAGTAATCAAGACAGTGTGGTACTGGCACAGAAACAGAAAGATAGATCAATGGAACAGGATAGAAAGCCCAGAGATAAACCCACGCACGTATGGTCACCTTATCTTTGATAAAGGAGGCAGGAATGTACAGTGGAGAAAGGACAGTCTCTTCAATAAGTGGTGCTGGGAAATCTGGACAGGGACATGTAAAAGTATGAGATTAGATCACTCCCTAACACCATACACAAAAATAAGCTCAAAATGGATTAAAGACCTAAATGTAAGGCCAGACACTATCAAACTCTTAGAGGAAAACATAGGCAGAACACTCTATGACATAAATCACAGCAAGATCCTTTTTGACCCACCTCCTAGAGACATGGAAATAAAGACAAAAATAAACACATGGGACCTAATGAAACTTAAAAGCTTTTGCACAGCAAAGGAAACCATAAACAAGACCAAAAGACAACCCTCGGAATGGGAGAAAATATTTGCAAATGAAGCAACTGACAAAGGATTAATCTCCAAAATTTATAAGCAGCTCATGCAGCTTAATAACAAAAAAAAAAAACAACCCAATCCAAAAATGGGCAGAAGACCTAAATAGACATTTCTCCACAGAAGATATACAGACTGCCAACAAACACATGAAAGGATGCTCAACATCTTTACTCATTAGAGAAATGCAAATCAAAACTACAATGAGATATCATCTCACACCAGTCAGAATGGCCGTCATTAAAAAATCTAGAAATAATAAATGCTGGAGAGGGTGTGGAAAAAAGGGAACACTCTTGCACTGCTGGTGGGAATGTGAATTGGTACAGCCACTATGGAGAACGGTATGGAGGTTCCTTAAAAAACTACAAATAGAACTACCATATGATCCAGCAATCCCACTACTGGGCATATACCCTGAGAAAACCATAATTCAAAAAGAGTCATGTACCAAAATGTTCATAGCAGCCCTATTTACAATAGCTCGGAGATGGAAACAACCTAATTGTCCGTCGTCGGATGAATGAATAAAGAAGATGTGGCACATATATACAATGGAATATTACTCAGCCGTAAAAAGAAATGAAATTGAGCTATTTGTAATGAGGTGGATGGACCTAGAGTCTGTCATACAGAGTGAAGTAAGTCAGAAAGAGAAAGACAAATACTGTATGCTGACACATATATATGGAATTTAAGGAAAAAAATGTCATGAAGAACATAGGGGTAAGACAGGAATAAAGACACAGATCTACTAGAGAATGAACTTGAGGATATGGGGAAGGGGAAGGGTAAGCTGTGACAAAGCGAAAGAGCGGCATGGACATATATACACTACCAAATGTAAGGTAGATAGCTAGTGGGAAGCAGCCGCATAGCACAGGGAGATCAGCTCGGTGCTTTGTGACTGCCTGGAGGGGTGGGATAGGGAGGGTGGGAGGGAGATGCAAAAGGGAGGGGATATGGGAACATATGTATATGTATAACTGATTAAATTTGTTAAATAAAAAAATATATATATACAAGGAAAATGCTAACAGCCATAAAAAAAGAAATCGACCGTAACACAGTAATAGTGGGGGACTTTAACACCCCAGTCCCATCAATGGACATATCATCCAGACAGAAAATCAACAAGGAAACACAGGTCTTGAATGACATACTAGACCCTATGGGCTTAATTGGTATTTATTACAACATTCCTTTGATTGTTCTCAAATGCATATGGAACATTCTCCAGGATAAATCACATCCTGGGCCACAAATCAAACCTCAGTAAATTTAAGAAAATTGAAATCATATTGAGAATATTTTCTAACCACAACACTATGAAATTACAAATCAATTACAGGAAATAAAAACTGTAAAAAACACAAATACGTGGAGGCTAAATAATATGTTATGAAACAACCATGGATCGCTGAAGAAATCAAAGAGGAAATTTAAAAATACCTAGAGACAAATGACAATGAAAACATGATTGTCCAATACCTTTGGGGTGCAGCAAAAGCAGTTCTAAGAGGGAAGTTCATAGCAATACAGTTTTATCTCAGGAAACAAGAAAATCTCAAATAAACAACCAAACCCTACACGTAAAGGAACTAGAGAAAGAAGAACAAACAAAACCCAAAGTTAGTAGGAGAAAAGAAATCATAAAGATCAGAGCAGAAATAAATGAAATAGAGATGAAGAAAACAGTAGTAAAGATCAATGAAACTAAAAGCTGGTTCTTTGAGAAGATAAACAAAATTGATAAACCTTTAGCCAGATTCATCAAGAAAAAGGAGAGGACTCAAATCAATAAAATTAGAAATGAAAAAGAAGTTACAACTGACACCACAGAAATACAAAGGACCATAAGAGACTACTACAAACAACTATATGCCAATAAAATGGACCATCTAGAAAAAGAGACAAATTCTTAGAAAGGTACAAGCTTCCAAGACTGAACCAAGAAGAAATAGAAGATATGAATAGACCTATCACAAGTACTGAAATTCAAACTGATTAAAATGCTTCCAACTAACAAAAATGCAGGACCAGATAGCTTCACAGGCGAATTCTATCAAACATGTAGAAAAGAGTTAACACCTATCCTTCTGAAACTATTCCAAAAATTGCAGAGGAAGGAACACTCCCAAACTTTCTATGTGGCCACCATGACCCTGATATCAAAACCAGACAAAGATACCACAAAAAAAGAAAATTACCGGCCAGTATCAGTGATGAACATAGACGGAAAAATCCTCAACGAAATACTAGCAAACTGAATCCATCATACACCATGATCAAGTGGAATTTATACCAGGGATGCAAGGATTCTTCAATATCCACAAGTCAATCAGTGTTATACACCATGTTAACAAACTGAAGACTAAAAACCATATGATCATCTCAATAGATGCAGAAAAAGCTTTTGAGAAAATTCAACAACCATTTATGATAAACTCTCCAGAAGTAGGCATAGAGGGAACTTAATCTCAACATAGTAAAGGCCTTATATGACAAGTCCACAGCTAACATTCTGAACAGTAAAGAGCTGAAAGCATTCTCTCTGAGATAAGGAACAAGACAAGAATGTCCACTGTCACCACTTTTATTCAGCATAGTTTTGGAAGTCCTAGCCACAGCAGTCAGAGAAGAAAAAGAAATAAGAGGAATCCAAATTGAAAAAGAAAACGTAAAACTGTCACTATTTGCAGCAACATTATATTATACATAGAAAAGATGCTACCAGAAAACTACTAGAGCTCATCAGTGAATTCAGTAAATGTACAGGATGCAAAATTAATACACAGAAATCTTGCATTCCTATACACTAACAACTAAAGATCAGAAAGAGAAATCAAGGAAACAATCCCATTTACCATCACATCAAAAAGAATAAAATACCTAGGAGTAAACCTACCTGAGGAGACAAAAGACCTGTATTCTGAAAACTATAAGACGCTGATGAAGTAAATCAATGGTGACACAAAGACTACATGGAAAGGTATTATTTTGGATTGGAAGAATCAATATTGTCAAAATGACTATGCTACCCAAGGCAACTACAGATTCAGTGCAGTCCCTATCAAATTACCAATGACATTTTTCACAGAACTACAACAAAGATTTTTAAATTTTATATGGAAGCACAAAAAACCCTGAATAGCGAAAGCAACTCTGAGAAAGAAAAACAGAGCTGGAGGAATCAGGCTACCTGACTTCAGACTATACTATAAAGCTACAGTAATCAAAACAGTATGGTACTTGCACAAAAACAGAAATATAGATCAATGGAACAGGAGAGAAAGCCCAGAAATAAACCCACACACCTGTGGTCAATTAATCTATGTGACAAAGCAGGCAAGAATATACAAAGGAGAAAAGACAGTCTCTTCAAAACGTGGTGCTGAGAAAACTGGATAGCTACATGGAAAATAATGAAATTAGACATTTCATAAACACTATACATAAAAATAAACTCAAAATGGATCAAAGACCTAAATGTAAGGCTACACACTATAAGACTCTTAGAGGAAAACATAGGCAGAATACTCTTTGATGTAAATCGCAGCAACATATTTTTTGATACACCTCCTAGAGTAATGAAAATAAAACCAAATATAAACAAATAGGACCTAATAAAGCTTAAAAGCTTCTACACAACAAGGGAAACCATAAACAAAATAAAAACACAACACACATAATGGGAGAAAATATTTGCAAACGAAGCAAGTGAAACAGAATTAGTCTCCAAAATATACAAACAACTCATGCAGCTCTATATCAAATAAACAACCCAATCAAAAAGTAGGTAGAAGGCAGACTCTGGGAGGGCTCACGCCAAGGAGTACTTCCCAGAACTTCTGCTGCCAGTGTCCTTGTCCCCATGGTGAGCCACAGCCACCCCACGCCTATGCAGGAGACCCTTCAACACTAGCAGGTATTGTAAGAATCAGGCTGCTAATGTTGGCATATGCGCATTTAGCCTTAAAAGAGATTAAGTTGAGAAGCAAGAAGAACTACAATCCTGCAGCCTGTGGAACAAAAACCACATTCACAGAAACATAGACAAGATGAAAAGGCAGAGTGCTATGTACCAGATGAAGGAACATGATAAAACCCCAGAAAAACAACTAAATGAAGTGGAGCTAGGCAACCTTCCAGAAAAAGAATTCAGGATAATGATAGTGAAGATGATCCAGGAACTCGGAAAAAGAACGGAGGCAAAGATCGAGAAGATGCAAGAAATGTTGAACAAAGACCTAGAAGAATTACAGAACAAACAAACAGAGATGAAAAATGCAATAACTGAAATGAAAACTACACTAGAAGGAATCAACAGCAGAATAACTGAGGCAGAAGAACGGATAAGTGACCTGGAAGACAAAATGGTGGAATTCACTGCTGCGGAACAGAATAAAGAAAAAAGAATGAAAAGAAATGAAGACAGCCTAAGAGACCTCTGGGACAATATTAAACGCAGCAACATTCGCATTATAGGGGTCCTAGAAGGAGAAGTGAGAGGGAAAGGACCAGAGAAAATATTTGAGGAGATTATAGTCGAAAACTTCCCTAACATGGGAAAGGAAATAGCCACCCAAGTCCAGGAAGCACAGTGAGTTTCATACAGGATAAACCCAAGGAGAAACACACCAAGACACATAGTAATCAAATTGGCCAAAATTAAAGACAAAGAAAAATTATTGAAAGCAGCAAGGGAAAAATGACAAATAATATACAAGGGAACTCCCATGAAGTTAACAGCTGATTTCTCAGGAAAAACTCTACAAGCCAGAAGGGAGTGGCATGATATACTTAAAGTGATGAAAGGGAAGAAGCTACAACCAAGATTACTCTACCTGGCAAGGATCTCATTCAGATTCAGTGGAGAAATCAAAAGCTTTACAGACAAGCAAAAGCTAAGAGAATTCAACACCACCAAACCAGCTCTATAACAAATGCTAACGGAACTTCTCTAAGTGGGGAACACAAGAGAAGAAAAGGACCACAAAAACAAACCCAAAACAATTAAGAAAATGCTCATGGAACGTACCTATCAATAATTACCTTAAACGTGAATGGATTAAATACTCCAAAAGGCACAGGCTTGCCAAATGGATACAAAAACAAGACCCATATATATGCTGTCTAAAAGAGACCCACTTCAGACCTAGGGACACATACAGACTGAAAGTGAGGGGTTGGAAATAGATATTCCATGCTAATGGAAATCAAAACAAAGCTGGAGTAGCAATACTCATATCAGGTAAAATAGACTGTAAAATAAAGAATGTTACAGGAGACAAGGAAGGACACTACATAATGATTAAGGGATCAATCCAAAAAGAAGATATAATGTTATAAATATATATGCACCCAACATAGGAGCACCTTAATACATAAGGCAAATGCTAACTGCTATAAAAAAGGAAATCGACAGTAACACAATAATAGTGGGGGACTTTAACACCTCACTTACACCAATGGACAGATCATCCAAAATGAAAATAAATAAGGAAACAGAAGGTTTAAATGACACAATAGACCAGATAGATTTAGTTGATATTTATAGGACATTTCATCTGAAAACAGCATATTACACTCTCTTCTCAAGTGCGCATGGAACATTCTCCAGGGTAGATCACATCTTGGGTCACAAATCAAGCCTCAGTAAATTTAAGAAAATTGAAACCATATCAAGCATCTTTTCTGACCACAACACTATGAGATTAGAAATGAATTACTGGGGGAAAAAAACCATAAAAAACTCAAACACATGGAGGCTAAACAATACGTTACTAAATAACCAAGAGATCACTGAAGAAATCAAAGAGGAAATCAAAAAATACCTAGAGACAAAAGACAATGAAAACACGATGATCCAAAACCTATGGGATGCAGCAAAAGTAGTTCTAAGAGGGAAGTTTATAGCTCTACAAGCCTACCTCAAGAAACAAGAAAAATCTCAAACAATCTAACCTTACACCTAAAGGAACAAGAAAAAGAAGAAGAAACAAAACCCAAGGTGAGCAGAAGGAAAGAAATGATAAAGATCAGAGCAGAAATAAATGAAATAGAAACAAAGAAAACAATAGCAAAGATCAATAAAACTAAAAGCTGGTTCTTTGAGAAGATAAACAAAATTGAGAAACCATTAACCAGACTCATCAAGAAATGAGGGAGAGGACTCAAATCAATAAAATTAGGAATGAAAAAGGAGAAGTTACAACAGACACTGCAGAAATACAAAGCATCCTAAGAGACTACTACAGGCAACTCTATGCCAATAAAATGGACAACCTGGAAGAAATGGACAAATTCTTAGAAAGGTAAAACCTTCCAAGACTGAACCAGGAAGAAATAGAAAATATGAACAGACCAATCACAAGTAATGAAACTGAAACTGTGGTGAAAAATCGTCCAACAAACAAAAGTCCAGAACAAGATGGCTTCACAGGTGAATTCTTTGAAACATTCAGAGAAGAGGTAACCCCCATCCTTCTCAAACTCTTCCAAAAAATTGCAGAGGAAGGAACGCTCCCAAACTCATTCTATGAGGCCACCATCACCCTGATACCAAAACCAGACAAAGATACTACAAAAAAAGAAAGTTACAGACCAATATCACTGATGAATATAGATGCAAAAATCTTCACCAACAAACTAGCAAACAGAATCCAACAATACATTAAAAGGATCATACATCATGATCAAGTGGGATTTATCCCAGGGATGCAAGGATTCTTCAATGTACGAAAATCAATCAATGTGATATACCATATTAACAAATTGAAGAATAAAAACCATATAATCATCTCAATAGATGCAGAAAAAGCTTTTGACAAAATTCAACACCGATTTATGATAAAAACTCTCCAGAATGTGGGCATAGAGGGAACCTACCTCAACATAATAAAGGCCATATACGACAAACCCACAGCAAACATCACATCATTCTCAATGGAGAAGAACTGAAAGAATTTCCTCTAAGATCAGGAACAAGACAAGGATGTCCACTCTCACCACTGTTATTCAACATAGTTTTGGAAGTCCTAGCCACAGCAATCAGAGAAGGAAAAGCAATAAAAAGAATACAAATTGAAAGTGTATAAGTAAAACTGTCACTGTTTGCAGATGACATGACATAGAGAATCCTAAAGATGCCACCAGAAAAATACTAGAGCTAATCAGTGAATTTGGTAAAGTTGCAGGATACAAAATTAATGTACAGAAATCTCTTGCATTCCTATACACTAATGATAAAAAATCTGAAAGAGAAATCAAGGAAACACTCCCATTTACCATTACACCATAAAGAATAAAATGCCTAGGAATAAACCTACCTAGGGAGACCAATGAGCTGTATGCAGAAAATTATAAGACACTGATGAAAGAAATTAAAGATGATACCAACAGATGGAGAGATATACCATGTTCTTGGATTGGAAGAATCAATATTGTGAAAATGACTATACTACCCAAAGCAATCTACAGATGCAATTCAATCCCTATCAAATTAGCAATGGCATTTTTTAAGGAACTAGAACAAAACTTAAAATTTGTATGGAGACACAAAAGAACCCAAGTAGCCAAAGCAGTCTTGAGGGGAAGAAAACTGGAGGAATCAGACTCCCTGACTTCAGACTATACTACAAAGCTACAGTAATCAAGACAATATGGTACTGGCACAAAAACAGAAACATAGATCAATGGAACAAGATAGAAAGCCCAGAGATAAACCCATGCACCTATGGTCAACTAATCTATGACAAAGGAGGCAGGGATATACTATGGAGAAAAGACAGTCTCTTCAATAAATGGTGCTGTGAAAACTGGACAGCTACATGTAAAAGAATGAAATTAGAACACTCCCTAACAACAAACACAAACTCAAAAATAAACAAAAATAAACTCAAAATGGAATAGTGACCTAAATGTAAGACCAGACACTATAACACTCTTACAGGAAAATGTAGGAAGAACACTCTTTGACATAAATCACAGCAAGATCTTTTTTGATCCACCTCCTAGAGTAATGGAAATAAAAACAAAAATAAACAAATGGGACCTAATGGAACTTCAAAGCTTTTGCATAGCAAAGGAAACCATAAACAAGAAGAAAAGGCAACCCTCAGAATGGGAGAAAATATTTGCAAACGAATCAACAAAGAATCAATCTCCAAAATATATAAACAGCTCATGCAGCTTAATATTAAAAAACAAACAACCCAGTCCAAAAATGGGCAGAAGACCTAAATAGACATTTCTCCCAAGAAGACACACAGGTGGCCAAAAAGCACATGGAAAGATGCTCAACATAACCAATTACCATAGAAATGCAAATCAAAACTACAATGAGGTATCACCTAACACCGGTCAGAATGGCCATCATCAAAAAGTCTACAAAGAATAAATGCTGGATAGGGTGTGGAGAAAAGGGAACTCTCCTACAATGTTGGTGGGAACATAAATTGGTACAACCAGTATGGAGAACATTATAGAGGTTCCTTAAAAAACTAAAACTAGAACTACCATATGATCCAGCAATCCCACTCCTGGGCATATATCCGGAGGAAACCATAATTCAAAAAGATAGGTGTACCCCAGTGTTCATTGCAGCACTATTTACAGTAGACGAGACATGGAAGCAATCTAGTGTCCATTGACAGAGGAATAGATAAAGAAGAGTTGGTACATACTTACAATGGAATATTACTCAGCCATAAAAAAGAACAAAATGCCATTTGCAGCAACATGGATGGACCAAGAGATTATCATACTTAGGGAAGTAAGTCAGAGAAAGAAATATCATATGATGTCATTCATATGTATATCAAAAATTTTAAAAATGATACGAATGAACTTATTTACAAAGCAGAAACAGACTTACACATATTGAAAACAAAGTTATGGTTACCAAAGGTGAAACATGGGGGGTGGAGTGATAAATCAGGAGCCTCGTGATTAACATACACACACTACTATATACAACAAGGACCTACTCTATAGCACAGGGAACTCTCTACTCAATATTCTGTGATAACCTGTATGAGAAAAGAATCTGAAAAGTAATGAATATATGTCTGTGTATAACTGAATCACTTTGCTGTACACCTGAAACTAAAAACATTGTAAACCACCTATACTCCAATTTAAAAAAAAGAAAAAAGTTACACTGATGATTAGGGCTTCAATATATGAATTTTGGTGGGACAGAATTCAATCCATAGCACTCTTGACCATTTCTACATTTCTTGTTTTTTGTTTGTTTAGTTTAGTGTTTAATTTTTTTCCATTTTGTGTGTCTTAATAGTAAGTTGTAAGAATTCTTTTTATATTCCTTTAAGTCCTATAACATGTATTGTAAATATTTCCTTTTAATTTTTTTATGACTTGTTTAAAGAGCAGAAATTTTAAATTTTGGTTAAGTTCCATATTTCTGTTTTTTCTTTTATAGTTTGTGAGTTTTGTGTTCTATTAAAGAAACGTTTGCCTATGCCAAGGTTGTAAAATATTCTCCATTGTTTTCTTCTAGAAGTTTTATAACCTCAGCTTTTACCTATTTGCATTTTGAGTTAATTTTAATGTTGGCATGTGTTAAGGGTCAAGGTTCATTTTGTTGTAGTATGGATATACAGTTGTTCCAACACTGTGTTGAAAGATAATATTTTCACTACTCAGTTACCCTGACATTTTTATTTCAAATCCATTGACCAAATACGTCTGGGTCTATTTCTGGACTGTATTCTGTTCAGTTGATCTATATCCTATGCCACTACTACACTATCTGCTTACTATAGCTTTATATAGTAACTCTTGAATTTAAAATTCTTCTAATCAAATAGTGTAAGTCTTCCATCTTTTTTCTTCTATTTCAGAATTGTTTTAGCCGCTCTGGACCCTTTCTATTTAGAATTAGCTTATCAATTTCCCTAATCATGCTTGCTTGAATAGTGCCTGATACTATTGGGATTGCATTAAATACATAAATAGATCATTCTGGAGAAAATTGCTATCTTAATAATACCAAATTATAAATCTATAAACATGATTTTTTTTTCTATTTAGACCATATTTATCTCAGTTTTTTTCTTCGTTTTTTTTTTCAGTGTACAGGGGTATTATATGTCTTTTTAAAATGTATCCGTAAGTATTTCATGTTTCTGATGAGAGCAGTTATCTTGAGTTATTCCTAATATTATCTTATAATTTTCATATTTGGTTTGGACTTTAGAGAAATAGTGGGCTCCTAAAATGAGCTTGGAAGTGTTCTCTTTTTCTCTGTTTTTTAAAAACAATTTGTGTAGTGATTGGTACTGTTGCTTCCTTAGACGTGTGATAGACTCTACCAGTGAAGCAGTTGGAGGCTAGAGTTTTCTTTGTGGGAAAGTTTTAAATTCTGAATTGTTTTTACAAGTAGAGGCTCATTCAGTTACTCTATTTCTTCTTGAATTGGTTTTGGAAAGTGATATATTTTTAAGGAATTTTGACATCTTATTTAAATTGAATTTATTGGCAAAAAATTGTTTTCAGCATTCTCATATGTATATAAGAGATATGTAGTGATCTGTCGTTTACCATCTGTGTGACCTTGGGCAGATTGCTTAACTTCTTTGTGGAATTTAACCCAATAGTTAAATTCCAGCATTATTTCAATGGATACTGAGTTCTCAGCAAGAAAGGATTTCCTTTTGCAGCTATTGGCAGACCAACAATAAGGAAATATAGCAACTTGGGGAATGACAGGGGCTTTAATTTTTTTATTTTTTGTCCTTGCCTCGAGGCTTGTGGGATCTTAGTTCCCTGAGGAGGGATTGAATCTGTGCCCTCAGCAGTTAAAGCACAGAGTCCTAACCATTGGACCACCAGGGAATTCCCGTGCTTTGATTTTTAAGACCCACCTTTCCTGCACAGCACTGGACATATGTTGTATGTAACTGATGTTCGTTACTTGGGTCTTACTTGAATTGCTTGTATTAAAGTATTCTACAAGATGCTTTTAAGGGAAGAATTTCTTGGCTCATATTTCTTTGCTCAATGAAGGGTGATGTATGTGGCATTTGTATTGCATATACTTCATGTTTGCAGATTATTTTCTAAACCTTTGATAAAGAGAGCTAGCCATGTCATTGGTTATTTAGAATTTAGCTGTGTTGGTAGATTATCTTTTGAGTGAGAAAAAGAAGAAACATTGACTTATAGTCTGTGTCAAGTTTTTACTTCAAGGGGCTAGATAAAATTTTAGGCTTTGTGGACCATACAATCTCTGTTGCAACTATTTAACTTTGCTGTTGTGGTGCAAAAGCATCATAGACAATAAATATGTAAATAAATGTGTGGCCACATTTCAGTAAACCTTTATTTACAAATACAGGTGGTTGATGGACCATATTTGGCCTGCAGGCCATAGTTTGCCAATCCTTGGTCTGTGTAAGGCTTATAAGAATTACATAGCCAGAGATTTGTCTGTATGTGCCCTTATAGCAGTACTTAATGGGCCAAAATTTGTGCTCTGTAACTCTTTGATGGTGAAAATTTATCCAAGTATTTGTATTGGCAAATTGTCTGGGGAATGTGTACATATGTGGCTCCTATTTTAGATTGGGGGTAAACATCCATCAACAAACACTAAGATTCAGGACAGTCTAATAGGTCATAATTTCTGTCCACTAATTAACTCAGCAAATCTTTATAAAACACCTACTATTTACTTAACACTGTCCCAGGCTCTGAGTGTACTTTGTCAAGCAAGACCTTTGTTATGGCCATCATGAAACGTATGCTCAAGCTGGTAGACTAAAATTGATCAAGTAAGTGCAGGTATGTTATATATTTTCATAAGCCACACTGTGTCAACCACTATTTTACCACCTATTTTAAGAAATAACTGAAGTTTAGAAAATTGCTGCATGTAACACTTCTTCCTTGTATGAGGATGATTACAGATATTCCAGTTAAAATTCCTTTATTTTTATTTAAGAAAAGAAAAGAAAGGGAACAAAAAATTAATAAAGAAAGGGAGGAAAAAGCAGCAAAGGAACTGGAGAAAGAACATTTACAAGAAAAAGCAAAAGAAAAATATGAAGAATGGTTAAAGAAAAAAAATGCTGAAGAATGTGAGAAGAAGAAGAAAGAAAAGGTATTTTCACTAAAGTGATCAGTTAGAATATATGACTTTCATGTTTACATGTGCCAGCTATATTGTATAAAGAGTTTCTAATAGAAAATTGGCACTATCTTATCATAATATAAATACATGTAGCTACCCCTACTTGTTATACTATGATTAGGCTTCAGAAATGAATATGCATTTGTGGTTTTCTTAGGTTGAGAAGTACTAATAAGCCTATTGATATTTCTGCAGTCAGGTTCAAACTTTTTATTGTTTTTTATATGCTTTTAAATATTATTCAATGCACTTTTATGAAAAGTTTTGTTACATTATTATAAATTACTATCCTATTTTAAAACAGCAAATTGCTTTTTTCTTCTTGGGTTTAATGTCTTATTGTTTAGAGGCAGCCACCTTCATATCACATCCCTGATCATGTTAAATTTTGCCCTCTATAGAATTATGATTCAGTATTTCTGATCAGAAAGCCATTGGGATGGGGAGCTACTGGGGAAAAGAGTCAGTAGAATTTGAATAGAATTTTTAGTTACAGAATATCCCTGGAGATTCTTTGGTGTTGTCATTTTAAGGAAAAAGAAAAACAACGGCAGGCTGAATTACAGGAAAAAAAGAAAATAGCAGAAAAAAAATTTAAGGAATGGTTGGAAAATGCAAAAAATAAACCTCGTCCAGCTGCAAAGAGCTATGGTTATGCCAATGGAAAACTCACAGGTTGGTTTTTATGTTATGTGGGTTACATAAATATGGCTTGCAGGAGTGAATATTATATATTATGTTTCCTTTTGACAGAAATAGAAATGTGTAAAAATCATTTTTCTTTCAAATTACTATTTTCTGGAAGATTATAACATACTGTGTTCCTGTAGAGATACTACAAATTTGTTGTCATTCTCTAAAACCAGATACATTTTAAAGGCAACAGTGGTAAAACTGCAAAGTAATGATTTCTAACGTTAAGAAACAAGTAAAATTTTCTTACATTCCTTGGATTTTAAAGCCTTAATCAGGATATATTGAAGGGGTCATTTTCTTCCCCTTTTCTAACCCTCTCTGAGGCAGAGCTTCCAGTGTCTTTGGCACATTCTTTTTGCAGGGTGGAATACTAGACAGCACATGAACCAGACACAGACCTGGTTGGCCTTTAGGCTTGGTCTGATTATAAATGGCAATGCATGTTTTTCTTTGTACTTCATGTTGGAAGCTCATGCCTTGCTGACAGCTGCCTTCACTTGTTTAAGTGATTTATTATTAAAAATACTCCCATTCTGTTTTGTTCACACAATAGGACATATTCCAGACTTTGTTTTGACCATCGTGGTGAAGTGTGTGTTGACATATCTATGCAGTCAAAGTGGGTTGCCAATGTCTGAATGACACATTCCTGCTGTCAGGATTTAGGCCTCTCCTGCGTGTCACAGAGGTCATCCATTACAGCTACCGAGCAGGGTCTGCTCTGCTTTTTTGTTCTCTTGTTTGAAATAAGAGTAATAGTCTACAGCCATACCACCCTGAACGCGCCCGATCTCGTCTGAAATAAGAGTAATAAGCAGTGGTTTTAACCAAATGATTGGATAGTAAAGTTAAAACTTAGGTGGAATATACATATTGACTAGAAGTTAATTGGTGAAATAATGGATTATTTTACTAAATTTTTTGCATTTAAATAAGTTTTATTCTAATAAATATCTTTGCAAATGCTCTACTGCTCTTAATTATCAAAATTACAGTGATATTATGAAATCTGATTAAGTGACAGTGATTTAGAATTTAAGTGGTTCTAAACAAGAATCTTGATTCACTTTAGCTACATATGCAACATACATTTTTTCTGCAAACTTTAGTGTCCGACTAGGGGAAACATGTACACAATCAGCGGTTTCCCAGACTGAGTTAAAATGAAGATTTTGTTCAATTTAAGGGTTCTAAAATTAATTTCTTAGGAGAACTTTTATGAGTTTATATAGATTTGAACATTAATGTTCTTTGAATGCTTAGAATTATTTATATTTTAATTTTTACTTCAATACTCACTGTGTTTGAAAATATTTGAGAGTTCAAGTTTTAAATGAGTCAAATTGGTTTATCAATGATATTTTTGCCCTTTTAATATTTTAACATTTTTCTGTGAATTTTAAAATATGTAGTTTCTTTGATCTCAAAAAGTTTTCTTGTTCTGATTTTTTTAATAATTTTAGGTTTTTACAATGGAAATTCTTATCCAGAGCCAGCCTTTTATAACCCAATTCCATGGAAACCAGTTCCTGTGCCTCCTCCCAAAGGAGCAAAGGATCTATCAGGAAAAAAGACTAAAAGGCCTGTGATAAGCCAGCCAAACAGGTCATCCTCTCTGGTAATGCATAAAGCCAGAAGTAATCTTTGCCTTGGAACTCTGTGCAGAATACAAAGATAGTAGATGTGGGAAAGTACATGCTTTTACCTGGAGCTATTTAATTTTAAAATCAGAAATTGTTTTGTTACTGCTCAATTAGTAGCTCAACATTTGATGTATCATTGATAAGTTCAAATTCTTACATTTGTATACAGAGTCCTTAGAATTAATTGAGAAAGATATTTTATACATTTTCATTTTTATAAATGCTTCAAGGTTGATCTTGGCATATTGTTTTGCAGGATAAGTTACTGAATCTAACAATTGTGTTTGTATTTAAAATACCCTCTAATATCAATAAAAGCAACAATTTTTCATGTGTTCTTTCATACTATATGTTGTGTGTTTATGTTTATGAACATAGTAAGATTAAGTCGTTCAAACAAGCATTTCTAAACTGCATGCTCAAGATAATTCTTAGAAGAATCGAAATGGGTTAGAATCCCAGAGTAATCAAAGACAGTCTTTGTTGATGGCTTTTGGTATATTTTTCCCTGTGTAAATATTTGTAAATCGCTAACTGAAGTCATGTTTGGTAACAGAGAAACCCAAAGGTTTTGAAAGGAAAATTTAAAAACACTGTTTTGGACTCAATCTTAGATTGGTATGTAGTAATCTTGAGACATTAATATTTTGCTATACTTTGCTATACTTTGTACAAATAGTTATACATTATAATTAGTTATGTTAATTTTAGAATTAGAAATATCAATGCATTATTATATATATATATATTTTTTTGCGGTACACGGGCCTCTCACTGTTGTGGCCTCTCCCGTTGCGGAGCACAGGCTCCGGACGCGCAGGCTTAGCGGCCATGGCTCACGGGCCCAGCCGCTCCGCGGCATGTGGGATCTTCCCAGACCGGGGCACGAACCCACGTCCCCTGCATCGGCAGGCGGACTCTCAACCACTGCACCACCAGGGAAGCCCCAATGCATTATTTTTTAATGTTAAATGTTGAGTGATATTTTACTGAAGTTGAAATCAAAAATCTTAATAAATACACGTTAAGGATAGTATATCAATGGATTACTAAAGTAGCACTCAACACTTTTTATTAAGTTTTAAAAGTCTGTATCTTTTCTTAGTGGACTCTCAAGAAATGAAAATTTGTTGGGGCAATATAAAGTTCAGTAAATTCATTTAAAAGTGATTCCTATTTAGACTGTATTTCATGTTTCTGCTAGATTAGTCAGCTGTCAAGTTTCTAGTGATTAATCTGCAATGGTGTTGATCAACTGCAGGAAACAGAAATGGGATCTTTGAAGAATATTCATATTGTCAGAAATCTAGAAAACTTCATTTTTTTTTTCCTGCTTATGGGGGTTTGTGAGCCCCATAAGGACTGAGCACTCAATTCAGGCATCTTCATTTGGTTTTATTTAATTTTTTCACTTCTAAGCAGAGAACAGTTTGGGAGGAGTCAGAGTTTGTTGGGTCAAAATATTGGTGAGATTTTGTGGCCTGACCATCCTTGGAACCTCTTAGATGCGGTGAAACTTACAGGTGATCATTCTACATGAGCAAATTCTCCTATGTAGAGAGAATGTAGAATTTGCCAGGGTAGCAATAAACTTGTGTGTAAGAAACAGCATATATAGGCTTGTGTTCCTGGGCATTTTAGATATAGTTGTTATATCTAAAAAATCTTCAATTTCACACAGATTAAGTCATTTAGGCAACTTTTAGCTGTAACCGTAATCCTAATAAGACTTTTCATTCAATCAGTAATTAATTAGTTTGACCAATGTTAGTTGAACATTTGCTCTGTGAGACATGTTTTGCATATTGATTTAGGAATTTGAATGATATATTTCTTTAATTCAGTAAACATTTACAGCCTAGCCAGGAAAACATAGAATAAATGCTGTAATACATTATACTTAAAATCATGCTCAGAGTTCATCTGGGAGCATAGATAAGAGCTCAGCCTGAGAAGGGATTAAGAAAGGTTACAAAGAGGAGGTGACATTTGAGTTGGTGAAAGATAAGCAGGAATTTTCTGGATGGTTATGACGTGGTGAGAAGTAGCTGGGAGAGAAGCAGGGGTCGGAGTAAAAAGGTTCTGTATACTACAGAATTTGGGCTTGATCTTGTGGGCTTGTGATACCCTGTTTTACTACCCCAATGGTGCATTTTTAAAAGATTTTGACTACCAAACATTTATTACTAAAATTCCATTTTTAGAAAAATTTTATTTATTTATTTATTTATTTATGGCTGTGTTGACTCTTCGTTTCTGTGCGAGGGCTTTCTCTAGTTGCGGCAAGTGGGGGCCACTGCACATCACGGTGCACAGGCCTCTGACTATCGCGGCCTTTCTTGTTGCGGAGCACAGGCTCCAGACACGCAGGCTCAGTAATTGTGGCCCACGGGGCCAGTTGCTCCGCGGCATGTGGGATCCTCCCAGACCAGGGCTCAAACCCATGTCCCCTGCATTGGCAGGCAGACTCTCAACCACTGCGCCACCACGGAAGCCCTAAAATTCCATTTTTGTTCATCAAAGACTTCTTCAAACTAATCAATACACCTGTTACTAGGAGATTAGTGTTTTTAACCTGAATCAATTTTTCTTAAAGTCAAGATAATTGGTATTATAGGCATTGTAAACTATATTAACTGTTTGAAATTTCTATTGAGGTTTTTAAAATATATCTTTGACTCTACTGCTACTTGATTGGAACTGCTTTAAAATATCTAGGCAACCTATAATGTCAACAAATTCATGATCTGAAAGAAAGAACACAGGTATTATAAACCTAGCTTTATGTCTACTTATCTGGAAGGTGCCTCATTTTTTTCAATGTTCAATACCTTATCTAATTTAGAAACTTATTGTGGGGATGTAAAATAATACATGGAAGTACCAAAAAATGCAAGTTTGTTTCTTTTTTGTATAGTGATAATTCTGATAAGATGTACCAATATTCTTTCTTTAGTGATCATTGATTTACATAATAACTGACTTTGTTTAACATACCAGTCTTGACTGGTGATATATCAAAAATAAGTTAACTTGTCAGTACTTGGAGTGGATCTTCATTTACCCCTGTGCTAAGGGCAAAAAGTGAATACTGTTGTTTTCATTTTCTTCAAATTGAATCAATGTTTACTGTATACCTACTATGTGCGAGTGAGTATTCTAGTTGCTGGAGATTCATCTGTGAATAAGAGAGGGTCCCTGCTGCCCACATGGGATCTTACATGACAGTGATAGGAAACAGATATTAAACATGTAAACAAATAATTTATGTGGCTCTAGGTGCTATAAAGAAAATAAAACAGGGCACTATTGGGATAAATAGTGACTGGGTGGAGGAGCGAGTCCACTCTTTTAGGTGGATGGGCATCTCTGAAGTGGTAACATGCTGCTGAGCTAGCCTTGCCTTGCTAAAATCTGCAGACAGAGATACCCGGTCAGAGGAAACAACCAGTACACAGGCCCCAATGCAGAAATGAATCTGATGTGTTTGAAGAAAGGTTGGTGTGGCTGGAGCGGAGAAAGCAATGGGGAAAATAGTAGGAGTGAAGGTTGGAGAGTCAGGCAGGGCCAGATCATATATAATCCTGAGTTCAGTAGTTCAGATTTTATCATAATTGTATTGGGAAGCCCTTGAAAGTTTTTAAGCAGGGGGTTGATGTGATCTGTTTTATACTTTGAGATTACTCTGGCTGTGTGAGGAAACTGGCTTGCTGGGGACCAAGCATCAAAGCAGGGAGACTCATTGGGAGGATTTGTAGTATCCAGGAAAGAAATTGTGATAGTCTGTATTAACATGGCAGCAGCGACATGATAAGAAGTAGAGGTGGATTTGGGGTGTATTTTGGAGGTGAAGCAAACAGGACTGCTAACATTTGGGTGTCTGGTTGAGGGAAGGAGGGAAAATCAGATATGACTTCTAGTTTTTAGGCCTGATCCACTGGGTGAATGGTGATAACTATCACAGAATTAGAAAGTGTGATAGGAGCAGATGTATAGGCTGAGAATGGAAAGAGAGGAGTCCTTCAGAATTCTGTCCTAGGTCTGTTAGATTCGTGGTACAACTTAATATCCTGGTAGAAATGGCAGTTAGATATTTGATGCTCAGGGGAGAGCCAGGATTGGAGATACAAATTTAAGCAACATCATTATGTAGGTGGTATTTAAAAGCATGGGACTGGATCAGGTTACCTAGGAAGAGTTTAGATAGTAAAAAGAGGGCTGAGTATTCAGATATTTAGAAGTTGAGCAGCTAGCAAGGATGCTGAGAAGGAGCAGCCATGAAGTAGAAGGAGACCCAGTAGAGTATGATGTCACAGAAGCCATGAGTAGAAGTGTTAGAAGCAGGGAATTGTGCAGTCTGTCCAGTGCTACCTGAGAGATGAGGAGAAGCAGGAAAGAGCCTTCCTTGTTGCATATGGTAAGATGAAGGAAGGCCACTGTTGACCTCAATAGCAAACACGTATTGAATACTTTCTATATGCCTGGCAGTATTCTATGTGCTTTTATATGTGCTAACTCATTAAGCCTCACAACAACCCTATGAGTTACTTTTATTATCCCCATCTTATAGTTGAAACTGAGGCAGCAAGAAGCTATGCTGCTTTTATACAAAAAAGTGAGTCACAGAATAGGGATAGGAACTAAGTTCAAAGTCCAAGCTTAACAAGCATGTTCTATTTCCCTCCTAAGTAATATATATATATGATATGAAAAACTAGTATGAAAGTGCAAAGTAAGTTGAGAGAATGGGAGGTAACAAAGTGGAGACCATATCTGAAGACAACTCTTGGGAGAAGTTTTAGAGTGATGAGAAGATAGGTGGGAGCTGGAAGAGGGCATAGGTCAAGGACATTTTCTGTTTGTTTTGCTTACAATAGGTGATAATAAACAGGTGTCCCTGCTGATGTTGATGATCTAGGTGAAGGAGGGTACTTCAATGAGGCCTGAAAGGGAGGCAAGGCTGTCAGCCAAGGGATGGCATATGTTGTTGCAAGTAGGAAGGGGAAAAGGTTACAGAGAAGTGAGCATTTTAGAGAGCAGAGGACAAATTTACCAGGGAAATTAGTGGGACTGACCAATGGGCAATGTTATTTGCCGTTTGATAATTTTGGTCCAAAAAGGGACCAATTAGCAAGATTCTGTCATGTTTTTCTCCATTTCTGGAGGAAAGTTTAGCTACTTGGGTTTAGGAGCAGAGTAAGGCTTAATTAGGGTTGGACAAGCAGGGCAAGTAGGATGGAGAGAGAAAGGAGCAAAATGATTTCAAGGCAGTGATCATAGCACTGAAACACGGTATTTAACAAGGGCTGAGTGATGGGTGGTGAGGAAGAATTTTCAGTTGATGAGCGTTTCCAGTGCTATTGGAGAATGTTGGGTCAGGGATGCTTGAGGGAAACTGGAGAGGAAGGAGCTTGTAGTTAGAAGGTGGTGACAACAAGATCCAGAGTATGACCACAGCAGTGGTGACCCAGATGGAGTATATCAATGAAGTTGAGGAAATTTAAAAAGTAAGAGACCAGGGCTTCCCTGGTGGCGCAGTGATTGAGAGTCCGCCTGCCGCTGCAGGGGACACGGGTTCGTGCCCCGGTACGGGAGGATCCCGCATGCCGCGGAGTGGCTGGGCCCGTGAGCCATGGCCGCCGGGCCTGCACGTCCGGAGCCTGTGCTCCGCGACGGGAGAGGCCACAACAGTGAGAGGCCCGTGTACCGCAAAAAAAAAAAAAAAAAAAAAAGTAAGAGACCAGAGTATTGGAAGGATTTTTTTTTTAATATGGATGTTGAAATTGTCAAGGATTATGATAGAAGTAGTTGTAGAAAGAAAGTTGGTGAGCCGAGTGCTAGAATTTCAGTGAACCAATGTAACTTAGTAGCCAGGTAATAGTCAAAAAGAGCAATATTGGCTAGTATGGTCAGATGAAATATTCTTCAGAAGAACTTGGAGTTTTGAAGAAGGTAGGGAGGTTTAGAAGTGGCCGTGGTGAATAAGGTAGGTAGGGACAGTACCTACCTACTAACTCTAAGCTTCAAGGTTTATGTATCCCAGAGGTAGGGGACTGCAAAAGAAGATCATTGTCAGGGGTCCATTGCAGGCAAGAAAAACTTTTAAAAGTATTTCAAAAAAAAAAGGGAGGGGACTTCCCTGGTGGTTCAGTGGTTAAGTCTCCACACTTCCAATGTAGGGGGTGTGGGTTCAATCCCTGGCCAGGGAACTAAGATCCCACGTGCCGTGTAGCCAAAAGAAAGCATTTCAATAGCAGGTTGGGGACAGTGCAGGGAGGTAGAGGCCAAAGACAGAGCTAGCAGTAATGATATTGTGAAACTATTCCAGGGAGAGGTGACAGGATCAGATGAGGACAGTAGAGATAGAGAAGAGATGTGAAAAAACTCTGTCCAAAGTAGAACTTGTTTTAGAGCTGACTGGTGATGATAATATTAGCAGAGAAAGGGAATACAGAAAAGAAGGACAGATTTGGGGGTAAGAAACTGAGGGGGTTTTTTGTTTTCTTTTAAATTGTTTGTCATGGTAGTAAATGCACACAGTGTAAAAATAAAAAAGTAATAAAAGCTTTGCCTCACTTCTCGCTACCTCACAGTCCTGTTTCCAGGGGGATATTTACTTGTATTACTTCTTTGATAATTTCCTCCCCACAGAATTCTCTGTTGTCTTTTTCTGCGATTTGTTTAGGCAATTATTGTCTTCCTGAATCAATTCTCTATTTTTTTAAAAGTATTTTTTCCCCTCTAATCTCACTTTTCTTTCTTCATTTCCCTGGTGAGAGGGACTACTTTTTGTGAGATTTCTTTGATGTTATCTTCTAATTTTTGAATAATTTTTTATGGCTATCTTATTTTAAATCCCAAGCACTCTTTGTTTTTTCTGTTTTTTCATAACATCGTGTACTTATTTTATTGTTGTAATATCTTTTCTCATCTCTAAGTACGTCAATTGCCATTTTTTTTCTTTGTACTTAACTGGCTCTGTTTCTTCCGGGTGCCTTTTTTCCCCCTTCATTTTCTCTTTTTCAGTTCTCAAATGTTTGTTAATCCCCATCCGACATTTATGTTCACAATGTGAATTTCTGTCTGTTCATACTTAAGAATGAGGCATTAAAAAGCTGAATGGCAGCTATGTCGGCATAAGCAGGGCTTGTTGATGGTGGATTTTGTTGTTGAGGGAATCTCCAAATACCTGGAAGCCTTCCCCTTGGGCTATTTAGTTTCTCAGAGAAGATTCTTCTAATCTTCCTGGTGAATATAAACCAGCTGCAGTTTTCCTGAGTAGCGTCTGAGAAGGTGGCTCTGTATATCACATTTCATTATGAAACACTGTCACTTTACTTATGTTTCAGATAGTGCATAAGCTCTGTTCTCCGTGGTACCTGGGGTCTCCATATGCTGAGCCCTTCCATGGTTCTGTAGGCTGAATCAGCTTTCTTTCCCCCCTTCACACCCTGCCCCCACCCAGTATCTATTTTATCATTTAGAAACCTTTAAAAGGAAAAGAGAAACGGAAGGGGAAAAAAGGCACCTGGAGGAAACAGAGCCAATTTAAAAAGCAGAAAAAAATTGTAACTCTTATTAATATTCTTAGTGATGGGATAAAACACCACATCCCTACTGTCCTAACCCCCCCCCTACTCTCCTAACTCAGTTATTTTTACCTCTGACCACTTTCCACCTTCCAGAAATTTGTTGAAATCTTTAGTTAACTGTTCTCTTCTGTCCTCTTTACCCTTGTGGATTTGTACCTTTTTTTTCCCCTTTCTTAAAGAAATTCCTTTTCCATCCTTTTAGCAGAGATTGGGGACAGAAAGGAGATAATTGTATATGATTATTCTGTTGTATTTAATTGGAAATCTTTAGTTGTAAACATATTGACATGGGGTACTTGTGGAGATGCAAGTTTATTGCCCAGGTGAGAAATACAGTTTAGGGATAGATATTTAGACTTCATCAGTTTGACCTAATTATTGAAGCTATGGGGATGGATCACATTTCCCAGGAGAAGTTTGAAGCATTATATTCATTGATTCATTCAACACATATTTATCAAATGCCTACTAGGCTGGAATATAGAGAAAGGACATAAAGGACATAGGGATAGGGAGAGAGGGGCCAAGATAGTGGAGTAGAAAGACCTTGAGCACACCTCCCCTCATGAGCACACCAAAATCACAACTGTCTGCAGAACAACTATCTATGAAACAGACCAGAATCTAACAGAAAAGATTTTCTACAACTGAAGACATAAAGAAGGAACCACAACAAGATGGGCAGGAATGATGGACTTGTGATATCAAGTCCTATACCTTTGGGTGGGTGACCCACAAACTGGAGAATAATTATACTGCAGAGGTTTTCCCACAGGAGTGATAGTTCTGAGCACCACGTCAGGCTCCCCAGCCTGGGGGTCCTGTACCAGGAAGATGAGCCCCTAGAGCATTTGGCTTTGAAGCCCAGCAGGGCTTATTTGGGGAGTCCCACAGGACTGGGAAATAGAGACTTCACTCTTAAAGGGTGCACACAAAATCTCATGTGCACTGGGACCCAGGACAAAAGCAGTAATTTGATAGGAGCCTGGACCAGACCTACCTACTGGTCTTGGAGAGTCTCTTGGAGAGGTGGGGGCAGGGGGCCCCTGCAGCTCACCCTTGGGACATAAACACTGGTGCCAGCCATATTTGGGAGCTTTCTACTACATGGGTACATCTGCTGGTGGCTGCTATTGTGGAATCCTCCCTCTAGCTCATTAGCACCAAGATCTGGCCCCACCCAACAGCCTGCAAGCACCAGGGCTGGGACACGTCAGGACAAACAACTAACTGGGCAGGGACACAGCCTCACCCATCAGCAGACAGGCTGCCTAAAGACCTCCCAAGCCAACAGTCACCTCTAGACACAGTCCTAGACAGAGCTCTGCCCACCAGAGGGCCAAGACCCAGCTCCACCCACCAGTGGGCAGGCACCAGCAATGGCCTCCAGGAAGCCTGCACAAGCCTCTAGACCAGCCTCACCCACCATGGGGCAGACACAAGACTTAAGAAAACCATAATCCTTAGCCTGCAGACCCAGCCTACCCACAGCAAGCCAGACCCTACCCTGGGAACAGTTGGGCCCTTGTCTTGCTGATCAGCAGGTCAACACAAGTTTCAGGACACTAGGCCTCATATCCAACTGTGTTAGGAACCAGTCCCTCCTCCACCAGTTATCTGACACCAGCTCTGGGAACCCTGGGCCCTGCAGCCATACTCCAGGACCTGGCTATGCCTGCTAAAAGTCTGGTACTAACTCCAGGACCTGGCTTCACCCACCAGTTAAGGGGCAACACCCTCGGAGTCTTCTAGACCCTGACTCTGCCCAACAGAGAGCCAGCACTAGACCTGGGGCCCCCTGGGGTTCTGCAGGTAGCTGCCTTGTGGCCAGGCCCCACTAACCAGCAGCCAGCAGCATCTGCACAAGGCAGGGCCTGGAAACTAACCAGGCTAGGGACCAACCAAGCCTACCAGACTGCCCACATAGCCTGACACAATAGAAGGAAACATGCAGCCCTCTTAGGGGAAACACCTAGAGCATATAGCTTGGGTGACAAAATGGGAGTGTGCTTGCTGGGATGCATAGGACGTCTCCTACAGAAGGCCACATCTCCAAGGTTGAGAAACGTAATTAATCTACCACATACATAAAAGTACAGATACCAACTTAGACAAAATTAAGCAGCAGAGGAGCATGTTCAAGAAAAGGAACAGTGGGAATTCCCTGGTGATCCAGTGCTTTGGACTCTGTGCTTTTACTGCCGAGGGTGTGGGTTCAATCCCTGGTTGGGGAACTAAGACCCCACAAACCGTGCAGCCTAGGCAAAAAAAAAAAAAAAGGAACAAGATAAAACCCAAGAAGAACTAAGTGAAGTGAGGACAGGCACTCTACCAGAGAAAGAGTTCAAAGTAATGATCATAAAGATGATGAAAGAACTGGGGAGGAGAATGGATGAAGAGTGAGAAGTTAGAAGTTTTTAACAAAGAGTTAGAAAATACAAAGAACAAGCAAAGAGATATGAACAATACAATAACTGAAATGAAAGATATACTAGTAGGAATCAATAGTAGACTAAATGAGGCAGAAGAACGGATCAGTGAGCTGGAAGACAAAGTAGTGGAAATCTTCACCACTGAACAGAAAAAAGAATGAGAAGAAATGAGGACAGTTTAAGAGACATCTGGGACAACATGAAATGCACTAATATTCACATTATAGGGGTCCCAGAAGGAGAAGAGAGAGAAAGGGTCTGAGAAAATATTTGAAGACATAAGAGCTGAAACTTCCCTAACCTGGGAAAGGAAAAAGTCACCTAAAGCCAGGAAGTACAGAGAGTCCCATACAGGATGAACCCAAAGAGGAACACATCAAGACACACTGTAATCAAAATGACAAACATTAAAAATAAAGAGAGAATATTAAAAGCAGCAAGGGAAAAGCAACAAATAACATACAAGGGAACTCCCATAAGGCTATCAGCTGAGTTTTCAGTAGAAACTCTGCAGACCAGAAGGGAGTGACACAGTATATTTAAAGTGATGGAAGGGAAAAACCTACAACCAATAATGTTATATACAGTGAGGCTCTTATTCAGATTTGATGGAGAAATCAAAAGCTTTTCAGACAAGCAAAAGCTAAAAGAGTTAAGTACCACCAAACCAGCTTCACAACAAATGTTAAAGGAATTTCTCTAGGTGCAACAGAAAAGGCCACAACTAGAAACAAGAAAATTATGAAATGAAAAATCTCACTGGTAAAGACAAACATACAGTAAAGGTAGTAAATCATCCACACACAAAAGTAGTAGGGTGGTTAAAAGACAAAACTACTAAAATCATCTGTATACACAATAAGCAGTTAAGGGATAACAAAACAGTTAGATGTGAAATATAATATCAAAAACAGTAATAGTAAGGGGAGGAAAGTACAAATGCAGGGTTTTTAAAATGCATTTGAAATTAGATCAGCAACATAAAACAATCATATATATAATTAATATATATTAAATAATATATAATTATAATATAATTTATATTAAACAATATATAATTAATATATATTAAATATTATATATGTATATATATGTGTATGTGTGTATATATATATATGTGTATATATATATATATATATATATATATATATATATATATATATATATATATATATATATATATATATATATACACACTGTTATACAAAAACCTCAGGGTAACTGCAAACCTAAAATCCACAATAGATACACACACAAGAAAGAAAAAAGAACCCAAACAAAACACTAAAGATAGTCATCAAATCACAAAAGAAGAGAGCAGAAGAGAAAAAAAGACCTACAAAAGCAAAACCAAAACAATTAACAAAGTGGCAATAAGAACAGACATATCAAATATTACCTTAAATGTAAATGAACTAAATGCTCCAACCAAAAGACAGAGTGGCTGAATGGATAAAAAAAACAAGACCTGTATATATGCTGCCTACAAGAGACTCACATCAGATCTACTGCCACACAGAGGCTGAAAGTGAGGGGACAGAAAATGCTATTCCATTCAAATTGAAAATTTTTAAAAATCCAGAGTAGCAATACTTATATCTGAAAAAATAGACTTTAAAATATGGCTGTTACAAGAGACAAAGAATGATACTACATCATGATTAAGGACACAATCCAAGAAATAAGATATATATATATATATATATATATATATAAAACAATTGTGTATATGTACATATATATGCACCCAACATAGGAACACCATAATGTATAAGGCAAATATTAACAGAAATAAAAGGAGAAATTGACAGTAACACAATAATAGTAGGGAACTTTAAAACCTTACTTACACCAAGGGACCGATCATTCAGACAGAAAATCAATAAACACAGACCATAAATAACACATTACACCAGATGCACTTAATTGATCGAGAGCATTCCATCCCAAAGCAGCAAATTCACATCCATTTCAAGTGCACATGGAACATTCTCCAGGATAGATCACATGCTAGGCCGCAAAACCAGCCTTGTTAAATTTAAGAAAACTGAAATCATATCAAGCATCTTTTCCTACCAGAATGCCATGAAACTAGATATCAACCACAAGAAAAAAAATGCAAGAATCACAAACACGTGGAGGCTAACCCATATGCTACTAATCAACAGATGGATCACTGAAAAAATCAAAGAGGAAATTAAAACATGCCTAGAGGAAATGAAAACAAAAAGATGATGATCCAAAACCCATGGGATGCAGCAAAAGAAGTTCTAAGAGGGAACTTTATAGCAATACAAGCTTACTTCAGGAAATAAGGAAAATCTCAAATAAACAACATAATCTTACAGTTAAAGAAATTAGAGAAAGAATAAACAAAAGCCAGAGTTAGTAGATGGCAAGATATCATAAAGATCAGAGCAGAACTAAATGAAATAGACACAAAAACAAAAAAACAGAAAAGAGCAATGTAACTAAAAGCTGTTTCTTTGGAAAGATAAAAGTGATAAACCCTTAGCCAGATTTGCCAAGGAAAAATTGGAGAGGAACCAAGTCAATAAAATTAGAAATGAAAAAGGAGTAGTTACAACCAACATCACAGAAATACAAAGGATCATAAGAGACTACAATGAAAAACTATACACCAATAAAATGGACAACCTAGAAGAAATGGACAAATTCTTAGAGAGGTACAACATCACAAGACTGTACTAGGAAGAAATAGAAAATATGAACAGACCAATTTCCAGTAATGAAATTAATCAGTACTTTAAAAACTTCCAACGAACAAAAGCCCAGGACCAGATGGCTTCACGGGTGAATTCTACCAAACATTTAGAGACGAGTTAATACCTATCCTTCTCAAATTTTTGCAATTAACTTCAGAGGAAGGAACACTTCTGGACTCATTCTCTGAGGTCAGCATCAACCTGATACCAAAGCCAGACAAAGACTTAAAAAAAAAAAGGGGGGGGGGGAGAGAGAGAGAGAGAAATTAGAGCCCAATATAACTGATGAACATAAATGCTAAAATCCTCAACAAAATATTACCAAACCAAATCCAACAATATATTAAAAGGATCATACACCATGATCATGTGGGATTTATTCCAGGGATCCAAGGATTTTTCAGTGTCCACAAATCAAAGTGATACACCACATTAACAAATTGAAGAAAAAAACCATATGATCATCTCAGTAGATACAGAAAAAAGCTTTTGATAAAATTCAACATCCGTTTGCACTAAAAAGTCCCCAGAAAGTGGGCATAGAGGGAAAATACCTCAACATAATAAAGGCCATATATGACAAACCCAGTGCTAACATCATACTCAATGGAGCAAAGCTGAAAGCATTTCCTCTGAGATCAGGAACAAGACAAAGATGCCCACTCTCGTCACTTTTATTCAACATAGTTTTGGAAGTCCTAGCCACAGCAATCAGAGAAGAAAAAGAAATAAAAGGAGTCCAAATTGGAAAAGTAGAAGTAAAACTGTCACTGTTTGTAGATGGCATGATATATAGAAAATCCTAAAGAGGCCACCAGAAAATTACTAGAGCTCATCAATGAATTCAGTGAAGTTGCAGGATACAAAATTAATATACAGAAATCTGTTCCATTTCTCTATACTAACAATGAACTATCAGAAAGAGAAATGAAACAATCCCATTAAAAAATAGGCAGAGGGCCTCCCTGGTGGCGCAGTGGTTAAGAGTCCGCCTGCCAATGCAGGGGATACGGGTTCGTGCCCCGGTCTGGGAGGATCCCATATGCCGCGGAGTGGCTGGGCCCGTGAGCCATGGCCGCTGGGCCTGCGCATCCGGAGCCTGTGCTCCGCAACGGGAGAGGCCACAACAGTGAGAGGCCCACATACCGCAAAAAAGAAAAAAAAAAAAAAAATAGGCAGAACACTCTTTGACATAAATCACAGCAATATTTTTTTATTCTATTACCTAAAAGGAAGGAAATAAAAACAAACATAGACAAATGGGATCTAATTAAAACTAAAAGCTTTCACACAGTTAAGGAAACCATTGACAAGATGAAAAGAAAATCTACTGAATGTGAGAAAATATTTGCAAATGATATGAACAATAAGGGGTTAATATCCAACATATAGAAACAGCTCAAAAACTTCACATCAAAAAAACAAGGAACCCGATTAAAAAATGGGCAGAGGCACTAAATAGACATTTCTCCAAAGAAGACATACAGATGGCCAGAAAGCACATGAAAAGATGCTCAACCTCATTCATCATCAGAGAAATGTAGATCAAAACCACAATGAAATATCACCTCACATCTGTCAGAATGGATATTATCAAAAAGAATTGAAAATAACAAACATTGGAGAAAAAAGAAACCTTATACATTGTTTGTGGAATGTAAACTGGTGCAGCCACTGTGGAAAACAGTACGGAGGTTTCTCAAAAAACAAAAATAGAACTACAATGAGACCAGCAATTACACTCCTGTGTATATATGTATATATAAAAAATTAATTGGAAAATATACATGCACACCAATGTTCATAGCAGCGTTATTTACAAGTGCCAAGATATGGAAGAAACCTAAGTGTATATCAAGTGATGAATAGATAAAACTGTGGTATATATATATTCAATGGAATATACCTCATGGTAACTACAAACAAAAATCTACAATAGATACACACACACAAAAGAAAAAATAATCCAAACACAACACTAAAGATAGTCATCAAATCACAAGAGAATAGAACAAAAGAAGAGAATGAAAAGACCAACAGAAACAAAGCCAAAACAATTAACAAAGTGGCAATAAGAATAGACATATCAATAATTACCTTAAATGTAAATGGATTAAATGCTCCAACCAAAAGACATAAACTGGCTGAATGCATACAAAAACAAGGCCCGTATATATGCTATCCACAAGAGACCCACTTCAGATCTAGAGCCACAAACAGACTGAAAGTGAGGGGATGGAAAAATGTATTCCATGAGAATGGAAATCAAAAGAAAGATGGAGTAGTAATACACATATCAGTCAAAATAGACTTTAAAATAAAGACTGTTACAAGAGACAAGGACACTACAGCCCTCCCATCAGGACACTTGCACAGGCTTCTTAGATAGCCTCATCCACCAGAGGGCAGACAGCAGAAGAAAGAAGAACTACAATCCTGCATCCTGTGGAATGAAAGCCACATTCACAGAAAGACAGACAAAGTGAAAAGGCAGACTATGTACCAAATGAAGGAACAAGATAAAACCCCAGAAAAACAACTAAATGAAATGGAGATAGGCAACCTTCCAGAAAAAGAATACAAAATCATGATAGTGAAGATGACCCAGGACCTCAGAAAAAGAATGGAGGCAAACATCAAGAAAATGCAAGAAATGTTTAACAAAGACCTAGAAGAAATACAGAACAAACACATAGAAAAATTAAAGAACAAACAAACAGAGATGAACAATACAATAGCTGAAATGAAAAATACACTAGAAGGAATGAATAGCAAAATAACTGAGGCAGAAGAATGGATAAGTGACCTGGAAGACAGGATGGCGGAATTCAATGCTGCAGAACAGAATAAAGAAAACAGAATGAAAAGAAATGAAGACAGCCTAAGAGACCTCTGTGACATTAAACTCAACAACATTCACATTATAAGGGTCCCAGAAGGAGAAGAGGTAGAAAAAGAACACGAGAAAATATTTCAAGAGATTATAGTCGAATACTTCCCTAACGTGGGAAAGGAAATAGCCACCCAAGTGCAGAAAGCACAGAGAGTCCCAAGCAGGATAAACCCAAGGAGAAACACATCAAGACACACAGTAATCAAATTGACAAGATTTAAAGACAAAGAAAAATTATCGAAAGCAACAAGGGAAAAAGGACAAATGACATAAAAGGGAACTCCAGTAAGGTTAAAAGCTGATTTCTCAGCAGAAAGGAGTGCCACAATATATTTAAAGTGATGAAGAACCTACAACCAAGATTACTCTGTCCACCAAGCATAACATTCAGATTTGATGGAGAAATCAAAAGTTTACAGACAAGCAAAAGCTAAGAGAATTCAGCACCACTAAACCAGCTCTACAACAAATGCTAAAGGAAACATAAGAGAAGAAAAGGACAAACAAAAAAAACCCCACCCAAAACAATTAAGAAAATAGTAATAGGAACATACATATCGATAAATACCTTAAATGTGAATTCATTAAAAGCTCCAACCAAAAGGCAAACAATGGCTGAATGGTTAAAAGAAATAAGACCCATATATATGCTGTCTAAAAGAGACCCACTTCAGACCTAGGGGCACATAAAGACTGAAAGTGAGGGGATGGAAAATGATATTCCATGCAAATGGAAACCAAAAGAAAGATGGAGTAACAATACTCATATCAGATAAAATAGATTGTAAAATAAAGAATGTTACAAGAGACAAGGAAGGACACTACAAAATGTTCAAGGAATCAATCCAAGAAAACATAACAATTATAAATAGACATGCACCCAACATAGGAGCACCTCAATACATAAGGCAACTGCTAACAGCTATAAAAGAGGAAATCAACAGTAACACAATAATAGTGGGGGACTTTAACACCTCACTTATATCAATGGACAGATCATCCAAAATGAAAATAAATAAGTAAACACAAGCTTTAAATGACACAACAGACCAGATAGATTTAATTGATATTTATAGGACATTCCATCCAAAAACAACAAATTACACTTTCTTCACAGGTGCACATGGAACATTCTCCAGGATAGACCACATCTTGGGTCACAAATCAAGCCTCAGTAAACTTAAGAAAATTGAAACCATATCAAGCATCTTTTCTGACCACAACACTATGAGATTAGAGATGAATTACTGGGGGAAAAAAACGTAAAAAACTCAAACACATGGAGGCTAAACAATACGTTATTAAATAACCAAGAGATCACTGAGGAAATAAAAAAAATACCTAGAGACAAATGACAATGAAAACGCAATGATCCAAAACCTATGGGAGGCAGCAAAAGCAGTTCTAAGAGGGAAGTTTATATCAATACAATCCTACATCAAGAAACAAGGAAAACCTCAAATAGACCATTTAACCTTACACCAAAAGAAACTAGAGAAAGAAGAACAAACAAAAACCAAAGTTAGTAGAAGGAAAGAACTCATAAAATCAGAGAAAAAAATAAATGAAATA
Source organism: Mesoplodon densirostris (assembly GCF_025265405.1). NCBI lineage: Eukaryota > Metazoa > Chordata > Mammalia > Artiodactyla > Ziphiidae > Mesoplodon > Mesoplodon densirostris. The sequence continues at coordinate 32,005,820 of NC_082667.1, forward strand.
GAAACAAAGAAAACAATAGCAAAGATCAATAAAACTAAAAGCTGGTTCTTTGAGAAGATAAAGAAAATTGAGAAACCTTTAGCCGGACTCATCAAGAAAAAGAGGGAGAGGACTCAAAACAATAAAATTAGAAATGAAAAAGGAGAAATTACAACACACACCTCAGAAATACAAAGCATCATAAGAGACCACTACAACCAGCTCTATGCTAATAAAATGGACAACCTGGAAGAAATGGATAAATTCTTAGAAAAGTATAACCTTCCAAGACTGACCGGAAAGAATAGAAAATAGGCACAGAACAATCACAAGTAAGGAAATTGAAAATGTGATTAAAAATCTTCCAACAAGCAAAAGACCAGGACCGGATGGCTTCACAGGTGAATTCTATCAAATGTTTAGAGAAGAGCTAACAGCCATCCTTCTCAAACTCTTCCATAAAACTGCAGAGGAAAGAACACTCCCAAACTCATTCTATGAGGCCACCATCACCGTGATACCAAAACCAGACAAAGATACTACAAAAAGAGAAAACTCCAGGCCAATATCACTGATGAATATAGATGCAAAAATCCCCCCAAAATAATAGCAAACAGAACCCAACAACACATTAAAAGGGTCATATACCATGATTAAGTGGGATTTATCCCAGGGATTCAAGTATTCTTCAATATACATAAATTAATCAACATGATACACTATATTAACAAATTGAAGAATAAAAACCATATGATCATCTCAATAGATGCAGAGAAAGTTTTGACAAAATTTAACACCAATTTATGATAAAAATTCTCCAGAAAATGGGCATACAGGGAACCTGCCTCAACATAATAAAGGCCATATATGACAAACCCACAGCAAACATCATTCTCAATGTTGAAAAACTGAAAGCATTTCCTCTAAGACCAGGAGCAAGACAAGGATGTCCACTCTTGTCACTATTATTTAACATAGTTTTGGAATTCCTTGCATGGAAATCAGAGAAGAAAAAGAAAAGGAATACAAATTGGAAAAGAAGAAGTAAAATTGTCACTGTTTGCAGATGACATGATACTATACATAGAGAATCCTAAACATGCCACCAGAAAACTACTAGAGCTCATCAATGAAGTTGATAAAGTTGTAGGATACAAAATTAATGCACAGAAATCTCTTGCATTCCTATACACTAACAACGAAGATCAGAAAGAGAAATTAAGGAAGCAATCCCATTCACCACTGCAACAAAAAGAATAAAATATCTAGGAATAAACCTACCTAAGGATGTAAAAGACCTGTACTCTGAAAACTATAAGACACTGATGAAAGAAATCAAAGATAACACAAACAGATGGAGAGATATACCATGTTCTTGGATTGGAAGAATCAATATTGAGAAGATGGCTATACTACTCAAAGCAATCTACAGATTCAATGCAATCCCTATCAAATTACCAGTGGCATTTTTTATGGACCTCGAACAAAAAAATCTTAAAATTTGTATGGAGACACAAAAGACCCCGAATAGCCAAAGCAGTCTTTAGGGAAAAAAACAGAGCTAGAGGAATCAGGCTCCTTGACTTCAGACTATACTACAAAGCTACAGTAATCAAGACAATATGGTACTGGCATAAAAACAGACATAGAGATCAATGGAACAGGATAGAAGGCCCAGAGATAAACCCACGCACCTATGGTCAACTAATTTATGACAAAGGAGGCAAGGATATACAATGGAGAAAAGACCATCTCTTCAATAAGTGGTGCTGGTAAAACTGGACAGCTACATGTAAAAGAATGAAATTAGAATCCTCCTTAACACCAAACACAAAAATAAACTCAAAATGGATTAAAGACCTAAATGTAAGACTAGATACTATAAATCTCAGAGGAAAACATAGGCAGACCACCCTTGACGTAAATTGCAGCGGTATCTTTTAGGATATACCTTCTATAGTAATGAAAAAAATAATAATAAATAAACCAATGGGACCCAATTAAACATAAAAGCTTTTGCACAGCAACAGAAACCATAAACATAACTAAAAGACAACCCACAGAATGGGATAACATATTTGCAAATGAAACGACCAACAAGGGATAAATCTCCAAAATATAAAAACAGGTCATGCAGCTCTGTATAAAAAAACCCAAAAAACAAAACCCCAATCAAAAAATGGGCAGGGGGCTTCCCTGGTGGCGCAGTGGTTGAGAGTCTGCCTGCCGATGAAAGGGACACGGGTTCATGCCCCGGTATGGGAAGATCCCACATGCCACAGAGCGGCTAGGCCCGTGAGCCATGGCCTCTGAGCCTGCACGTCTGGAGCCTGTGCTCTGCAATGGGAGAGGCCACAACAGTGAGAGGCCCGCATATGGCAAAAAAAAAATAAAAATAAAAGGGCAGGGTGGGGGCCCTGAACCAAAATGGCAGAGTTGAAGGACGTGCTCTCACTCCCCCTTGTGAGAACACCAGAATCACAACTAGCTGCTGGACAATCATCGACAGGAAGACACTAGAACTCACCAAAAATGATACCGCACATCCAAAGACAATGGAGAAACCACAATGAGACAGTAGGAGGGGCGCAATCACAGTAAAATCAAATCCCATAACTGCTAGGTAGGTGACTCACAGACTGGTGAACACTTATACCACAGAAGTCCACCCACTGGAGTGAAGGTTCTGAGCCCTACATCAGGCTTCACAACCTGGGGGTCCGGCAACGGGAGGAGGTATTCCTAGAGAATCAGATTTGAAGGCTAGTGGTATTTGATTGCAGGACTTCGACAGGACAGGGGGAAACAGAGACTCCACACTTGGAGGGCACACAAAGTAGTGTGTGCATCGGGACCCAGGGGAAGGTGCAGTGACCCCAGGGAAGACTGAACCAGACCTACCTGCTAGTGTTGGAGGGTATCCTGCAGAGGTGGGGGGTGGCTGTGTCTCACCATGAGGACAAGGACACTGGCAGCAGAAATTCTGGGAAGTACTCCTTGGTATGAGCCCTGCCAGAGTCTGCCATTAGCCCCACCAAGGAGCCCAGGTAGGCTCCAGTGTTGAGTCGCCTCAGGCCAAAAAACCAACAGGGAGGGAACCCAGCCCAACACATCAGCAGTCAAGCGGATTAAAGTTTTACTGAGGTCTGCCCACCAGAGCAACAGTCAGCTCTATCCACCACCAGTCCCTCCTATCAGGAAACTTGCACAAGAATCTTAGCCTCATCCACCAGAGGGCAGACAGCAGAAGTAAGAAGAACTAAAATCCTGCAGCCTGTGGAACAACAACAACAAAAAAAACATTCACAGAAAGATAGACAAGATGAAAAGGCAGAGGGCTATGTACCATATGAAGGAACAAGATAAAACCCCAGAAAAACAACTAAATGAAGTGGAGCTAGGCAACCTTCCAGAAAAAGAATTCAGAAAAATGATAGTGAAGATGATTCAGGACCTCGGAAAAACAATGGAGGCAAAGATCGAGAAGATGCAAGAAATGTTTAAAAAAGACCTAGAAGAATTAAAGAACAAACAAACAGAGATGAACAATAAAATAACAGAAATGAAAACTACCCTAGAAGGAATCAATAGCAAAACAACTGAGGCAGAAGAACGGATAAGTGACCTGAAAGACAGAATGGTGGAGCTCACTGCTGTGGAACAGAATAAAGAAAAAACAATGGAAAGAAATGAAGACAGCCTAAGAGACCTCTGGGACAATATTAAACACAACAACATTCGCATTATAGGGATCCCAGAAGGAGAAGAGAGAGAGAAAGACAAGAGAAGATACTTGAAGAGATTATAGTCATAAACTTCCTTAATGTGGGAAAGGAAATAGCCACTCAAGTCCAGGAAGCCCAGTGAGTCCCATACAGAATTAACACAAGGAGAAACATGCAGAGACACATAGTAATCAAACTGGCCAAAATTAAAGATAAAGAAAAATTATTGAAAGCAGCAAGGGAAAAATGACAAACAACATACAAGGGAACTCCCATGAGGTTAATAGCTGATTTCTCACCAGAAACTCTCCAAGCCAGAAGGGAGTGGCATGATATACTTAAAGTGATGAAAGGGAAGAAGCTACAACCAAGATTACTCAACTCAGCAAAGATCTCCTTCAGATTCGATGGAGAAATCAAAAGCTTTACAGACAAGCAAAAGCTAAGAGAATTCAGCATCAGCAAATCAGCTGTCAAACAAATGCTAAAGGAACTTCTCTAAGTGGGAAACACAAGAGAAGAAAAGGACCTACAAAAACAAACCCAAAACAATTAAGAAAATGGTCATAGGAACATACATATCGATAATTATCTTAAACGTCAATGGATTAAATACTCCAACCAAAAGACACAGGCTTGCCTAATGGATACAAAAACAAGACCCATATATATGCTGTCTAAAAGAGACCCACTTCAGACCTAGGGACACATACAGACTGAAAGTGAGGGGATGGAAAAAGATATTCCATGCAAATGGAAATCAAAAGAAAGATGGAGTAGCAATACTCATATCAGATAAAATAGATTTTAAAATAAGATATGTTACAAGAGACAAGGAAGGACACTACGTAATGATCAAGGGATCAATCCAAGAAGAAGATATAACAATTATAACTAGATATGCACCCAACATAGGAGCATCTCAATACATAAGGCAACTGCTAACAGCTATGAAAGAGGAAATCGACAGTAACACAACAATAGTGGGGGACTTTAACACCTCACTTACACCAATGGACAGATCATCCAAAATGAAAATAAATAAGGAAACAGAAGCCTTAAATGACACAATAGACCAGATAGATTTAGTTGATATTTATAGGACAGTCCATCCAAAAACAGCAGATTACACTTTCTTCTGAAGTGCACATGGAACATTCTGCAGGATAGATCACATCTTGGGTCACAAATCAAGCCTCAGTAAATTTAAGAAAATTGAAATCATATCAAGCATCTTTTCTGACCACAACTCTATGAGATTAAAAATGAATTACTGGGAAAAAACATAAAAATCACAAACAAATGGAGGCTAAACAATACGTTACTAAATAACCAAGACATCACTGAAGAAATCAAAGAGGAAATAAAAAAATACCTAGAGACAAATGACAATGAAAACACGACGATCCAAAACCTACAGGATGCAGCAAAAGCAGTTCTAAGAGGGAAGTTTATAGCTCTACAAGACTACCTCAAGAAACAAGAAAAATCTCAAATAAACTATCTAACCTTACACCTAAAGGAACTAGAGAAAGAAGATGAAACAAAACCCAAGGTGAGCAGAAGGAAAGAAATGATAAAGATCAGAGCAGAAATAAATGAAGTAGAAACAAAGAAAACAACAGCAAAGATCAATAAAACTAAAAGCTGGTTCTTTGAGAAGATAAACAAAATTGAGAAACCATTAGCCAGACTCATCAAGAAAAAGAGAGGACTCAAATCAATAAAATTAGGAATGAAAAAGGAGAAGTTACAACAGACACTGCAGAGATACAAAGCATCATAAGAGACTACTACAAGCAACTCTATGCCAATAAAATGGACAACCTGGAAGAAATGGACAAATTCTTAGAAAGGTAAAACCTTCCAAGACTGAACCAGGAAGAAATAGAAAATATGAACAGACCAATCACAAGTAACTAAATTGAAACTGTGATTAAAAATCTTCCAACAAACAAAAATCCAGGACCAGATGGCTTCACAGGTGAATTCTATGAAACATTCAGAGAAGAGGTAACCCCCATCCTTCTCAAACTCTTCCAAAAAATTGCAGAGGAAGGAACGCTCCCAAACTCATTCTATGAGGCCACCATCACCCTGATACCAAAACCAGACAAAGATACTACAAAAAAGGAAAGATACAGGCCAGTATCACTGATGAATACAGATGCAAAATCCTCAACAACATACTAGCAAACAAAATCCAACAACACATTTAAAGGATCATACACCATGATCAAGTGGGATTTACCTCAGGGATGCAAGAATTCTTCAATATATGCAAATCAATCAATGTGATACACCATATTAACAAACTGAAGAATAAAAACCATATGATTATCTCAATAGATGCAGAAAAAGCTTTTGACAAAATTCAACACCCATTTATGATAAGAACTCTCTAGAAAGTGGGCATAGAGGGAACCTACCTCAACATAATAAAGGCCATATACGACAAGCCCACAGCAAACATCATTCTCAATGGTGAAAAACTGAAAGCATTTCCTCTAAGATCAGGAGCAAGACAAGGATGTCCACTCTCACCACTATTATTCAACATAGTTTTGGAAGTCCTAGCCACAGCAATCAGAGAAGGAAAAGAAATAAAAGGAATACAAATTGGAAAAGAAGAAGTAAAACTGTCACTGTTTGCAGATGCCATGATACTATACATAGAGAATCCTAAAGATGCCACCAGAAAAATACTAGAGCTAATCAATGAATTTGGTAAAATTGTAGGATACAAAATTAATGCATAGAAATCTCTTGCATTCCTATACACTAATGATGAATAATCTGAAAGAGAAATTAAGGAAACACTCCCACTTACCATTACAACATAAAGAATAAAACACCTAGGAAAAATCCCACCTAAGGAGACCAAAGACCTGTATGCAGAAAACTATAAGACAATGATGAAAGAAATTAAAGATGATACCAACAGATGGAGAGCTATACCATGTTCTTGGATTAGAAGAATCAGTATTCTGAAAATGACTATACTACCCAAAGCAATCAACTTATTCAGTGCATTCCCTATCAAATTACCAATGACATTTTTTATGGAACTCGAACAAAAAAGTCTTAAAATTTGTATGGAGACACAAAAGACCCCAAATAGCCAAAGCAGTCTTAAGGGGAAAAAATGGAGCTGGAGGAATCAGACTCCCTGACTTCAGACTATACTACAAAGCTACAGTAATCAAGTCAGTATGGTACTGGCACAAACCCAGAAACACAGATCAATGGAACAAAATAGAAAGCCCAGAGGTAAACCCACGCACCTATGGTCAACTAATCTATGACAAAGGAGGCAAGGATATACAATGGAGAAAAGACAGTCTCTTCAATAAGTGGTGCTGGGAAAATTGGACAGCTACATGTAAAAGAATAAAATTAGAACACTCTTCAACTGCATACACAAAAATAAACTCAAAATGGATTAGAGACCTAAACGTAATACCGGACACTGTAAAACTCTTAGAGGAAAACATAGGAAGAACACTCTTTGACATAAATCATAGCAAGATCTTTGATACACCTCCTAGAGTAATGGAAATAAAAACAAAAATAAACAAATGGGACCTAATGAAACTTAAAAGCTTTTGCACAGCAAAGGAAACTACAAACAAGACAAAAAGACAACCCTCAGAATGGAAGAAAATATTTGCAAATGAATCAATGGACAAAGGATTAATCTCCAAAATATATAAACAACTCATGCAGCTCAATATTAAAAAAACAAACAACCCAATCAAAAAATGTGCAGAAAACCTAAATAGACATTTCTCCAAACAAGACATACAGATGTCCAAGAAGCACATGAAAAGCTGCTCAACATCACTAATAATTAGAGAAATGCAAATCAAAACTACAATTAGCTGTCACCTCACATCGGTTAGAACAGGCATCATCAGAAAATCTACAGAGAAGAAATACTGGAGAGGGTGTGGAGAAAAGGGAACCAACTGTCTTGCACTGTTGGTGGGAATGTAAATTGATACAGCCACTATGGAGAACGGTATGGAGGTTCCTTAAAAAACTTAAAATAGAATTACCATATGATCCAGCAATCCCACTACTGGGCATATACCCAGAGTAAACTGTAATTCAAAAAGACACATGCACCCCAATGTTCACTGCAGCACTATTTACAATAGCCAGGTCATGGAACCAACCTAAATGCCCATCCACAGATGAATGGATAAAGATGTGGTACATATATACAATGGAATATTACTCAGCCATAAAAAGGAACGAAATTGGGTCATTTGTTGAGACATGGATGTATCTAGAGACTGTCATACAGAGTGAAGTAAGTCAGAAAGAGAAAAAGAAATATCGTATATTAACGCATGTATGTGGAACCTAGGAAAATTGTACAGATGAACCAGTTTGCAGGGCAGAAGTTGAGACACATATGTAGAGAACGTATGGACACCAACCAAGGGGGGAAAGTGGGGGTGGGGGTTGGGGTGTGATGAATTGGGCAATTGGGATTGACATGTATACACTGTTGTGTATAAAATTGATGACTAATAAGAACCTGCTGTATAAAAAAAAAAAATAAGATTCAAAAATTAAAAGAAAAAAATGGGCATAAGAACTAAATATACATTTCTTCAAAGAAGACATACAGTTGTCCAAAAAGCACATGAAAAGATGTTCAATGTCACAAATTATCAGAGAAATGCAAATTGTCTTCATGAAAAAGTCTACAAACAACAAATGCTGGAGAGGGTGTGGAGAAAAGGGAACCCTCCTACACTGTTGGTGGGAATGTAAATTGGTAAAACCACTATGGAGAACATTATGGAGGTTCCTTAGAAATCTAAAAATAGAAATATCACATGACCCAGCAATCCTACTCCTAGGCATATGCCTGGAGAAAAACATAATTCAAAAAGATATATGCACCACAATGTTCATTGCAGCACTATTTACAATACTAAAGACATGGAAGCAACGTAAATGTCCATCAACAGAGGAATAAAGAAGATGTGGTTCCTATATATAATGGAATATTACTGAGCCATAAAAAAGAACAAAATAATGCCATGTGTAACAACATGGATGGACCTAGAGATTGTCATACTAAGTGAAGTAAGTCAGACAGAGAAAGACATATATGATATTACTCCTATGTGGAATCAATTTTTAAAAAACTAATACAAATGAACTTATTTACAAAACAGAAACAGACTTACAGATAACGAAAACAAACTTATGGTTACCAAAGGTGAAACCTGGGGGAGGGGGAGGGATAAGTCAGGAGTTTGGGATTAATATATACACACTACTATATATAATATAGATAATCAACAAGGACCTACTGTATAGCACAGGGAACTCTATTCAGTATTCTGTAATAACCTATATGGGAAAAGAATCTGAAAAAGAATTAATATATGTATATGTATAACTAAATCTCTTTGCTGTACATCTGAAACTAACACAGTATTATAAATCAACTATACTCCAATATAAAATAAAAATTCAATTAAAAAATGAAATATGCATTCAATGTAAAAACAAAATGGACAGAAGAATGGATTAGACATTTTTCCCAAGAGGAAATGTAGATGGCTAGCATGCCCATGAAAAGATGCTCAACATCATTCATCATCAGGGAAATGCAGATCAAAACCACAATGAAATATCACCTCTCATCAATCAGAATGGCTATTATCGAAAAGAACACAAATAACAAACATTGGCAAGGATGTGGAGGAAAGGGAACCCTAGTACACTGTTTGTGGGAATGTAAATTGGTGCAGCCACTGTGGAAGACAGTATAGAGGTTTCTCAAAAAACTAAAAATAGAACTACTATATGAGCCAGAAATTCTACTCCTGGGTATATATATATTTTTAAAAACTCCACTAATTCGAAGAGATACATGCACCTCAATGTTCATAACAGCATTATTTCCAATTGCCAAGATATGGAAGCAACCTAAGTGTCCATCAAGCAATGAATGGGTAAAGTTGTGGTATATATGTACATAGGAATAGTACTTAACCATAAAAAATGAAATTTTGCCACTTGTAGCAACATGGATGGAATTGGGGGGCATTATGCTAAGTGAAAGAAGTCAGACAAAGAAAGACACATACTGTATGATATCACTTATATGTGGAATCTAAAATATACAACAAACTAGTGACTATAACAAAAAAGAAGCAGACTCAGATATAGAGAACAAATTAGTGGTTACCAGTAGGAAGAGAGAAGGGGGGAAGGACAACTTAGGGGGAGGGGAGCAAGAGGTACAAACTATTAGGTATAAAATAAGCTACAAGGATAAATTGTACAGCATGGGGAATATAACATATATTTTATAATTACTGTACATGGAATATAACCTTCAAAAATTATGAATCACTGTACTATACACCTGTAATTTAAATAACATTATGCATCAACTATACTTCAATTTTAAAAATGTAGGGATAAGGATATAAAGAGGGAGAGAAACCATTGGAAAAGCAATGTGGAAGGTGGGAAGAGGGTGCAAGGAGGTGCTCTCGCTGTGAGACAGGGAAGTTTGAAGGGGGAGTTGATGGTTCTATAATATCAAATGTTGTATAAAGTTTCGTACAGAATGAGGGAAGCCTTCTATTTGCTTATTCCACTGGTACTTATTGCATTTCTAGCACTGTGCTATATTCTTGGGGTGCAGTGGTCAACAACACTGACCTAATCTTGAACCTGTTAGAGCTTACATTCTAGGGGAGATGACCATTAAACCAGTCCTTACACCGAAGCACAAGTTATGAGGCCACCTTAGGAGGAAGCTAACCTTCGTTGGGGTCAGAAAAAGCTTCCAGGAGGAAGTGATTAAGCTGAGACTCAGTTTTGTCCTGCAGCCTCAAATAAATGACCCGAATAAACAAAGCTTAGCATTTAATCATTTTGGTGGCTGAAGAGTAAAGAAGGGGCTTAGAACAATGGTGATTCCATGTGCAACCTTTCTTTCCAAGACCAAGGATAGGTGATATGACAGCTCTTGAACATCAATGTGACTTTCAGATTGCTGGTATACATGGACACACTGCTACAAAGTTACAGGGGAAATTTCTAATATCTTAGTAATTTCTAAAGAAAATCTTTAGACTTCCATGGGAAAGTACGCCTTGAAGTTTGATGATAAAAATAGACCATCTGTGGCCTCAGCATCTGAAGTAATACAGATGGGGCTATTTATTTAAAAAATAAATTACTGGTGATCTCATTAGCAATTCAAAGTTTGGACTTTCAGACTTTCTTCTTATGCTACCCATGGCCCAGGTGGATAACAAAACTTTGAGTAGTTTATGCTCACAAATTATACTTTATGACTTAAACTAAAACTTCTTTATCCAAAAAAGAAAACACAACAAATAATATTCAAGTATTTACTGTGTCTATTAATATTGTAAATTAAATTCATATGTTGGCTTGAGAAAAAATGAAACATACAAAGTAGCTTTATAGTGAATATTTACATACTATTGTTGCTAATGGCAGCCTGCCTGAGAGAGAAAATTTTTCAGAAAGGGAAGTGGTATCTTGAATTTCTTCTTAAAAATGGAAGCGGGTAGGAACACTGGAGAAGGGAAAATATTCAATTATCTGTCAGTAGGGAGAAGGCTGTACCTTATAGGACAAAAAAGTTGGGAAGGAACACAGTCCTTTTCTTTCCCAGAAAACACAGAGCCACTTCCCTTGCCTTTCTCACTCCTATGCTCTAAGCTGATAGAACTAGCATAGGAACCTGGCAAAAAGGAGGAGCTGGTCCCTTGCCACCAACTTCAGGGTCCTGGGAACCATCTGAAGGCCAGAGGGAGATGGGAGCGATCTTTGTTTCTCTTTGGTGGCCGCTGCACAGGGTAGCGTGGGAGCGGAATGTTTTCTTAGTTTGAATAAATTTACCAAAACAACCACCCAGTGCCTACCTCCTTGTAACTTCCACTCCCTCGGCCAAGGGCTTTCCTCTCTGGGTGTAGGCCGAGATGCAAAGTGCCCACCTAGGTAAATCTAAAAGGTGTCTGTCTCTCAATAAACTAGAAGAAATTCTCACCAAATTCTTTAGCTGTGCAATGTTAGACTAGATATCTTGAAGGCTCCTTTCTGCTGTAAGCTTCTATTATTCTGTGTGGTTCATTTTTGTATTTTTAGAATGTGAACTTAAGTCACTGCTTATTCCCTAGTAAGGATAGTGAGGGGAATGTCCCCTTCCTCTTAGAGTGTGACATAAAAACATCTGACTTCAGGAAGCCTTCCGATGGGCTATGCCCAGTTTTGCCAGAAGGCAGCCTGCCTCAGGGGAGCAGTAGAAATTCACCTGAGTTTGAATATGTACTCTGCTACCTGGGCTGTGGGAACTAGATACGTCACCACCTCTCTAAGCCTCAGTTTATTCTTCTAAAAAATGGACTTAATAATCTTTTCTCCATAAGATGTTTGCAAAGATTAGTATACCATGTAAAGTACCTCATACAATGTTTGACTCATGAAAGATGCTTCATATATTATTTTGTATATTTATTTATTGATGCAAGTAACATTATACTTCCTGGCAGTAGATTGTATGAGGCTACAAATTTTCCAACAAGTTGTATAATTAAGGGGAATTCCTCATGGTTGCCACTGTGATGTTTTCTGCATTGTGGTGCCATTTTTTTGTAATTGTTTTATGAAACATTTGGTCTTTGAAAGTTACAGAGGCACTTTTGATACATTAATGCTTTATGCGATGTCAGTCTTTTCAAGATGTGGAGCCTTTAATGTAATTGGTTTCTTTGTTAAGACTTTGCAGAAATGTCCATGTGAATTTGATGAGGGAAAATCCTGGCATATTTTGGCTTTTCTCTTGCTAGGTTGGTTTGCCTAATTAAATTTGAAGCTTTGCCAGTGTGCATCTTGGAAACTCATTTACGTTGTCTTTGGCTGAAATGATGGAGAGTTGTTTCTCATAATTCATAAGAGTCAAAGAGAAAGATTAAAATTTAAGAAAGTTAAAACCTTATGTTAGTTTAGATTCTCTGAGAAACAGACACCAAGACATAATTAGTCATGCAAGAGATTATTTGAGTAATAACCTACGAGGGAAAACAGGGAGGGAGCCAGAGGAGGCCAGGAGGCCCATCAGACCATGATGTAGGTCTGACCCCTGTGGAGGAGAGAGGGAAGGAAGGAAGTTGGGGAGGAAGAAACTTAGGTTGCAGTGCAGTTCTAAGAAAAGTTCAGTGAGGCTAGTGAGTCCCTCACTCCAAGCTGCCCACCAGAGGAGTCCACATCTGCAGTAACTGATCTGCTGTAGAGCCCCCGCCGTGCTCAGTCAGTAGCGGCCAGCATGTGGGAAGAATGGCCTTGGCGGTGGTTTTCCTCAAGTATCAGTGTCACAACATATTTGAAAAGGAACAGAGGTTGCTGCATTGAGACACACTTGACAATATTCTAAAAGGCTAGGGTAGGGATCAGGCCTCTGTCCTGTTCTATCAGCTCTGCCAAGTGTCCAGGTCTAGAAACCTGGGCTTAGCCATCCTTCACATGCCTCTCCCACATTCTTAACTCCATCTAATCAGTCACTGATTGCCCCTGATTTTATTCCCTAAATCAGTGATTCTCTCCACGTGTCTGCACATTAGAATCATCTGGGGATCTTTTAAAAATTCCAAAGGCCAGGCCACATCCCAGATCAATGGAATCACAAGCTCTTTTTGAAGCTCCCCCAGTGATTCCAATGTGCAGACAAGTTTGTAAACCGCTGTCTTAAATATTGGAAACCACTGTCTTAAATATTTTTCAAATCTGACTTCTCTCCATCCCTATTCCCTTGGCCCCAGTCACTTCTCACTTGGATGACTGCACCCACCAGCTCCCTACCTGGTCATGGTGCTTCTAATCTTATTCCCTCCTGTTTATCCTGTCCACAGTGACCATTGACCTCCCAGAAATGCAAATCTGACCATGTCACCACTCTGCTTCCAGCCCTCCCATGGTCCCCACACCTCCACAGTGTTCACCAGCATGACACACGTCCTTCAATGAGCATTATACGTGGTGATCGTCAACCTATTTGGACATGTTCCTCCTGTGAGAAGAGTGTCAGGATATTGGAAAAGGACTCAGCCTGGGCAATTTGAAAAATACTTTCTCCCCACCACTTCTTTTTCTCTCTGCTCGCTTCCCCCATTCTGATGTGTGCTCTCCAACCAAGGGGCTTAACCCTTAATACAGAATACGGGACCGCCTTTTCATCTGGCCCCATATCCCTAATCTCATCTTTCACCTTCTTACTTTTACTCCTTATACTCCCAACTTCTGAAAGTTCCCAGTGTAAACCATATTATTCCCATCTTTTATGCCTTTGCTTATTTCTGTTCCCTTTTTCTAGAATGCCTCACCTTTTAGTTTCTCCTACAATGCTGTCCCTGAAACTAACTTGAAGTTTTGAAAGCGGCCATTAAGTCTCAACTCTACATCATCAAAGCCACCTCTGACCCCCTATTCTGGCCGGGTTGGGACCCTTCTTTCATCATCAAGGACCCTGTGTACTTGTCTCATTAATCTCGCAATGCTGTGCTGTCATTAGGTGTTTTAAGGGGTCTCAATTCACTGTTCTCTATGTTTTCTAGATTTCAAATTCTTATAATACTTTGATGTCATTCACTCAGATTTTGAACCCAAGTCATTTGGAGTAGGGCATTATGATTAACAGAAGCTAGGACCATAAAATATCAATATTGGGAGAGACTTTTAATTTTATTCAATCACAAAAGTTTTTTTTTGTATTTTTACATTCAGTGAATTTGAGAAAGGTGTGATGTGTCTAAATGGAAACATCCCAGCATGTTTTGGAAATGCAAAATTTTAGCACATGCTGGAGAAGTTGACAGAAAAGGATAGATAAAGCCTCCAAGGGAAAGAGTGTAGAAAGAAAACAAAGGACGGACAACCCATCACTAGACAACATCAGCCTTCAGGAAATATGAGGTGATGAAGAGGTGCCAGTTCAGGAGACAGAACGTTTGTTGAAGGAGTGTTATAAAAATCAGAGCCAGAAGTGTTTTAAGAAGCAGGGAGTGACCATGGGGCCAGTACTCCAGGGAGGCTCAAACAGCAATGGTCCTGTGATGTTCCTCCCAGGTGGGACACCTGCTCCTGGGAAGCAGCAACCCAGGGGGAATCAGATTGGGCACATTTATGGAGATGCTGATCCCTCCAGCCAGAACCTAAATCCATGTAAGTTCTTGATCTTTTTATACAACTCAGAAACTTTTGATAATCTGTTGAAATCTATTGATTCTGTCCTCAGAAAAGTGTGCATAGGCACACAGGCACATACAATTTTACATACAATTTCTCCTAGTTCACTCTACCACCTCCCACCCCATCCCCACTCAAGCCTCTACATGAAGCCCCAGATTAGCATGCATAGTTCCACTGTCAGGTACCAAAGCTGGCTTGGGTGATGAGGACAGGTGATATACTTGAGGATTAAGAGCTCTTCCCCCCTGCTCAAATCTTAGCTGGTTTAAGATTTCTAGTAGAAATCTTCTACTTTACTTTACCCTTCTAAGGAACAATAGGCTGGGACTTCCCTGATGGTCCAGTGATTAAGACTCCTAGTTTCCACTGCAGGGGGCACAGGTTTGATCCCTGGTTGGGGAACTAAGATCCCACATGCTGCGTGGTGAGGCCAAAAAATTAAAAAAAAAAAAAAAAAAAAAAAAAGGAGCAATAGGCTGAGTAGAGGTATTCCTTGGTGCTTTCAATTTGCCCAGTCTAAAAAATTGAATATTTTCTGGATCCCTGTCTGTTGACTAACCAAATCACTAATTTAGGCCTGCTAGCCACTCTGTTTCTCTGTGCCTTGGCTTCTGAAAATGTCTCCTTCAGAAATTTAACCAGGAACCATGACTTAACCTCATTTCCACCTGTGTGGCTTCTGACTTCTACTTCTGTTACATGACTCACCCTCAATTATTCCTTTTTCAAATTAAAGACTTTAGGAAAGCAATGAAAGTATTCTGACTTCAGAAATAGAAAAATGTTTGTTAAATTTTTATGGGAAAAGGGAGCAGAGTTATAGTCAACTTTTGCCAATCTCAGCCCAAAAGTAGAGCAGCAACATGGAAACTTCAAATTCAAAGCATTGGAGAATTAAAAAAAAATACTGTATTTGTAATTTATGAAGTTATTTTTGTACTTATTTTTCTAATTTTCTTTGGCTTACCGTGGAAATGTTTTTGCTATGACTGTATGGAGAATGGACCAGGCATATTGGGAAATGGACTTGGGCTACAGAATGTGCTTTGGTTGATCCATACATGTCATTAGTAATTAAGACTTGATATCTCTTCAAGAGAGAATTTTAGAGTTTGATAAATAATGGAGATTTCTTAAAAGTATAACATGAACTTTGAAAAAAAGTAAAAAAAAAAAGTAAAAATAGTGTGAAAGAATATTAGTCTAGAAATGACTATTTTAGTCAATTGCATATTTGATTTTTAAACATGTATGAGTCTGAATAAAGAATTCAAAATGCTGTCCCCACAGCACAACAGGATTTTTAGGATGAAGGGCCTGCTCTGTATGGTACTATGGTGTTGGCTTATATAATTCTATGAATTTTTCAAAACTCATAGTTTTGAACTCAAAACTCACACACCACAAGAATAACTTTTACTGCATGCAAAAAACCAAAAAACAAGCAAACAAAAAAAAAACCCCAAAACAAAAAACTCAGGATGCCAGGGGAATCCAGGATGGAATGCAGACTGTGACAAATGAATCTAACTATATTACAAATACAGGACAGAGTCTCTCTGAAGGGGAGGGGAAAGAAAGGAGTTGACCTAAATAATTATGGAAAATGGTGTTTTGCCTAGATCCTGTAAGGATAAAGACAAAAAGAACTGTACAAAAACACTAGTAAAATTTTTTTCTCTCAAGGGGTACAGTTTAGCAATTCTGACACTTTACATATTTGCCAGGGTTGGACCAATAAGTAAATACATTGTAGATAATGGGATCCAGGTGCCAGGTTTTTCACCATCAGAGAAAGAAGTGAAAAATAAGTGGAACGAAGGTGGGAATTAGGGTTTACTATACAAACAGTTAGGTACAGATATAAATGTAGGGCTTCCCTGGTGGCGCAGTGGTTGAGAGTCCGCCTGCCAATGCAGGGGACATGGGTTCGTGCCCCGGTCTGGGAAGTTCCCACATGCCGGGGAGAGGCTAGGCCTGTGAGCCATGGCCACTGAGCCTGCATGTCCGGAGCCTGTGCTCTGCAACGGGAGAGGCCACAACAGTGAGAGGCCCGCGTACCACAAAAAAAAAAAAAAAAACAAACAAACAAAACAGATATAAATGTAGATAGGTGTGTTTACAATGTTTAGTATGATACATGTAATTTCCAGCGCTGTTCCTTGAGAGGACTGAGAAGCACTGGCACCAAGTAGTGATGAACACACCCAAGATCTTGGTTTCTAAATGCCATTCAACAATAAAAGGAGCCAGAATTCCCTCGAGAAATGGCTGTTTAATTCAAGGGTTGAGGCAGGAAAAATACAAGATAAGCCTGGAACACCATATAGTATCAGAAAGTAAGGGAGTGAGGAGGAGATGAGAGCCTGTCAAAAGGACAAAGGGGCCAACCTAAAAGAACTGCTGATAAGCAAGACTGGAACAATGTGAATGACAAAATAAATAAAAATAACATTGGATTATGATCTAAAGAATAAAATAAATATCCATGGAATCATATACATAGCAGATTAAATTATTAAGTAAATAAGTGTGCAGGGTGGGGAGGGACAAATCTTCCTTATAAAAGAATTTCAGTTACAAATAAGTATTAACAGACATAAAGGAGAAATTGAAAGTAACACAATAATAGTAGGGGACTTTAACACCCCACTTACACCAATGGACTGATCATCCAGACAGAAAATCAATAAGGAACCACTGGCCTTAAATGACACATTAGATCAGATAGACTTAATTGATAATATAATAGAGCATTCTATCCAAGAGCAGCAGAATACACATTCTTTTCCAGTACACATGGAACATTCTCCAGGAGAGGTCACATGCTAGGCCATAAAACAAGCCTCTGTAAATTTAAGAAAAT
The DNA here is from genome assembly GCF_025265405.1 of Mesoplodon densirostris. Lineage (NCBI taxonomy): Eukaryota > Metazoa > Chordata > Mammalia > Artiodactyla > Ziphiidae > Mesoplodon > Mesoplodon densirostris. The sequence continues at coordinate 32,023,646 of NC_082667.1, forward strand.
TGAAACCATATCAAGCATAATTTCCAACCACAATGCTATGAGACGAGATATAAACTACAAGAAAATAACTTCAAGAAGACACCAACACATGGAGGCTAAATAATATGTTACTAAACAAAAAATGGATCACTGAAGAAATCAAAGAGGAAGTAAAAAAAAAATACCTAAGGACAAATGAAAACAAAAACACAATGATCCAAAACCTACAGGATGCAGCAAAAGCAGTTCTAAGAGGGAAGATTATAGCAATACAAGCTTAGCTCAGGAAACAAGAAAATCTCAAATAAACAACCTAAACTTACACCTGAAGGAACTAGAGAAAGAAGAACAAACAAAACCCAAAGTTAGTAAAGGAAAGAAACCATAAAGATCAGAGCAGAAATAAATGAAAGAGGTTAAAAAAAAAAAAACCCAGAAAAGACCAAAGAAACTAAAAGCCAGTTCTTTGAAAAGATAAAGAAAATTGATAAACCTTTAGCCATAATCATCACGAAAAAATGTGAGAGGGCCCAAATCAATAAAATCAGAAATGAAAAAGGAGAAATTACAACCAACACCTCAGAAATACAAAGGATCGCAAGAGAATACTATGAACAACTATAAGCCAATAAACTGGATAAGCCAGAAGAAATGGATAAATTCTTAGAAAGGCACAATATTCTAAGACTGTACCAGGAAGAAATAGAAAATATGAGCAGACAAATTACCAGTAATGAAATTGAATCAGTACTTTAAAAACTCCCAACAAACAAAAGTCCAGGACCAGATGGCTTCACAGGTGAATTCTACAAAACATTTAGAGAAGAGTTAAAACCTATCCTTCTCTAACTATTCCAAAAACTTCAGAGAAAGAAACACTTCTGAGAATATTCTATGAGGCCGGTATCACACTGATAGCAAAACCAGTCAAAGATAACAAAAAAAAAAAAAAAAAGAGAGAGAGAGAAAATTACAGGCCAATATATCTGATTAACACAAATGCTGAAATCCTCAACAAAACATTAGCAAATCAAATCCAACAATACATTAGGAGGATCATACACCATGATCAAGTGGGATTTATCCCAGGGATCCAAGGATTTTTCAATGTCTGCAAATCAATCAATGTGACACACCACATTAACAAATTGAAGAATAAAAACCATATGATCTTCTCAGTAGATGCAGAAAAAGCTTTTGACAAAATTCAACATCCATTTATGACAAAAACTCCAGAAAGTGGGCATGGAGGGAACACACCTCAACATAATAAAGGCCATATATGACAAACCCACAGCAAACATCATTCTCAATGGTGAAAAGCTGAAAGCATTCCCTCTAAATCAGGAAGAAGACAAAGATGCCCACTCTCGCCACTTTAATTCAACATAGTTTTGGAAATCCTAGTCACAGCAATCAGACAAGAGAAAGAAATGAGGAATCCAAACTGGAAAGGAAGAAGCAAAATTGTCACTCTTTGTAGATGGCATGATACTATACCTAGAAAATCTTAAAGAGGCCACCAGAAAACTACTAGAGCTCATCAATAAATTCAGTAAAGTTTGCAGGATAAAAATTAATATACAGAAATCTGTCACATTTCTATACACTAACAACAAACTATCAGAAATAGAAAGTAAGGAAACAATCCTATTTACCATCACATGAAAAAGAATAAAATACCTAGGAACAAGCCTACCTAAGGAGGTAAAAGTCCTGTGCTCAGAAAACTATAAGATGCTGATGAAAGAAATTGAAGATGACACAGACATATGGAAAGCTATACCATGTTCTTGGATTAGAAGAATTAATATTGTTAAAATAACCATACTACCCATGGCAATCTACAGATTCAGTGTAATCCCTATCAAAATAACAATGGCACATTTTTCACAGAACTAGAACAAACAATTTTAAAATTTGTATGGAAACACAAAGGCCCCCAATAGTCAAATCAATCTTGAGAAGGAAGAACAGAGCTGGAGGAATAAGTTCCCTGATTTCAGACTATACTACAAAGCTACAGTAATCAAAAGAGTATGGTACTGGCACAAAAACAGACACATAGATCAATGGAACAGAATAAAGAGCTCAAATAAATCCACACACTTACGGTAAATTAATCTATGACAAAGGAGGCAAGAATGTACAATGGAGAAAACACAGTCTCTTCAATAAGTGGTGCTGGGAAAACTGGACAGCTATATGTAGAAGAATGAAATTAGAACATTCTCTAACACCATTTACAAAAATAAACTCAAATAGATGAAAGACCTAAGTGCAAGACTGGAAACCATAAAACTCTTAGAGGAAAACATAGGAAGAACACACTTTGACATAAGCTGTAGCAATGTTTTTTTGGGTCCATCTCCTAAAACAAATGAAACAAAAGCAAAAATAAACAAATGGAACCTAACTAAACTTCAAAGCTTTTGCATGGCAAAGGAAACCATCAACAAAATGAAAAGACAACCTACCAAATGGGAGAAAATATTTGCAAAGATATGACCAATAAGGGGTTAATGTCAAACATATGTAAACAGCCCATACAACTCAACATCAAAAAACAAACAACCTGATTTAAAAATGTGCAGAAGAACTGAATAAACATTTATGTAGATGAAAAGATGCTCAACATCACTCATCATCAGGGAAATGCAAATCAAAACCACAATGAGATATCACCTCACACCTGTCTGAATAGCCATCCTCAAAAGAACACAACTAACAAACGTTGGTGAGGATGTGGAGAAAAGGGAACCCTCATACACTGTTTGTGGGAATGTAAATTAGTGCAGCTGCTGTGGAAAACAGTATGGAAGTTTCTCAAAAAACTAAAAATAAGACTGTCATATGACCCAGAAAATCCACTCCTGTGTATATATCGGAAAAAACAAAAACACTAATTTGAAAATATACATGCACCCCAATGTTCACAGCAGCATTATTTATAATTGCCAAGGTATGGAAGCAACCTAAGTGTCCATGTATAGATTTGGAGGGCATTATGCTAAGTGAAATAAGTCAGACAAAGACAAATACTGTATGATATCACTTATATGTAGAATCTAAAAAATACAACAAATTAGTGAATATAACAAAAAAGAAGCAGACTCACAGATATAGAGAACAAACTAGTGGGTCCTAGTGGGGAGAGGGAAGCTGGCAGAGCAATATAAGGGTAGAGGATTAAGAGGTACAAACTGTTAGGTATAAGATAAGCTACAAGGATAAAACATGGGGACAACACAGGGAATATAGCAAATCTTTTATAATAACTAAACAGAGTATAACCTTTAAAAATTGTGATCACTATATTGCACACCTATAACATATAATATTTATGTGTCAAATACACTTCAATTTAAAAAAAAGTGTTAGAAAAAGGAAAAAGAATGCCAGTTAATAAATGTAGAAGGAATGAGGGAAACAGAAAATCTCCCTTAGAACACCACAGTAGTAATTGCTGTAGGCAAGATCTACTGCTGAGTTCTAATGTCAGCAGATGAAACTTTAAGGAGGAACAGGATATTTGCATAGTTTCACACTATCTCCTCCCAAACCATTATTCATTACTGTAGTGGTTTCACATAGTTATAAATGTTTTGATACTCTTCCCTCCAGGAAGTGGAGCTTAATTCCTCTCCCATTGAGTGTGGGCTGGACTTAGTGTCTTACTTTTTTTTTCTTTTTTTTCTTTTTTTTTTTTTTGCAGTATGCGGGCCTCTCACTGTTGTGGCCTCTCCTGTTGCAGAGCACAGGCTCTGGACACGCAGGCTCAGCGGCCATGGCTCACGGGCCCAGCCGCTCCGCGGCATGTGGGATCCTCCCGGACTGGGGCACGAACCCGTGTCCCCTGCATCGGCAGGCGGACTCTCAACCACTACGCCACCAGGGAAGCCCTGGTCTTACTTTTGAGGAAGAGAATATAAAAACATCTGACAGCACCTTAACCAAGTGATCAAGGTTAATATCACCAGTAATAACACTGTTTGACAACATGGACTCCCTGGTATGATGCATCTGGGAAGGCACTTCACCTCTGTGGGATTCTCCCCCCAACCCATAACTGCAGTCTATTCATGATAAAACATCAGACAAACCTTCATGGAGGGATATGGTACAAAAACCTGACCACTTCTCAAAACAGTCAAAGTTATAAAAGACAAGGAAAGACAGAGAAACCATCACAGACTGAGGAGACTAAGGAAAAAACTAAATGCAATGCAGTATCATGGATTGGATCCTGGAACAGAAATCTGAATAAAATCTATAGTTGAGTTCATGGTATTGTACCAATGTTAATATTTTAGTTTTGGTAAATGTACCATGGCTATATAAATGTTTAAAATGGTTGGATAAATATACCATGATTATATCTAAGGAAAAGATGGGTGAAGGGTATACAGAAACGCTCAATGCTATGTTTTCAACTCTTTTGTCAACCTGAAATTGTTTTAACATAAAAAGTTAAAATATATGCTGCCCCAAAATTCATACTTATAAATTCAGAGCTTTTGAGTTTGTTGGTTTATTCTTATAAATATTGTATGATTTGCTATTCTTCTATTTTAACATGATAACTTGTCATTTGGTAGGAGAGCATTTAAACATAGTTATAAGTACCTGGAATTTATTTAATATAAGGGCTTTACTTTATTTGTAGGTCTTAAACAGACCTAAGATCAAATTGAATAATGATCAAGGCTAGGGAAGTTAGTTTAAGAGTGGCCATGGATGGTTGCATTTCATTCAACATAATGCTTTTGCTGAGCAGAGAAGAACTTGTGTTTGGAATAATTCTAACAGAATATCATCCACAGAGGAAAAAATGCATAATTTCAGATTAAATTCATGAAAGGGAACTGTCATTTCATGGTGTCATGGGGAATAAAACAGCCTTTTTTTATGTCATAGTGTCTTCTATCAAAAAAGTCCATGTATATTTATATGTGTATTCAGGAAACCAAATTGTTTTTTAAATTAATCCATCTCTAATAATTTAAATCATGAAACAACATAGTGAGTTTATAGACTATTAAAAATATCTTGATTTAAATTGGGGTGGACAATGCCAGAATTTACAAATTGATGGTCCACGGACTGCATTTAGCCCTGGGGTATGTTTTCATTGGCCGGCACAGTTTAAATTTTTTGAATTAGCTGCCAATATTTAAAATAGTGAGTTTTTATATAAAAATCTGAGTTTCCATTCTCTTTCAAACAGTAAGGTCTGACAGCACCAAGCAGACCTTGTGGAGGCATGGCAGCTCTTGGCAAGAACTGGAAGGTAGATGCCTATTGTGAGGTAGGCCACAGTTCCTAGCTGGTTGTCGTGGTTGTATACAGACCTTTAAAAATTGAGATGAAATTCACATGACAGAATTAACCATTTCAAAGTGAACAAGTCAGTGGCATTTAATATGTTCGCAATGTGCCAAATTCATAATGGTGTGCAACCACCAACTCTGTTTCCAAAAATCATCATCACCCCAAAGTAAAACTGTTCCAGTTAAGCAGTCACTCCCCATTCTCCCCTTCCCTCAGCCCCCAGCATCTGCCAATCTGCCTTCTGTCACCTTGGATTTACCTATTCTGGATATTTCATATAAATGGAATCATATGATATATGGCCTTTTATGTCTGGCTTCTTTCATGTTACATAATTTTTCAAGGTTCCTCAATGCTGTAGCATGCATCAGTGCTTCTTTCCTTTTTCTGGCTGAATAATATTCCATTGTATGGGCATACTACATGTTGTTTATCCATTCATAGGTTGTTGTGGACATTCGCCTATTTCTAACCTTTTGGCTATTATGAATAGTGCTGCCATGAACCTTTGTGTACAGGTTTTTGTTTGAATGAATATTATATTTTTGATATTTCCTATGGACATTAGTGTTGTTTCAGTCACAGGTCTTAACACTGCCTGTTGCCTTCCACCCTGGCCTGCTTCACACATTTGCTTTCTCATGCTGCCCCCAATGACTTTTGCATTTATCTTTTCTGGGGTATGTCCTGGGGGTGGGCATATCTCTCTCCCCTCCATTTTTGCACTTTGTTCCAGCATGATACTTGAATAAAAACCTCTCTCATTTTTCTTAAAAATGTGCCTCTACACTAGACTTCCTGGCCTTTTCTTCCTCAATTTTGTTCATTCTCTGATAAATATTGATTATGGATGAGGGTTGTTTTTATTTTCTTCAATTTTTGACATTAAAAAATTGGACAGTTGGAGAAAATTTAAAATTGGGGCTAGAGCTTTGCCCCTTTTACAGTAAGCAGTGACTTGATATACACATCTGGGTTTAATTATGGTTGGCATCTCTGAACTCTGCAGCAAAATACGTATTGCTGAGATGTCATGTGTTTCTGAAAGTGCAAGAGTATAATTACTCCAACGTATAGTCACTCCTCTGACTTTTTTTTTTAAGATTTTTTTTTGATGTGGACCATTTTTAAAGTCTTTATTGAATTTGTTACAATATTGCTTCTGTTTTATGTTTTGATTTTTTGGTTGTGAGGCATGTGGGATCTTAGCTCCCCGACCAGGGATCGAACCTGCACTCCCTGCATTAGAAGGGGGAATCTCAACCACTGGACTGCTAGGGAAGTCCCCCTCTGACTTTTCTTTAACCTCAAGGTCTGTGTTACCTCCCTCTCTCTGCCCCTGCACTCATGGGAAGGCATTTTTTTCACTTCAATACCTATCAGTGCCCCTCTGATTTCCCCTTATTTGCCATTTAATCATTCACTTTAAGTAACTTAACTTCTTTATGGTTGTGTCTTGCCTCCATAACTAGATTTTAAAGCCCTGCTGAATGGAATCTAGTTTTGTTTATTTTTTATATGCTTCAGTGCAGAGCGTATATAATAAGCATGCAGTAAATATTTGAAGTAGTGACTCACAAAGTAAAAAAAAAAAAAAGCCCCTTTAAGTATAGCTAACTTCTATTATTAAGTTGAACAAGTTTAAACACGTTTAAATTCATTTTTCAGTATAATACTTATCCTTAGGATTAATAGAGAGCAAGTCCAAAAAGTTTTGTGTTATAATTATGGCAACTAAATTCCTTTTCACATTTAATCAATATATTAGTACAAGTTGGTGATTCTAAAAATGTGTATTGCAAACCCTCTGAATGAGAATTGACTATGGTGTTGGTTAAAAACAGAGACCCTTGATCCCCACCCCTGAATTTATATACTAATACAGTCTGATGGATGAGCCCAGGAATCCGCATTTTAAAAAACTCTCCTGGAGTGTTATGTACTCTAAATTTTGAGAACTACTGGGATTGTTTGAGAAGAAGCTAATACCTTCATTTGGAATAATTCAAGTTGATTTGGAAGTTCAACCTAAGTTGGACACAGGGACAATACACAGTGAAATCACATCATTAATGAATGATCATTTCAATTTTAATATTTGGGAAGTTAATTTTTTTGGCATGAGTCTACAAATGAGTATTACAGATGTTGTATAGTTTTAATAGTATGGAATTAAAATCCTTGAAGTGTAATAAATCCTGACTAACCTGAGAATTACTGAGGTGAAACAGAATAAAATCATCGAAAAACACCACTGTCTATGATTAACACTTACATTACTCCTAGGACATAATTAGATAATGAAATGCTGCTTTCTCTTCCAAAAGCAGAAAATGCAGTTGAACAATTACTGTATGACACCCTCCAATTTATAGTTAGTGTTTACGGATATTTTAAAAACCCTGCATCATTTATTGCTATTGTGAAGAAGTTCTAGGATGGGTTGAGCAGAGGTATTGCATTCAGATAATGCAGACATTTGTGCCCTGGGAGTTAAATAAACAAACCATTAATAAGTAATCCAGCAGTATAATGAAATGATCACCGAACAAAAGTGACACAGTACACTGCTTGCCTTGCTGGTAGCAAGTAATTAAAATGAAACAAGTTTGTTATATTTTGGGCAATAAAAGGGAATAATTGCAAGCAACTGAGAGAGGGCTTTTTGTTAGAAAAATCAGGAGTTTTCTGGCTGTGTTTTTTATCTGCATTACAATATTTTCTTCCCTCTTGACCTTTTGACATTTGCACTTTTAAAATGTATCACGTTTAAATGTTTCACTTGGGTAATGGAGCAATGCTGTTTTTCATTTATTCTACAAAGATGTTTACAATATATTTTTCCTGTAGGATTGTATTTAATTCTTCTCTTACAGATTGATAATTCACCATGTGATTTGGCAGCAGTAAAGCTTCCTCAACCTGAAGCTAATAAAACGGAGCTGTCATTTATACAGAACTAAATATGTACCAAGGACAAGGCTGAGGGCTTTGTCCCAGCATTGCATTTAACCCTCATTAGAATCAGCTTGTGCAGGAAGGAAAATGAGGGTACAGAGTGCAGTAACCCATTTAAGATCATCCAGTACCTGTTTTTTTCTTATTTCATGCATCATGTGGTCCTCCTCTTGGCCCTAGAAAGTAGGCTTTTCTACTTCCAAACACTATTTTCTCTTTCACTTAATGAAAGATATAAGCCACAAATATTGCACACTGAAAAAGAGAAAGTCGGTAGTCTGGCAAAGAAGTCTTAATTACTGGTAGAACTGAAAGCAGAGCTGGGAACAAGTTCAAGGTCAAGAATCTGGATGGCTTTTCCTGGTTCTCTGAGTCAAACAGTGTGACCTCCTTATTTTGTTTCTATTTCTAATCCCAAGAACTGCAGATATACCCAAGATCAAATGTAAATAACAAAACAAAACAAAACAAAAAAAACACCACCACATTCCAAAACCAGATAAATGACTTTTGGATTTTTGGATTATCTAGGTCACTGGTCCCCTCCACTAACATGTATAATCAAGAGCTGATGATGCCACATATGATAAGCAATTCTTTGATGAAAAATTTGATACTTAATTTCTCATAGGAGTTTTGTTTTTACAAGTTTTAGTTCTGACTAGCCTATTTTTGAAAAATGCCCTGTTTGGACCCCTGGGTTTTAGAATGTCATTTGAAATACTTTTAGCCATTTAAGAAAAAGGAAGATGACGTCATGCTTCAGGGAAAAAAAAATCCAACCGAAGTAACAACTTAAACCAGACTAGACAGCAGAAAGTGTTAACTATGGCTGTTGAAATAACAAGTTAGCAATCATAAACTAGACTCCTTTCAGAACGAAACCCTCACTCCTTCCTTGGTCACCCACTTTACTCTTTTCTCTTTCATACAACTTTTATAATGTGCTTGTCAGACCAGTCATTAAATTCACATTTGTATGCGGACCGTGAGAAGTGTTTGGGCTTCCAAGTTGGTCAAGATGAACTGCTTTGAAGCTAGTAATCTGCTGAATTAGCGGACTTCTTTCATGGTATTCCAGAACAAACAGATCCCCTTAAAAAAAATCCCTCCTTTTGTTATTTCAGGTGGTTTGAGTCTGTTATTCTTACATAAAGATGTTAGGGTTCTTCCAAGAGGGGTTCAAAGAGAAATTTAGGAATAAAATGTTAAGCAGATTAAAGGGACCTTTAGTAATGATCATGTCACTGAGTGAAAGATGAGGTTAAAATTGGCCACTGCTTTACTATGTAACCAGTTATGTATTTTTCCTTAATTTGCATAGAAAGTCTCAAGGTAGCCCTAGGTTTTAGAAAGGAATGTCATCACTAGGACAAACCCTGGTATAACAATGTTTATCGAGGGCTTACTTTAACAACCGTGGGAAGTAGGTACCATTATATCCCCCATTTTACAGATGAGGAAACTGAGGCACAGAGGGGTTAAGACCATATGCCCAAGGGAAGAATAAAAAGTTAGCAGAATGAGGAGGCAAGGTAGCATAATGTGGAGCATAGGCTTCAAAAGCATGCAGAAATGGGTTCGCATTCCAGGTCTGAGGCTTATTAGCTGAGAAACTTTGAGCACATTTGTTAGCTTCTGAGTCACAATGTCCTTATCTGTAAAATGGGATTATAATTTCTGCTTCAAAAGGTGGTTTTGAGGATTAATTTAAATAATAGTAAATAATAATAGTGATGAACATGTATTGACTGTTTACCATGTACCAGGCATTATTCTAAGCACTTTATGTTAATTTTTTTTTTTTTTTTTTGCGGTAAGCGGGCCTCTCACTGTTGTGGCATCTCCCGTTGCAGAGCACAGGCTCCGGACGCGCAGGCTCAGCGTCCATGGCTCATGGGCCCAGCCTCTCCGCGGCATGTGGGATCCTCCCGGACCGGGGCACGAACCTGTGTCCCCTGCATCGGCAGGCGGACTCTCAACCACTGCGCCACCAGGGAAGCCCTTTATGTTAATTTTTACAACTCCAATATGTAGGTACTTTTATTATCTCCAATTTTATGCTCAAGAAAACATTAGTGTAGAGAAGCTAGCTTGCTAGTTAATAGGTGAACTGGGTTTCAAAATACTTAGCATAACACCTGATATAAAATCGGCATTGATAATATTAGGATATTGGTACCTAGGGAAAGGGAAATGTTGGCAATAAATCAGAATATCAGTAATGTTTCCCATTTATCATGATTCCTTTACTAATAAATGTTGGAGAAGGACAAGAGTTAAAAAATGCCAGGTTCATGGGGCCTATTTAGGGTAACCTAAACCTAAGCATCAAAGTGAAATAAAATAGGAGTAAACTAATTTTGAGCAAATTCTATTTTAACTCTGTTGCATAAGGTATATCAAAACAATTGTTGCTACTTTTTCCTTATCAGGACCAATCAAATGGATGTACCCACGCAAAGTATGGAGAATAACAGACAATCAGACCTAGACATGTATCCACATGTTTGTGTATAACCAGGTTTTGTTGTCACCTAAATAAATTTAGTAAGTACGAATCTTAAAATTATGTTCTGTGGCTGTTTTTCTTTTGCACATTTTTTTTTTTTTTTGGCCGCATCGTGCAGCATGTGGGATCTTTCTTCCCCAACCAGGGATTGAACCCGAGCCCCTGCATTGGGAGCACGGAGTCTTAACCACTGGACCACCAGGGAAGTCCCTCTTTTGCATGTTTTTTAATCTATCTCTTTTTTTTGACTGTGAATGATTGCCATATGAGTTGACTTTTAAAATATAGTCCGTCCTCCAAGCCCCATTATCTCTTTTCCTCTTCTGTCTCCTCAGCCCTATCTGTGGCTCTAACACACACACACCAGAGTTATACAAAATATAGCTTTTAAAACTCCATCATTAAGCATAAAAAGGCCAAGGAATGTTAGGAACTGGTATGCTGGAGCAAAAAAGGTTTATCACGTTCAAAAAAAGAACTTTTGGGGCCTCCCTGGTGGCGCAAGTGGTTGAGAGTCCGCCTGCCGATGCAGGGGATACGGGTTCGTGCCCCGGTCTGGGAGGATCCCATATGCCGCGGAGCGGCTGGGCCCGTGAGCCATGGCCGCTGAGCCTGCGCGTCCGGAGCCTGCGCGTCCGGAGCCTGTGCTCCGCAACGGGGGAGGCCACAACAGTGAGAGGCCCGCATACCGCAAAAAAAAAAAAAAAAAAAAAAAAAAAAAAAAAAAGAACTTTTGACATTAATGGAGAAACCAGAACCAATTGTAAAGCATAATTACTGCACAAACATGCAGTATGTGTGAAGCTATGATCATTTCTTTAATCTTTCATACCAGAGAAAACCTAGACAATGTGTCCGTTGTTTAAATTCCCTCTCACACTCCTCTCATATCTTGCTAAAGCATTGCTTTATTTATACATACATTTATATAAAGCGCAAGCAAACACCCAAGCTCAACTTCTTGGAAGTATGGTTTGAGTTCTTAAAGTTGATTCAGAGTTCTGGCTCCTCATGCAGATTGAAAAACAAAGGCGATCACATAACTAGTTTTGGGGCTTCGATTTCAACAACCAAACGGTCTCATGCAAATAGATGGTTACTTTCTATTCCCAAGCAATAACTACTACTTCAAGAAGCTATGTAGTAAACTCTCTGGAGGAAGGAAAGCCCCAATTTTTGACATTTGTGACACTAATTTCCCAATAGAGCCATAAAGGTGTCTTAGATATCTTCCTACCCTATGAAGATTTCTCTAACATTCGTAATATTTTTTGGTGCTCTATGACAGAATTACACATTAATAATAATCACTATCATGATAGCTCAAGCTAGTGAGAGCTTACTGTGTTCCAAGCATGATGCTAAGTCCTTTATGAGCCTAGTTGACAGAATTTGTTCAACGCCCCTTCTAAGTAGATGCTTTTATTATACTCATCTTACTGGAGATTTTTGTTTGTATCAAATTCATTAAAACACCATGACCCACCTCTTTAGTTTTTAGAGAAAACATCTTTTCTTGAGAGTTATCATAATTATTATGTTTTGCTTATTAATTTCTGCTAATTTTCATAAAACACTTTCATTACTTCAGTACATAGTTTTTGACCAATGTTACGAGCTAAGAATTTCATTATACTGTTTGCTGGGCATACAGAGTTCAGTAGGGTACTTTCCCCATCTTCAGAACTCATTGAATAGGAGGGAAGGTAAAAATGTAAACAAAAAATTATTGCATAATAAATACAGTGACAGAGATATGTGCAAGATACAGAGATGGCAGAGAGGAGGAAATGTGGAAGAGGGATGCAGAGCATCAAACAAGAGGGGCTGAATGAGCTTATATACCAATTGGGAAATAAAGGACAAAAAGAAATAGATGAGGAAAAGGGGAAAGGCATCCCACATGTATAATGTGAACAAAGGCGTAAAGGCATGGAACCACTTGGTATGTTTAATATATAAGAATCCATCATATATGTCAGCAGTAAAGTTTGAAGTGGAAGAGAAGGAAAAGAAGGTAGGTATCTGACTGTGAAGGGCCAAGGAAGAAATGCTAAGGGATTTTGAGTTTATTCCATAGATAATGAACTTGTGTAGGTTTTAAAATGGTTCAGAGACAAGATGGGCTTATGTTTTAGAAAACTTACTTCAATAGTCCCTGTGTTTGTCTAAGCAAAAAAACATTGAGGCCTTGAAGTTAGACTTGGGTAGTATAAAATGAGAGGTAAGGGAAGATTTGGGAGATACTTACAGGTCAAAATCAGCAGAGTTTGTTTGATGTGAAAGGCAAGAAAAGAATTTCGGATAACTGAGGTTTCAGAGTTGGCAGATGTATTACTTAGGCCTAGATATGTTGTTTGTAACACTCCCCCTGTCCTCCAGAATAATGGAGGATTGAACACAGAGGTTTACTTCTCTCTCATAAAAGGAGTTAAGAGGTGGATGGTTTAGGCTGATAGCGCTCCATGGGTCAGTAGGGACCTATGCACCTATCTTTCCGCTCTATTCTCTTACTGCATAGCTTCCAACCTCAAAGTCACCTCTTGTTCCAAGATGGATGCTGGAACCATCATTATGGACAACGCAGGACAGTGTACTAGAGGGGAGAGCTGCACAGAAAGAGGACTCTGGAGATGTGCAGAGAGTCCTCCTAGAGTTGTCAGCTAAGTACTGATCAGTGCACACCTGTGAGGAAACTATCTGATGCTGGGGAAAGAGCTACCTACAGTGATTAGAGGATACAATCCCCAAGGCTCACGTAGTGCCGGTAATATTTCCTGCTTCCACCAGACAGAGTTCAAGCCTCATAAGCCAGTCATCTGGGAGAGTACTCAGAAGAGTTTTGCCTCAGTAGTGGGACACAATTAGTCCAGGAATGAATGCTTCTGTAGTCTCACATAGCAAAGCTTAAGAGCAAGACCAACTGAATCAAATAGTTCTCAAGTAACTTAACTGCACCCCAGAAGAAGGCTAAAGGTGATTTAGTAGCCAAAACCTGGAAACAACTCAATGTCCGTCACTGAATAATAAATAAATGTGGTATGTCATACGATGGAACATTACTCAGTAACAAAAAAAAGAACGTACTATAGATGTACACCATGGATGAATCAAAACATAATTATACTGAGTTAAAGGAGCCAGACCAAAAAGGATACACACTGTACAATTTTGTTTATGCAAACGTCTAGGAAATGCAAGCTAATCATTACTGACAAAAAGCAGTGGTTGCTTGGAGACAGGGGTGTCAGGATTGGCAGGGAAGTTTTTTTTTTTTTTTTTTTTTTTTTTTTTTTTGCTGTACGTGGGCCTCTCACTGCTGTGGCCTCTCCCATTGCAGAGCACAGGCTCCGGACGCGCAGGCCCAGCGGCCATGGCTCACGGGCCCAGCCGCTCCGCGGCACGTGGGATCCTCCCGGACCGGGGCACGAACCCGCGTCCCCCACATCGGCAGGCGGACTCTCAACCACTGCGCCACCAGGGAAGCCCCTGGCAGGGAAGTTTTGAGGGAGGATTCACAAAGATCCAAGAGAAAATTTGAGGGGGTAATGGATGTGTCCACTATCTTGATTGTGGTGATGTTTCACAGATGTATACAGTGGACCCTTGAACAACACTGGGTTTGAACCTGCATGGGTCCACTTATAGGGGGATTTTTTCCAATAAATACTGTTAATACTACAGTACTACATGGATGCACAACTGGTTAAATCTGCAGATGTGGAACAGTGGACACGGAGAGTTGACTGCAAGTTATAGGTGTTTTTCTGAGTGGAAAACTGAGTGGAAGGTCAGCACCCAAACCCCTGTGTTGTTCAACTGTACATATGTCAAAATTTATCAAATTGTACATCTTAAATATGTGCAGTTTATAGGATCTCAACTATACTTCAACAGTGTCTTACATTTAAAAAAACACACAAGGAAAAAATGAACTACAAGTAAGAATTATGAGAAATGACAGCTGAAATAATAACTCTTACTATAGAAATAAACTTAATTTGATGAAGGCAACTACAAAAACATAAAGCAAATACATCTTATGATGAAATGTTAAAAGTATTTCCTTTAAGATTAGGAAGAAAACAGAGAGGTTGGCTAGCACCTGAATCCACTGCATATTTAGGCCAGTAGAGTAAAATAAGAAAAAGAAATAAAAATGATAAAGACTAGAAAGAAAAAAGATTATTGATTTTGAATAATTCTAAAAGTTTCTACAGATAAATCATTTTACTTAATGAGAGAGTTAGGCAAAGTGGTTGAATATGGTATCAATGTAGGAAAGTCAGATGCATTTCTACTTACTAGCAGTGATCAGTTAATTGCCTTTTTATAATGTCAACATAAAGTATAAGTTTCTAAGGAATGTAAACCCTTTCGTGGAGGAAATGATAAAACATTACTGAACACCATTAAAGACAGCCTAAATGAAGGGAGAGATATACCATAACCTTGAATAGAAAAACTCAGTGCAGTAAAGATGCCAGGTTATCTCCAGATTTATTGATAGATTCAATGTAATTCCAATCAAAATCCAAACAGTTTTTATGAGAAACTTGAAAACGTGACTCTAAAATGATGTGGAAGAGAAACAAGTCCCAAAATAGACCAGAAACTTAGGAAGAACAAGATGTGGAGGGGCTTGCTTTACTCAGATTTAGGACTAAAGCTATGATGATCAAGACATTGTATAAATAGATCTGTGGATCAGAATAGAGAGTGTAGAAACAAACCAATCATGCATGCAAGCTTGACTCATGATGAAGTCATTGCAGACCACTGAAGAAAAGATCAACCATTCAGTACATGCTGCTGGCATGATCCATGTAGATTAAAAAAATACAGAGTGTTCCCTACCTTGTACCATACTGAAAGTCAGCTTTTAGTGGATGAAAGACAAATTGTGAAAGCATAAGCATAGAACTTTTAGAAGACTATGTAGTTTAATACAATTTCCTGATACAGGAGATCTTAAGACATTAAACCATAAAATGCAAATCATAGAGGAAAAGATTGATAAATTCAACTATATTACATAACTTCGGTTCATTAAAAACACATTAAAGAAAGTCAAAAGACAAGCTATGGAGTGGGAGATGATATTTGTAACTCATTTCCAACAACTGATCAGCACCTCAAAAATAAAAAGGACTTTTATAAATATATAAGGTGTAGGTATCCTAATAGAAAAATGGCCAAAATATATAAACAGGCATTTCATGGACGAGGAAACACAAATTGTCCATTATTATAGGGAATATGCTCATTAGTAACCTTGGAAATGCAAATTAAAACCACAGTAAGGTACCCTGGAATGTCAACAAATTAGAAAGCATTTTAAAAGTTCATTTGTCACCAAGTTAGCAAGGCCAGGGAGCAATGTAACTTACATGTCCTATTGGTCTATAAATTGAGAGAGAGTGGTTTATCATTATGTAGGAAAGTTAAAACATGTATATGCTTTGCAACTCAGCAATGTTACTCCTAGGTATGTGTCATAAGGCAGTTTAATTTTTCTTAATCGAGGTCAGACCACATTGGTGGGTGAATGAGTCTTTTTTTTTTTGGGTAAAGTAAGAAAAGCATAGCTTTATTGCTTTGCCAGGCAAAGGGGGACACACCAGGCTTCTGACTCGAAAAACTATGTGTCTCAATCCCAGAGGATTTGATGTGAACCAGTCTTTTTTAAAACAAACAAACTACAGCAGAATATGATAGACTTAAACAGAACAGAATAGAAATAATCAGAATGTATTGCTGATAGATTATGGACTGTTTAGTTAATTTTTTTTGGATTGCTAATAGTAAGGTTTTGCATTCTGTTAATCATTTTGAGTTGTGCTGTAAAGGTATTTCTTTTTTTCTTGCTTGCTTTTTTTTTTTTTTTTTTTTTTTGCGGTACACAGGCCTCTCACTGCTGTGGCCTCTCCTGCCATGGAGCACAGGCTCCGGACGCACAGGCTCAGCAGCCGTGGCTTACAGGCCCAGCCGCTCCGCGGCATGTGGGATCTTCCCAGACCGGGGCGCGAACCAGTGTGGCCTGCATCGGCAGGCAGACTCCCAACAACTACACCACCAGGGAAGCCCCCCCCCTTTTTTTAAACATCTTTATTGGAACATAATTGCTTTACCATGGTGTGTTAGTTTCTGCTTTATAACAAAGTGAATCAGCCCTACATATACATATGTTCCCAATATCTCCTCCCTCTTGCGTCTCCCTCCCACCCTCCCTATCCCACCCCTCTAGGTGGTCACAAAGCCCCGAGCTGATCTCCCTGTGCTATGTGGCTGCTTCCCACTAGCTATCTATTTTACATGTAAAATGTATGTGTTGTATTAAATGGTTTGAAAGCCACTGCCCTAAAAAAAAATCCTTAATATGCAATAGGACACAATTGCAAGAATGTCTAAATAGTATCGCTTATAATAACAAAAAGCTGAAAACAGCTCAGATATCCAACTGTAACATGATAAATAAATTGTGGATTAGTCATGTAATGGAATATTCTACAGAAATAAAACAAAATGAAGGAAGCTTGCAGGTTAGTCATGAAATGAAATACACAACAGAAATGGAAATAATGAGCTAGCGCTATGCACACAAAAATGGGTAAATCTCAAAACATAATATTGAATACAAGAAGTGAGTCACGGAATATGTCAGTATGATTGTATTACATAAGACTTAAAACTAAGCAAAACTAAATATGTTGTTTAAGTCTGCATGCATAGGCATTAAAACCGTAAAGAAAGGCCAGAGCTTATTCCTGAGTAGGAGATAACGATAGATACAGAGCATGTTTGAAGGTACTAATAGTAGTCCTCTATTAACCTGAGTGATGGGCACACACATGCTTGTATTTTATTACTATTTAATCTGAACAGATATGCTTATGTGCTTTTGTATGCATGATATATTTCCAAATTAAAATAATTTAGATATAAGCAAAAGAGAAGTTAATTGTTGGGGTAAGATCCTTGAGGCAATGCATCAGGATGGGCTTCAGCACACAAGTGAGCAGACATTTCTTAAACAGAAAGAAGGACAGCTCCTCACTGGGAGCAAAGCAGGAAGAAGGATGGATGAGAGTGCATGCAGGTGTGATTTCAGGGGTGTGTATGGAGTGAGAAGGTATGGGGAGATGCTTGATGGAATTCAGATCTGATGGACTCTTTTTAAGAATGTAGGAGGTGGGGGAGCCTCCTGGGAGTGAAGGGGTACGTCTGGGTAGAAGGCCTGGGGAGGGTAGCGAAGGCTTCGGAAAGTATTTCACAAAGTGGAACAGCTATGCCACTGATGATACTCGAAGGCGATTTTGGGTACGCCTGTGGGTATGTAGGCAAAGTCATTTTTAAGATTGTAGTAGTTATGAGTTTATTTTAATGCAAAGGTTTTTAAAATTTTAATAGTTTTGCTTTTGTTTGAACGCATATTAATAAAAAAACAAACCTAATATTTTATGGATATTACTTATAAAGCAAAAGTGCTGCTTAAAAATTCATTTAATTTGAAGGAAAGGATTCAGTAAATATTAGCTTAGGTGTTAATTTTGATATGGCAAAAATCCTGAAGGTGGTGCTCAAAAATTTGGGAAACTTTGATATAAATAAGATAGCTAATAGGGCACCCGGGAAAAGAGGAGCACTGTGGGTAAAAAAACTGGTGAGTGGTACTAAGACCCCCAGCCACCTGAAATCCCAGTTTTTAGCTGTGGCTCAGACCATAATTCTTCACTGAGAAGCCCCCATGCTTTCATGGGGTTGTTACCAGTAACCGCTGAAAAAATAGGATTTGCCAGAATCAAGATAAGAAACAAACTGGAGAGTAAAACAGTCTATTCTTTTGGGGGTTTTTTTCGGTTTAAAACAACACAGACTTATTATTTTACAATTCTGGAGGTCATCAGAAGTCTGACATGGATTTCACTGGGCTAAAATCAAGGTGTTGGCAGGGCAAACCTTTTCTGAAAACTCTAGGGGAGGATCTATTTCTTTGCCTTTTCAGCTTCTAGAGGTCACCTGCATTTCTTGGCCCGTGGTCCCTTCCATCTTCAAAGCCAGCAACTCCAGCTGAGTCCTTCTTCTGTTGCCATTTCTCTGATTCTCTCTTGCCTCCTTATTCCCCTACTCCATTTCTTCTTTCTTTCTTTTTTTTTTTTGCTGCACTGCATGGCTTGTGGGATCTTAGTTCCCTGACCAGGGATGAAACCCGGGCCTCCAAGAGTGGAAGCACAGAGTCCTAATCACTGGACTGCCAGGGAATTCCCACCCCTAGTCCATTCTTGAATTCAGCAACTCCTGTTCCTCTTGTTGGGCTTAATGCATATGCGAGAGGAGGGGATATATATAATTATGATCACAGCACAGTCGTAAAGGTAAGAACTTTGCTATGGAAACAGGTGAGAGTTGCTAACCAGGAGAGCTGGGGAAGACACCTTTTTTTTATTACATTTTTTTAAACTTTTTATTTTATATTGGAGTATAGCCGATTAGCAACGCTGTGATAGTTTCAGGTGCACAGCAAAGTGACTCAGCCAAACATATACATGCATCCATTCTCCCCCAGTTTCCCCTTCCATCCAAGCTGCGGCATAACACTGAGCAGAGTTCCCTGTGCTATACAGTAGGTCTTGTTTGTTATCTTTTTAAAATATAGCAGTGTGTACATGTCAATCCCAAACTCCCTAACTATCCCTTCCCTCCACCCTTCCCCCCCCACCCCCAGTAACCATAAGTTCATTGGAGAAGACACTTCTGAGGTGACATTTCACCAGGTGGGCAGGGTCGACGAGAAGCTGAGGGAAGTTACATGATAAAAGCTCAGAGGAGTGGAGTATGTGTGAGATGATCCAAAAGGCCTTCCTAATTCAGATGAACTCTTACTAGCCTTGATGGCTGAATTTTCTTCTAGCCACTAGAGCACTGCATTTTTACTCAAATTTTAATACATCCCTTCAAAACTGGGATACCCTTTCTAGGAGGGCTAAAGCAGGAAGCTGTTATCATTGCTTAGGTTTGTTTGTAGCCCAGTCTAGCCAATCTGAGTGTGGGTCCCAGAATAGAGAACAGAACTTTTCATAAGAGCAGCCAAGTATCTGGAATCTGAGGTTGCCTGTGTGATGTGTTCTAGTGAATGTCCCAAGAAACCAGAGGCCTGGAAGTCAGGAAACTAATTCATTAGGGAGGGAAATGAGCACTTTCCCAGAGGGCCTGACTCAGTGAGGACCATTCACATATTCATTCATTAACTATCTGTTGAGTGTATACTAGAACCGGGGACCATGTTGTATGCTGAGAATATGACTGATTCTCAGAGAAGAGAATGGTCCCCACCCTTATGGAGCTTAACTGGAAGAGACTTAGGTGAACTAGCAAAGCCATTGGAAATGCCAGGATGAAAAGGGCTAAAAATTTAGAGGCACTACTGGTTTTTGTTCACAGAAGAAACTCTTTGTATATTTACTGTGTTGCTTCTTTAGGCTCTCCAAAGAGCCAGTCGGTGAGACTGTGGTATGCTCTTACATTTGAAAAAATGCTTTCAAATTGCTACTTTCCTAGAAACATCTCAATTTGCCACTAATCCCAGGCATACCTGTGGGAATGCTAGAATGCGTTGATGGCAACATCTACAGGCTTTTCCTTAAATGTTAGCAAATATATACAAATTTTTTTCAATACTTTTAAATACTTTGAACAATGCTGAAGAGATAACTGGATGAACATGGAAAACATAATGAAGGGAAAGGGCCAAGAACTACAAAGTTCATATGCCTTGAGTTCTTGATATCTCAAGATTATATCCAAGAGATGTCGATGGCTTTTTAATGGGATCCTTGGAATCCTAGAGGGTCAGGTGATACCCTTCCGGGTGGCCCAAAGATCTCCTGATGTTGTATGGAAAAATGTAGGTTTGGGCCCATAGCTCTCATCAGATTCTCAAAGGGACCGTGGAAAGTCAAGAATACTTCTATAAATCCTTCGAAAATACTTCCATGAGTGCTTTCTATGAGAATATTCATGGATTTTAAGTTCACACCATTGTCTCAGAATGTGAGGAGAGCAACAGAACCCTAGGGAAATGGAATTGGAGGCCAGGTCCCCTTATTATCAGCCATGTGACCTTGCACAAGTCTTGGCCCCATTTGAGCCTCAGTTTACTTATCTGTTAAATGGGGAAAAGAACACGTTTACTTCTTACTTCCTACAGTTTTCGTGGCAAATGATCAGACGTATGTGAATAATGCTGTAGAAACCTTCAGGTACTATATCTAAGAGTGAGAGGCTTTAGAAAATGTTTACTGTCTGCACCTGTAGGCAGTGTTACCTTGTTGGTCACTAGAGGGAGCTTTAGGATTCAGGGGAAAGAAGAGCCAGTGATGTAGCTCCTGGAAAGCCTTGAGGCCTCTATGAGGAATTCCTCAAAAAGCTTTTGCCTTTTATAAATAGCCACTTAGATTTTTCCTTCTTTTCTTTTTTTAAAATTCAGATAAATGCCTATAAAAGCAAACATGACCTCGTTTTCTGGTGACACAGATTTTTTCTACTCTTAACATTTAGGATTCTTCCTTCTGACTTTTTCTCTGGTAAATTTAGTTTCTACATAAACACAAGAGTGTTCCACAATCAATTTAAAAGTGAGAAAAAAATAAGGTAGACAACAACTTTTGAGAGGACCATAGGAAGAAAGTGCTCTTCCCTTAGCGAAAGATGATTCACTGTCCATTCCGTGACATGTGGCAATGGTGAGACGCACTGTCTCACCTTGGTGCACATTAAGAACTCTGACTTTGGATTTTCAGGTGGCACTCCCTGCTGTTTTTAATTGGTGTGCTTTTCTCAGGCTAGGGCTAGAGAGAGAGGACTCTTACTCATTTAAAGAGGCTTGACGGTTACACCAGAAAACCTAGGATAATTTGAAGGAGGAAGTACGATAGAGTGAAAGACACTGACTTCGCATGTTAGGGAATCAGAATGTCATGGACTCACTATGTATTTGGAGGACAATTTTTGTCCCCCTTTAGGACCTCAGTTTCTCTCTCTGCTTCTGACCATTCCCCCAGCACCACACATACACACCCATGGTTGGATAGTCTTTCTTCATCAAGAATGGATCATTAGGTGACCAGACTCAGGCCCCAGGTCAGGAAAGGCAAAGTTTTGCAGGAGCACAAAACTGAGACTTACCTGATTTTCAATCCAAATTTCTTTGGAGAAAGGAGTCTTGATATTTCGCTTGCTTGCAGTTCTTTGGGTTGTATTTCAGTTCCACAGCAAAATAGATGCCTGTAGAAAACAGTGAACACTGTATTTTCATATACATTTTCAGGGACCCATGTAGAGACTGAACTGCTAATATCCATCAGCAAACTCAGGCAATGAAGCTGTCAAGCACCGTTCTGCCAAGTTCTCTGGACTCTAAGATGTGTCCCCATAATCCTGCCTTCCTCAATTTCACATTTTAAAAATGGGGAGGGCTTCCCTGGTGGCGCAGTGGTTGAGAGTCTGCCTGCCGAGGCAGGGGACACGGGTTCGTGCACCGGTCCGGGAAGATCCCACATGCCGTGGAGTGGCTGGGCCCCTGAGCCATGGCCGGGGAGACTGCGCGTCCGGAGCCTGTGCTCCGCAAGGGGAGAGGCCACAACAGTGAGAGGGCCACGTACCACAAAAGAAAAAAAAAATGGGGACATGTCTGTGACTTATACAGGCATGTCTGTCTTGATAATTCCTCCTGAAAAGCTCCTGTTAGGCCTAAGGCATTTTTGCAATCAGTGGCCTTTTAGAATTGAGGAAGGAATCTAGGAAATACTTTATTTGGTTTTGGATATTTCTCTTACCTGGAAGCTCAAAAAGCTCCCCTCCGCTGGCACATTTGTGCTCTCCTTGCAACTCTTGGCACCTCAGGAGTAACCCTCGCGGCAAGGGGTTGCCTTTCTGAAGACAGAGAGGCAAGAGGTTGCAGGTTATAAAGGGTGAAGCCTTATTATAGGCTCATGCATTGTAGTTTATGAGAAACAGCTGCATTTCCTTGTCAAGGCCCTTGTGGAAGGCTTTTCTCTCCTTTCCACTGAAGTCTAATCACTAACCAAGACTAATTAGCTGATTTGGGTCAGAACAAGCCAGTATCTCTGCCATTCCACTTTAAGCATGACTGTATCCCGTTAGTGATAGGAAATTTGCTGAAACAATGCAAATGGCTTGATCAGTGATTCCATTAATGATTACAATCGGAGCAATTTTCTCCCCTTTTTGTTTTCCAGAGGCTGCTTTTTCTTCTTCAAGCTTTCAGATGGTGAAGGTCAGAGGGTGGGCAACAGAACCGCTGTACCCTAGTTGAGGGCTTCTCAAATTTTCAGGTCCATACAAATCACCTGGACCGTGTTACAACGCAGATTCTGATTCAGCAGATCTGGAGGCTGGGGCGAGGGGAGGAGGAGCTGATGATACCAAGGCTGCTGGTCTGTGGACCATGCTGAGTAACAAGGCCCTCGTTAATTTTTATCTCTAGCTCCTGTTTCGCGCTGATGAAGGATGATTTTTCTACTCCTCAGACACTGTCAGAAATAAAGAATGAATAAGTAATGATTTCAAAGCCCAAGGGAAATCGTGAGGTCACAGATTCCATCTTCTGAATTAACAATTGTTTGGAGAGCCATGACTTTGAATTCTAATTTCTTGCAAAGCAAAATATTGGGAATAGACCCGTAGTGTGCACAAACACAGAAAACAGAATCCAAGCGATCTGATTTTTCTCATAAGATGGCAAAGCAACTGTTTATTTGAGGTTATTGTTTTTTATTGGCAAGCATTATGCTCTGTACTTCATTTACATAGGAATCTGGTGGGCACTGCCTAAGAGTTTGTGAACTAATTTCTCTGGCTCTAAATCACACGTGTACTTCATCTTTATCCTCACTACCAGGAGCCCAGTCTAATTACTGCTTATGCAAAGGGATGACTCTTTCAGGTGTGAGGGAATTTCAGGTTTGTCTTGAATATTCTCAGGAGATCTGCTTTTAGGAATTGCTGTCCTGAGTTTTTAGACCTCCAGTTTGGCTTATTGCGTATTGCTCTGGATCTGTTCTAATTTCCGCAGTTTCTGTCTTCTTGGTTAAACTGTAAGTTTGTTATAATTGGAGGCCATACCTTCTATTTTATAGGGCTGGGAAATTGGAAGGGAACTTTAAATTCATTGAGTCCAGTTTCCTCTTTAAAATCTGAATTTCTACAAGCCAGCCTCTGCTTGAAACACATTTGATGATGGGGATCTTACTACTTTATAGTCTATCCTTAGAACATTTCTGACCATTAGGATGCCTTTCCTGATATTGGGTCAAGTCATCTCACAGTGGCTTTTGCCCACTAGCCCAGTTTTACTCATTGTGGATAATTTCTTTGTCTTGATTAGAATATGAACACAATACATACTGTTGGGCAGCTGACTTGTTAAGGCCTGGGACTTGGGGGTTCTCTGTGCCTTCAGTAGTTCTTCCTACATAAGAGTAGCCTCCAACTCCTGACTTGAGGAGTAAACTTGGGGTGAGGTCCAGAGCTGTGCCGCCAGAGATTGGATGGGCTGTGGTAAAGCAGGGAAGTCACTGCTTACAAGGACTTTAGCCCACTTCATTACAGGGGCTTAAGATTTCCTGCATTTCTTTCTTAAATGCAGCCTGACTTAAGCCTGAAATGAAACTCAGGATGAGGCTTCATGATTACTCATGAATTTTTACACAATCAGATCATTCAATAGGAATCTTAGAAATGGCTCTGATTTCCAAAATATTTATCTTTTCTGTAGTTCTCACCTAAAGCAAAGTTTTTAAACTGGCAAAGATGGACTCCAGTCTTCTCTCACATTCCCCCCTTTCAGCACCATTCTACCCTTTTAATTTTATGCTCCATGGGTGACCTGCTCCCCAAGGTTTCCCCTTTGCAGTACTGTTCTATGCCTTGGGCCATTGATTACTTTTTTCTGGACCTTTTCCCTCATGGGACCTTACCTGTCCTCTGTCTGGGTCTCTCAGCAGCTGGTTTTCTCCAGTGCGACCCTGGCTGTTTAACGGGTTTTGGTCCCCTTAACAAATCCTTGACAATGTGTAAGATAGCTCTTGCTTTGTCTGCCTGCCTTGGTATCATAATTTCTCAATGCAGTCAAAGACATGCCTCCAAAAGGCCCTTAGGTGGTGGCTTTTTAGTGGGGAAGGACAGGCATCATGATAAGATCATGGATGAGAAACTGTTTTGGTCTGTGGACTCTCTAGCACAACTTCACATCATCCATCGCCTCACTATATGGGATTAGTTCTGTTTTCCATAAACAATAATAACAGTAGTTCTTATTGCATGGGATGCCTAATTATAATTCCTTATTATGTTCCAGGTACTGTGCCTACAGCTTAACAGATTTCTCATTTAATGTTCATAACAACCTTGTGATGTAGGAAGAATTATTTTCATTCTATTGATGAGCAAACTGAAGTTCAGAGGGATTAGGCAATTCGCCTAGCATCACACAGCTACTGCATGGCAGAGATAGGGTTCAAACCAAGGTCTGTCTGACTGAGGCCCATGCTCTTAACCATGCAGCTTCCTTTTTTCTGATCAACAAAACGAAGAAGCCTAAGATCAGTGAGTTTCCTCAGACAAGCCCTGCTGTGCTCACCTCGACTATAGCCTTTCTACTTCACCTAAGTGCAAAAAAACTACCACTTTGCTCATCTCTATCTTCTCGGCTCTCACCCCTTACTTTCTTATGCTGAGAAAAGCTTCTTCTGGCTCCTGCGTGCACAAGAGTAATAAGTGTTTGATATTTAATTACAAGGATTTATTATGGAACGAGAGGAGGGATACTAACACATCCCATCTGGGGCCAATTAAAAAGAACTGTGTTCCTGAGTATATGTGGTTTTTCTTTTTTCAGATGAGGAACAGTTCCAGTCAAGCTTTGGCACATGAAGCTTGGCATGGTTTAATAAGAGTCGGGTGACTGAGACATCTAATGCTATTTCTGAGAAAGCAAGATGGTTCATCACCTTTAATGAGTGGGAAATGAAGTTGCCTACAGGGTCAGCCATGGGCAGTTGAATTGATACCTGTGCCTGGGTTTGTCACATTTGTTAAAGAAGGGCTTCCACGTGAAAGTTGCATTTTGGAACAAAGAGAATAAAAAGATGCCAAAATGCTGCTTTCAGGATAAGTGCATCAGTTTGCAAAAACTCCCAGGGTTTCCGAGAGTGGCCACCCACAGAGGAAGCACCATCTGGTTGTCATGCTGTCACAACAGGGGAGCAGTGCTTGGGCACAGGGCAAAACAGAATGTTCCTCAGAACTGGACAGAAGACTCGCAGTTAGACTGAAGCCAGGAGGCAGCAGACCTCCCCAGGCCCAGCACAACACTGCGCTGAGTAAGGTCATAGACCCTAGGTGCATCCATACTTGTCCTGTGACACCTTAGCGATTTTGAAACAGACTTAACATATAAATCAGAAAAATATGCATCTCTAGAGAGATTGTTGCATGTTTTCAGGACATGAGGAGAATAAATTTTTTAAGAATAATAAAGAAACGTCTACATCCTTGGAAGTATATTTAGCTGAAGTCCTGATCTTCATGAAAAACAATTTCCATTCATTCATTCATTCATTCACTCATCAAATGTTTACCAAATGTCTCCTACATGCCAGGACCTGTGCTACGTGCTTGAGATACAGAAAGGAACAGGAGACTGTCTTGACAATCAGGAAGCTCATAGACCAGTAGGAGAGACTCATAGAATGAAATAATTGTGGTTCAGCGTGCTTACAGGAACCCTGGGAGGGTCACTGAACTACCCTGCAGGCAACCACGGACACCTCCTGGGGGAGGCATCACCTGAGCTGGGTCCTGCTGCACAGTCAGGAGTTATCCTCCAGAAATCTATATTTGAATAATATTCCTTTGCCATTCTAACATGAGAAGGGATGAAAAGGCTAAGTAGATGTTGGGGAAGAAGATGAAGGGGAAGAAGATGAAGGGGTGTTCAGTAAAGAATAGCAATTTCAACATTCATATGGGAATGTTGGAGGGAGAGTGCAGGTCTTTGCAAGCTCTAGCTTCGGATGACTAAGGTTGGGATCTCAACCACTTCCTAGGTGTGGGGACCTGAGCAAATTGCTTAGCATCTTAAGGTCCAGTTGCTCATAGGGTTTCCAGGTTTCAATGAGAGAACATGTGTAAAGCATTTGCTGAGGTCTGGCTTATTTAAATGTTAATAAATGTCAATTCATTATTAATTCTGTTATTATCATCAGCAGTGTTCTTTCACTGATTACCCTTCTAAGCTCCCTGAATCTCCTATTCCTGATATTGCCTTCAGGTAAAAATACAGGGACAGGGAAACATAAAACAAAGAGAAAAAAATTAGGGTGTGAGGGTGATTATCATCCTCTTGTTCAGAGTTGGTAAAATAAAAAATCCTCCAAAGAACAAGAACATTATGCTCTTTTCTCCATCCTATCACAAATCTTGCTTTCAGCCCACTGACCTTAGATAGGCAAAAGTGTTAGTGACACATAGTTATAAAATATAATTAAGACAACATCTAGTGCTGCTGGTACTAAATAACCTAAAATCCTCCTAATGGAAAACTCCCTTTAAAAGTGCTAGTTGCAGTAAATAAAGTCCCCAGGGGCACACACACACAAACAAAAAAAGGGGTGCGGGGAGGCTATGAAAACCAAAGGAGAAAGATTATGGGCTGATGCTGTGGCTACATATAGGGATGGGAGATGGGGCTGTGGTAGGCCTGCCTGAGCTGAAGAGGTAGAACTTATCCCCCTTCTTAAAGATGGAACTGTTGGAGAGTTATACCATCACTAACGGGAGACTAGAAAAAAATCTACCCTCAGTACAGCAAGATGACAAGGAAGAGAGGCCTATCTCACATGGGGTTAGAACTTGAATTTATCAATGTGTGTGATCCTAGAATAGCCTGCCACACCTGCCCAGCTTAGAAATCATTATAAAAAGTGCCCTCAACCCAGTGATATCCCAGGCAGGGATAACTTCAGAGCCCTTGGCAGAAGCAACCATTCTGACAAGTAGATTTTAAGACAAAATGCATTATGAGAGATTAAGAAGTTCATTTCATAGTCAAACAAAAACAGTTCACCCCTTGTATGTACTTAATAATATGGCCTCAAATATATTTAATGCACAAATCAATTGACTTATAAAGAAACATTTGAAAATCTGTATGTAGTAGGTTTTTAAAAACATCTTTTAGTGATTGATAGATGAAAAAGTCAAAAATTAGTAAAGAGATTGAAGGTTTGAATAATCCAATTAGTTAGCTTAATCTAGTCTACACATATATGACTCAATAACAGCTTGCTAGCCCACAAAGGAAATTTCATCAAATACTAGACTTAGTAATATATAGGATATATTCTCTGACCACTCTCCAATAAAATATAAACCTGAAAACAATACCTGGAACTACTCTATACTGTTGAAGCTTAGAAAGAGAGAAGGAAAAGCATTTCTACAGACTATGGTAGATGCAACAGTCAGATTAGTGTAAATTATGCTGCAATAGTGCACAGACCTAAAATATCTCAAGATCTTAAAGCAATGGAAGTTTATTTCCCATATATTGTGCACTTCTAGTGTAAGCCAGTGGGAGCTCCATTCCTGGCTTTCCTCCCTCTGAGACCCAAGCTGATGGAGTTTCTGCAATTTGGCAACTAGTTGCAGTGGTGGAGGGAAGAGTATGTGGCTTTTAAAGTTTTCTGCCCCCAAATTACACACATCACTTCCACTCATCTTATGTTGGCCAAAGCATATCTATTGCCATGGCTGACTTTGGGATGGGGACCTGACCAAAAGAGGAGAACTGGATGTGTCAGTGACCAGCACTAATGATTATCACAAAGAGGAAATAAGTATGAAAATGAGGAAACATTTACACCTAAAAAATAATGAAAATGCAACGTATGAAAACTTGTGGGAGGTAGCTAAAGCAGTACTTAGCATAAAATTTATAGCCTTAAATGATAATATTAGAAAAAGGAGACTAACAATGAAAGAGTTAACCATCCATTCAAGAAAATAAGTTATACCAAAAATAACAGAAAAAAGAAAATAGTAAAGATGAAATGCATTAATGAAAGTCACAGAAAACAAAATACAATATAGAGAATTGAAAAAAATAAAACTGCTGTCTTATTGTGTGCCTCCAAAGCAAACTTGGAGATGAGGATGAGTGTGTCCTTGATCTACTACAGAAATGCAACTAGAGAAGCATATGAGGGGGTAGTGAAGGCCAGTTGGGGAAAAGAAGCTAAGCAAGGTACAATCTCAGACCAGGTCCCACAGAAAAGAGCTTCAGCCTGATCCCACAGTGGGCTTCTGAAGTATGTATTATACTTCAGAGCTGTTACTCTTGGTTGTAGGAGGAGGGGGTTCCATATCCCCACAGCTGTCAGTTATTGGCTAAGGATTAATTGAAGTGGATGTGAATTCCCAGACATTTTTGTCATTCTGCATATGTGGGCAAAGTGACTCCAGTAGCCTAAGGACAGTCCTCTGAAGAAGAGTTTTAAGCTAGTCATCAGAAGTAAAACCACTCTGAATCTGGAAGAGAAGTGACAGGACCCTAGCGAATCTTGGTGGAGCACAGTGTCCACTCCAATTGATGCTTTGAAATAAAACTTATTTATCAAAACTTAAAAAAAAAAGACAGCATGCACAAACAATATTAGAAATGAAAAAGGAGTCATAACTACAGACATCATAAAGATAAAAAGAAGATATTAGGCCCATAAATTTGAAAAGACAGAAGTGATCACCGTCTTAAAAAAATATGACATCAACACTATCTCAAGAAGAAATGGAAACAAGGGTACGAATTTCACCACTAGAGAAATGGAATCAGTTGTTAAAAGTTAACCCCCTAACCCTCCATAGGACCACAAGAGTTTGGCTAATCACTCAAGGAACAGGTAACTGCACGCTGCTGACAATTTTATCAAAGAATAGAAGGGAAGGGAACATTTTCCAACTCAGATAAAGAGAGTGTAAGAAAGAAACATTATAAACCAGCCATATTTATAAATACATGTGCCTAAGTAAGCAAAATACTAGAATATTAATGGACATATTAAAATAAAGTTGGATTTATCATAGGAATGCAAAGATGAGTTGACATTAAAAAGATGAAAGGAGAAAAACATGTGATTGTCTCAACAGTATTTGATAAAATTCAATAGCTATTCATGATTAAAAACGGTCAGCCAACTATTAGGAAAATAGGAATAGAAGGAAACTTGCTCAATTAATAAGGGCATCTATTAAAAACGTACAGCAAACATTTTTAAGGATGACATGTTAAAATCTTTTTCTTTAAAATCAGGGATAAGACAAAGACTCTTTCTGTCAATAGAAAAAAAAAAAGGCAACAGAATGGAGAAACATACCATGTTCATTGATGGAAGGACAGTATCTAGAAGATGCCAATTCTCCCAAGTTAACTTGCAAATTACAGCAAAAAACTCAACAGAGTTCTTCCTGAAACTTAATCAAGTGTTCCTAAAATTGAAAGAAAAGGGCAAAGTTCAGTATCAAAAAAGAATAGACAAGATGGGTGGGGAGGGTGTTGGAATTCTTCTGCCAGATATAAACTTACTATAAAGCTGTAGTAATTAAGATTGTGTGGTGTCATGACAGGAATAGACAGAACGAAGCCCAGAAGCCAACCCACACAAGATATGTAAACTTGACATGTGAGGAATGTGACATTACTGATGTGGAAAGGATGGTGGTACTGGGAATAAGTGATAGGAAAATTGGTTATCCATTTGGAAGAAAATATATTTGATTCCTACTGCACATCTTCATCCAAAATAAATTCCTGATAGGGGACTTCCCTGGTGGCATGGTGGTTAAGAATCCGCCTGCCAATGCAGGGGACATGGGTTCGAGCCCTGGTCCAGGAAGGTCCCACATGCCACGGAGCAACTAAGCCCGTGTGCCACAACTACTGAGTCAGTGTGCCACAACTACTGAAGCCTGCACACCTAGAGGCCGTGCTCTGCAACAAGAGAAGCCACCACAATGAGGAGCCCACACACTGCAACCAAGAGTAGCCCCTGCTCACCACAACTAGAGAAAACCCACGTGCAGCAACGAAGACCCAATGCAGCCAAAAATAAATAAGTTAATTAATTTTAAAAAATCCCAATAAATTATAAACCTCAATATGACAATTGAACATTGGAACTTTGTAGAAGAAAATACAGGATAAATATTTTTATGATTTGGGGGATTATTTTATTCTTAAACAATGTTTTGACTTTTTGATCCCTAAAACAAGAGAAAGAATAGATGATAAGATTGATAAATATAACTCCAATAAAATAAAAATAGAACTTCTGGCAATCACTGTTTGTGAGGACTAAATATATTAATAAGAAAAGTAGTTAACTTTTACCGTGTACCTGAACACGTAGTAAGCACTGCAGATTATTTGTAGTATTACTTCTTTTATAGGGTATTTCCCCTCACAATAATTAGAATAAAGCTAGTTTTACCATGTATTTTTCTTTCTCTTTAAGACACACATCTTCTGGATATGCAGCAAATGATGTAACTAAAGGATGAGACTATTACCCGAAAAACTATATGAGAATGTGTATTTCGTTCTTAGGCAAGCTTGGCGATTGTTTTAATCTCTTCCATGGGAACCAGTCTTCATTTGCGTGAACTCTGTAACTTGTGGTCTTTTCTTGGTAATGTTAATGTCCAGCAAATTCCTCCCAGTAACTTGTTTTGTATGCCCAGAATACAGCTACTGGGAATGTAAGTATTGGCAGCCCCCTAGCAGGCCTTACTACTGGGGCCTGAACTGGTTAGTGTGGAATCCAGGAGCCTTCTGTGTATTCACATTTGACCCTGAGTCATCATTTTACTTTTCCATCTGGGCCCTTCCACATTTATCTCTTGCAGGCTGCTGAAATCAACAAGTGAACTTGCATTCCTGCTTCTACCTTAGCCTGCACCAAAATATTGCTATAATCAGAAGAGAAACATTTGTAGAAGCTCTAGGAGTCTTAGATATTAATCATTTGACAGATAAAAATCAGGAGATTCTGGGCTTATGTTGATTACAGAGGTGAAGTGGTCTTCTTTTAAAAAAAAGTCATTCCTCAAAATGATATTATTTCTGGCCCCTTGGCCGAGTCCAAGTTTCAAAAGGCAATCTCTTTAAATCCAAGTTCTTTCGCACTACAAATAAACTAGTATTACCACGCACCCCGTAAGCAGCAGCAAGAGCTGTTTTTGCTTCAACCCATAGCACAGTTCAGAAGGTCAGACGTGACCACAGTATCTCCTGTTATTTCAGGGCTCACATGTGTTTGCCTTGGCACCATTTCCCTGGCATTTGGTTTCTGTTATTTTTCCATGGGTTTGGCTTGCAGGAATCAAAGAAGCATATTTTTGACAATAAGCGAAGTCCGGACAGATTAAGTATTCTGGACTGGTGGTGACTGGACCCAGTGGGAGGCAATACATGCCTCCGCCACTTACATCCAGTAGCGTGACCCTGACCCTGCATATGGTGAATGCGAGTGATGGAGAAGGTGGAGGGCTGCCCCACTCTGCAGGGCTGGCCAGAGCCTCATACTTGCTCCCCAGCCAGACTCCAGTGATGCTCAGCTGTCTCCATTCAGGGTACCTATTGAGGCCAAAGCTAAACACTCAGGAGAGTGGAGGGCCTCCCTCGATGAACCATTGTCCATTTTAGCCTCAGTGACAGCTGACTGTTGTCAGTGGGAAGATACTCAGATTGGTCCATTGCTGCGGCTTGGTTTAGTTGCTGCTGGGAGCTCTCTGCAGAATGTGTGTCTGGGAAATAAGCAATCACGCTGTATAAAACACAGTTAAGATCACCGCAGGGGGGTTAAACTAACAGCAGAACCCTCAGGGCCAGATTTTATCCACCTGTAGGTGCCATAGAGTAGAAGAGGAAGTAGGCGGGGTGGGAAGGGTTGGAGCATAGTACAGTGGTTCCCAAGCTTATCTGCACGGAGGATCACCTGGGGAGTTTCAAATACTATCCATACCTGTGTTCCACCTCAAGAGGTTGTGATTCAATTGGTCTGCAGAAGCATCTGGACTCTGGCAATTTTAAAAGGGCCTCAGGTGGTGAAGACCCCAAATTTTGAAGTTGCACAGCCCTGGTTTGTGTCCCAACTCCAACATTTAAGGGCTATGTGACTTTGACCAAGCCATAAAGCTTTCTGAATCTCAGCTTTCTCATTTTCAATATGGGGGTGATCTTTTCTCCCTTATGTGGTTGTTATAGAGAGTGAGTATAAACATGTTATGTTTTTAATACTAAAAATGTTGCATCAATAGAGTCATCAAGCTCTGGCATTTCCTAGGCCATATGGTGGAGTTGTTAATAGTTTGGGCTTCGAGTCATACTGGCCTGGGTTTGAATCCTGGCTCCACTGTTTGACCTTGGGCAAATGTCTTTTTTTTTTTTTTTAATTTATCTTTTGGCTGCACCACAGTGTATGTGAGATCTTAGTTCCCAGACCAGGGATTGAACCTGTGCCCTGTGAGTTGACAGTGCGGAGTCTTAACCACTGGACTGCCAGGGAATTCCTGGGCGAATGTTTTTATCCCTAAATCTTCACTCCCCTTGTTGATAAAATGGGGATTTGTTCTTACCTTATAGAGTTGATATGAGGATTAGTGACAGATACACTTAGCATTTATGTAGGACAATATGAAATTACTATTTTGTAGCTTTAAAGAGGTAGAGTATCAGCATTTTCATGTGTTTAACCTAATATTGAGTTTTCAGAAATGTTAGTATTAGTAACTAGTATTATTACTATTAATCAATATGACCTGGAGGGAATTACTTTACTTCAGAGTGTCTCAGTTTCCCCATCCATAAAATGGACACATTAAGATTTTGCCTTCTTCATAGAATTGTTATAAGTTTTCAGTGAGATGACGTTTGTGAAATCACTTTGAAGGTTATAAAATATGAGGAAATCATGATAACAAAAACATTCTTAGAAACTGGGCATCTCATGTATATAATGACAAATATTTATTCTGGGAAAGTTAGAGGGGTATGTC
This sequence comes from Mesoplodon densirostris, assembly GCF_025265405.1. Classification (NCBI taxonomy): domain Eukaryota; kingdom Metazoa; phylum Chordata; class Mammalia; order Artiodactyla; family Ziphiidae; genus Mesoplodon; species Mesoplodon densirostris. The sequence continues at coordinate 32,057,556 of NC_082667.1, forward strand.
TGCACAATATGAAACTTGGGAAAGGAATTGAGTCACATAGAGAAATCTTGTCCTTTGGGATCCAGACAGAAAATTACTTTTTAAAGCCTACTCCAAGTTCACTACCACTCCAGAATCATGGAGAACAGAGAACAGTGAATTCCATGGCTCCCACCACAGGCAAACTTGTGTTATTGTTGAGGAGATGTGTCACACTATCTGTGTAGGAATAACTAATACTTACATGATACCTACCACAAGCCAGACTCTGCTAAATTTCCTTACATGTGGGCTCTCATTTCATTCTTGGTGAGATCCCAATTTTCCACAGGTGAGGAAATGGAGGCACAGAGAGATTAAATAACATGTCCAAAGTCACACAGACATAATAATAAAAGATATTCGAGAAATGGTGATTGTGAAAAACATTTGTGGTGATGAATACGTTCAAAATCATAACAGATTATAACAAATAACAAAATATTTTATGTACAGCTCTTTTGTGCTTTTCTACCCCTCACTTTTAATATAGACTTTTTAACGAGGGCCTAAACATTCCTTGCAGAAAATGTCTCATGGCTCATGCTGAAGACAGCTTGCCCACGGTTTTTGGTTCTTGACCTCATTTTCATCCCTGACACTTTGGGTGGCCTTGGGTGGGAAAAATAACTTCCCCATGTCTGTAGTTTCTCCACCTATAACATGGGTCTAATAGTGTCTCCCTTGAAAGTATGCTGTGGGGACTAATTATCATAATGTCGTTTTTTTGTGTGCAGACTGGAAACCCAAAGGGCCACCCAGACTTCAGCCCTGTGGTAAAATCTTGGCTTCTCTTGGACAGAGACAAGAGTATTGCTTCTTGGTGGGCTTCCAAACCCTCTTGCTGTCTTCTCTTTGTGAAGGGCAATGCCCAGTCTTCTTCACACACAGCGTTACTTGCAGTAAGTTGCCATCCATACCCTGTGGTTAAGGGGTAAGTGTTACCGCTTATTACAAAGTTATGTGGGAGACATTTCCCACTAGTGTGGGTCACGAAGGCCGTGACAATGTCATTTGATGTGCTCGGGACCCAGTGGGGAGAATCCTGTTCCACAGAGCAAACACGCAGGATTGACTTTCTTTCAGGGCAGAAACACTGGCTCCTGTGGTGCACAGTCTAGGAGCATAGGAATCACTTGGGAGCTTGTCAGAAATGCAGAATCTCAGGCCTGACTCTAAGACTACTGCCTCGGATTTTGCATTCTAACAAAATTCACAGGTGTTTGGAAGGCTCATTAAAGCTTGAGAAGCATATCTCCTCTTGGAACTGTAACAGCGATGACGTGCTTTGTGGTGGAGCTGGGAATCCATGCAGTCAAGGTTTATCGGGCTCCAAAGCCTGTGTTCTATCCTCTCCTCTGCTCTGCTTCTTCTCAAGGGATGCAGATAGTGTTTGATTTCTTGCTGAAATGCCTTTGGACCTTCCAGGAAAACATCTGGCCATGACTACTACAGTGGGGTACATACTCCTCAGTTCGGGAAGCTCCTGGATGAAAGCAGCTTTTACCACAGTGTTTATAATGTTGTTACATTTGTGATTGGCTGCCTTTAAAAAAAAAAAGAAAGCTCAAGATATTTCCTTGCCTGAGAAAAAAAGTGATAAATCAAGGTTGGGTGGAGGAGGGAGGTGGGAATTAGAGAAGGAAAAGAGAGAAGAAAAAAAGAGGAGAAAGGAAAGAAAAAGTAAGCATTTGAGGAAACCCAATGTTTCAGGCTACAGTTATCCATCCTGGCTGTGGGGGTGAATAAATTGTTTGTTAACCTTTAGGGCTGATGTTTTAATTAGAAATTTAAAAAAAATGAGGATCTTTTTTGAAATAACTGATCAGTATCAGTGAAAGTATGCCAAAACAATTTATTCCTCTTTTTCCCACTCTGCTTTGAACTTATTTTTAGACTATTAAAATGATCAAACCAGCATGAAGTACCTAATAAATCTTCATATATTTATGACTTGATTTTGATTGCCATTCTCATGAAGCTGTACATAACTGTGACATTTATTCCTTTTTTAAGATAACTCATGCTATAGCCAGAATGATCTTTGAAAAGTGAAGATTTGAACTCCTGATGAATTACTTTATCTAGACATTTGATCATCAATGACTGTTATTATAAAAAGACAAACAACCAGGAATTATATCCTTTCCACTGGAAGTACACAGCGCCACCCAAGAAATATTCTTACCAAAAGACAGGAGCTGAATCTCATCAAGATTCTGTATCTAATTACCAAGGTACAGGTAATACAGAGGTCATATAACTGTCACCTGGGCCTTTTGGAATGCTTACTCTTGTGTCAGTCTGTCTTGGAATCCAGATGCCATGCGTTGAGAAGCTCCAGTCACATGGAAAATCTACTCATAGTCACTTTGGTTGACAGCCCCAGCTGAGCTCCCAGCTGGTAGCTGTCATTAGCTGTCAGCATGTGAACGTCCAGACATCTTGGACATCCAGTTGACACATGACTACAACTGCATGAGAGACCCTCAATGTGGACTACTCAACTGATCCCTGTTAACCCAGATAACCAAGAGAATTCATAATAACTGCTTTGAGGCACTAAGTTTTAGAATGATTTGCTAAGTAGTATTAGGGACTGAATGTCCCCCCCTACCCAAATTCATATGTTGAAGCCCTAACCCCCAATGTGATGGTATTAGGAGGTGGGACCTTTGAGCTATAATTAGGTTGAGATGAGGTCATGAAGGTGTGGTCCCCATGAGGGAACTGGTGTTCTCATAAGAAGAAGAGAAACAACAAGGTCCTACTATATAGCACAGGGAACTATATTCAATATCCTGTGATAAGCCATAATGGAAAAAAATATTTAAAAATATGTGTATATATATATATATATATATATATATAAATAATCTGAATCACTTTGCTGTACAGCAGAAATTAACAAAACATTGTAAATCAACTATGTTTCAATTAATAAAAAAAAGAAGAGGAAGAGAGAGTAGAGCTCCTTCTCTCTCTCTGCCATGTGAAGACATAGCAAGAAGGTGGCTGCATAAGCCAGAAAGTAGGTTCTCACCAGGAACTGAATTTGCTGATACCTTGATCTTGGCCTTCCCAGCCACCAGAATTTTGAGAAATAAATATCTGCTTTAACATCTAGCCCACGGTACTTTGTTATAGCAGCCCAAGCTGATGAAGGCAAATACCAACAATAAGATCAGTAAGCAGTGCTCCATTGGCTGTGGAAGATGACACAAAGTGAAGAAACTAAGATGATCCAAGGTTTTGGTCTTAAGAGAGTGTGTGCTAGTTCTGTGAAAAATGCCAGTGGTAGTTTGACAGGGATTGCATTGAATCCATAGATTGCTTTGGGTAATATAGTCATTTTCACAATGTTGATCCCTCCAATCCAAGAACATGGCATATCTCTCCATCTATTTGTATCATCTTAATTTTTGTTTGTTTGTTTGTTTGTTTTTAATGTAAATATTTATAACTGTTTCAATATAATTCTTTCTAATCCTACATATTTTTTTCTGCTTTATAACAAATTTAATCAGTTATACATATACATATGTTCCCATATCCCCTCCCTCTTGCGTCTCCCTCCCACCCTCCCTATCCCACCCCTCCAGGCGGTCACAAAGGACCGAGCTGATCTCCCTGTGCTATGCGGCTGCTTCCCACTAGCTATCTACCTTACGTTTGGTAGTGTATATATGTCCATGCCGCTCTTTCGCTTTGTCACAGCTTACCCTTCCCCCTCTCCATATCCTCAAGTCCATTCTCTAGTAGGTCTGTGTCTTTATTCCTGTCTTACCCCTATGTTCTTCATGACATTTTTTTTCTTAAATTCCATATATATGTGTCAGCATACAGTATTTGTCTTTCTCTTTCTGACTTACTTCACTCTGTATGACAGACTCTAGGTCCATCCACCTCATTACAAATAGCTCAATTTCATTTCTTTTTATGGCTGAGTAATATTCCATTGTATATATGTGCCACATCTTCTTTATCCATTCATCTGATGATGGACATTTAGGTTGTTTCCATCTCCGGGCTATTGTAAATAGGGCTGCTATGAACATTTTGGTACATGACTCTTTTTGAATTATGGTTTTCTCAGGGTATATGCCCAGTAGTGGGATTGCTGACTCCTATGGTAGTTCTATTTGTAGTTTTTTAAGGAACCTCCATACCGTTCTCCATAGTGGCTGTACCAATTCACATTCCCACCAGCAGTGCAAGAGTGTTCCCTTTTTTCCACACCCTCTCCAGCATTTATTGTTCCTAGATTTTTTAATGATGGCCATTCTGACTGGTGTGAGATGATATCTCATTGTAGTTTTGATTTGCATTTCTCTAATGAGTAAAGATGTTGAGCATCCTTTCATGTGTTTGTTGGCAGTCTGTATATCTTCTGTGGAGAAATGTCTATTTAGGTCTTCTGCCCATTTTTGGATTGGGTTGTTTTTTTTTTTTTGTTATTAAGCTGCATGAGCTGCTTATAAATTTTGGAGATTAATCCTTTGTCAGTTGCTTCATTTGCAAATATTTTCTCCCATTCCGAGGGTTGTCTTTTGGTCTTGTTTATGGTTTCCTTTGCTGTGCAAAAGCTTTTAAGTTTCATTAGGTCCCATGTGTTTATTTTTGTCTTTATTTCCATGTCTCTAGGAGGTGGGTCAAAAAGGATCTTGCTGTGATTTATGTCATAGAGTGTTCTGCCTATGTTTTCCTCTAAGAGTTTGATAGTGTCTGGCCTTACATTTAGGTCTTTAATCCATTTTGAGCTTATTTTTGTGTATGGTGTTAGGGAATGATCTAATCTCATACTTTTACATGTCCCTGTCCAGTTTTCCCAGCACCACTTATTGAAGAGACTGTCCTTTCTCCACTGTACATTCCTGCCTCCTTTATCAAAGATAAGGTGACCATATGTGCGTGGGTTTATCTCTGGGCTTTCTATCCTGTTCCATTGATCTATCTTTCTGTTTTTGTGCCAGTACCATACTGTCTTGATTACTGTAGCTTTGTAGTATAGTCTGAAGTCAGGGAGCCTGATTCCTCCTGCTCCATTTTTTTTTTTTTTTTTTTTTTTTTTTTGCGGTATGCGGGCCTCTCACTGTTGTGGCCTCCCCCGTTGCGGAGCACAGGCTCCGGACGCGCAGGCTCCGGACGCGCAGGCTCAGCGGCCATGGCTCACGGGCCCAGCCGCTCCGCGGCATATGGGATCCTCCCAGACCGGGGCACGAACCCGTATCCCCTGCATCGGCAGGCGGACTCTCAACCACTTGCGCCACCAGGGAGGCCCCTCCTGCTCCATTTTTTGTTCTCAAGATTGCTTTGGCTATTCGGGGTCTTTTGTGTTTCCATACAAATTGTGAAATTTTTTGTTCTAGTTCTGTGAAAAATGCCAGTGGTAGTTTGATAGGGATTGCATTGAATCTGTAGATTGCTTTGGTTAGTAGAGTCATTTTCACAATGTTGATTCTTCCAATCCAATAGCATGGTACATCTCTCCATCTATTTGTATCATCTTTAATTTCTTTCATCAGTGTCTTATAATCTTCTGCATACAGGTCTTTTGTCTCCTTTGGTAGGTTTATTCCTAGATATTTTATTCTTTTTGTTGCAATGGTAAATGGGAGTGTTTCCTTGATTTCACTTTCTGATTTTTCATCATTAGTATATAGGAATGCCAGAGATTTCTGTGCATTAATTTTGTATCCTGCTACTTTACCAGATTCATTGATTAGCTCTAGTAGTTTTCTGGTAGCATCTTTAGGATTCTCTATGTATAGTATCATGTCATCTGCAAACAGTGACAGCTTTACTTCTGCTTTTCCAAATTGGATTCCTTTTATTTCCTTTTCTTCTCTGATGGCTGTGGCTAAAACTTCCAAAACTATGTTGAATAAGAGTGGTGAGATGTGGGCAACCTTGTCTTGTTCCTGATCTTAGTGGAAATGGTTTCAGTTTTTCACCATTGAGGACGATGCTGGCTATGGGTTTGTCATATATGGCCTTTATTATGTTGAGGAAAGTTCCCTCTATGCCTACTTTCTTCAGGGTTTTTATCATAGATGGGTGTTGAATTTTGTCAAAAGATTTCTCTGCATCTATTGAGATGATCATATGGTTTTTCCCCTTCAGTTTGTTAATATGGTGTATCACATTGATTGATTTGCTTATATTGAAGAATTCTTTCAAAAAATTTCACAATTTGTATGGAAACACAAAAGACCCTGAATAGCCGAAGCAATCTTGAGAACGAAAAACGGAGCTGCATGAATCAGGCTCCCGGACTTCAGACTATACTACAAAGCTACAGTAATCAAGACAGTACGGTACTGGCACAAAAACAGAAATAGAGATCAATGGAACAGAATAGAAAGCCCAGAGATAAACCCACGCATATACAGTCACATTATCTTTGATAAAGGAGACAAGAATATACAATGGAGAAAAGACAGCCTCTTCAGTAAGTGGTGCTGGGAAAACTGGACAGCTACATGTAAAAGAATGAAATTAGAACACTCCCTAACACCATACACAAAAATAAACTCAAAATGGATTAAAGACCTAAATGTAAGGCCAGGCACTATCAAACCCTTAGAGGAAAACATAGGCAGAACACTCTATGACATAAATCACAGCAAGATCCTTTTTGACCCACCTCCTAGAGTAATGGAAATAAAAACAAAAATAAACAAATGGGACCTAATGAAACTTAAAAGCTTTTGCACAGCAAAGGAAACAATAAACAAGACAAAAAGACAACACTCAGAATGGGAGAAAATATTTGCAAATGAAGCAACTGACAAAGGATTAATCTCCAAAATTTACAAGCAGTTCATGCAGCTCAATATCAAAAAAACAAACAATCCAATCTAAAAATGGGTGGAAGACCTAAATAGACATTTCTCCAAAGAAGATATACAGATTGCCAACAAACACATGAAAGAATGCTCAACATCATTAATCATTAGAGAAATGCAAATCAAAACTACAATGCAGTATCACCTCACACCACTCAGAATGGCCATCATCAAAAAATCTACAAACAATAAATGCTGGAGAGGGTGTGGAGAAAAGGGAACCCTCATACAAAGTTGGTGGGAATGTAAATTGATACAGCCACTATGGAGAACAGCATGGAGGTTCCTTAAAAAACTAAAAATAGAACTACCATAGGAGTCAGCAACCCCACTACTGGGCATATACCCTGAGAAAACCATAGTTCTAAAAGACTCATGTACCACAATGTTCACTGCAGCTCTATTTACAATAGCCAGGACATGGAAGCAATCTAAGTGTCCATCGACAGATGAATGGATAAAGAAGACATGGCACATATATGCAATAGAATATTACTCAGCCATGAAAAGAAATGAAATTGAGTTATTTGTAGTGAGGTGGATGGACCCAGAGTCTGTCATACAGAGTGAAGTAAGTCAGAAAGAGAAAAACAAATACCGTATGCTAACACATATATATAGAATCTAAAAAAAAAAAAAATGTTCATGAAGGACCTAGGGGCAAGACGGGAATAAAGACACAGACCTACTAGTGAATGGACTTGAAGACACAGGGAGGGGGAAGGGTAAGCTGTGATGAAGTGCGAGAGTGGCATGGACATATATACACTACCGAACGTAAAATAGATAGCTAGTGGGAAGCAGCCACATAGCACAGGGAGATCAGCTCGGTGCTTTGTGACCACCTAATGGGGTGGGATAGGGAGGGTGGGAGGGAGACACAAGAAGGAAGAGATATGGGAACATATGTATATGAATAACTGATTCACTTTGTTATAAAGCAGAAACTAACACACCATTGTAGGGCAATTATACTCCAATAAAAATGTTAAAAAAGAAAAAAAGAGTGTGTGGCCCATTGTCCTGCTCACCAAACTGGGAAGACCAGGAGGAGGGGCAGGAAGAAATAAATGCTTTCCATGATTATCCTAATAATATATATTAATTTTATAATTAATAGATAATAAAAAATCATTTGAACACTACCACATAGACATAACCACTCCCTTTATTTATTGTATTTCCCTTTAGCATTGTTTGTTCTTTGTTTCATACAGAATTGCCGGAGCAATTTTCCCCCAACTATCCTAAAATATACCAATCTGACAACCTTTTTGGAGAGAATTTATTCAACTCAAGATCTTGGACCGAAAAAATCTAACATGAACCTTTAACGGTAACTCTGGCTTCCTCCTGTAAAATTTCAAATAAAAATAAATGAAATAAATGTTGCTGTTGGAAATTATTTGTTTTGGAAAAACAGCTTACTGTTTCCACCAGGGCTAACTCTTCAGGGAAATCCTGGACATTCATCCCTGTGACAGAATTCCTGGCCTGTGACTCAAGGAGCAGATGAGGTTATGCTTTCAGTGCTTACAAGAAACTAAATTCACTGGGTAATTATTTGTCTACACAGTCCAAATGGAAAGAGTAAAATGCACTTGGAGACACTCAGGGAAGTGGTATGAATCTCTGGTGTGCTATGGTCTATTTATTCCTTCATTTATTATTGTATTCTTCAGGAAATATTTATTTTATTTATTTTTTTACATTGTTTTATAGTTTATTTTTAAAATGACAGTAACAAATGGTCTTCCCTTGTTGGGAAATGACATATCTACTTTCAGTCAATAGGGCCTTAAAAAGTAACAGCATTTTGTCCAAATTGAACTTACATAATTGCACGAAAGTCATACAAAGCATTAAGAAATGCTCACAAAGACTGCAGTTCTCTCAGCTTCTCATGAAGCACACCCCAAGAGGCCTTGGTTTCAGTGGGGACCCTGATCTACATAATACTGATGCTAACCCCAAGTTCCCCAGTGACACATAGGCAGAGGTGAGAGGAGCCAGGAAGACACACATGCTTTGGGACAGTGGAATTCTGCCCTACAATTAGGGTTTAATGATGTATTCATCTTCTCATATTAGGATTAGTAAACACTTCAGCTGGAAGTATATTTGTCCAGGCTTAAAACTTAACCCTATCAGCTTAAGTTTTGGGATACAGATTCCACTTCAGGAAACTAAAATAAAAAAAAAAAAAAACTAAACTAAACAAAAAACACACCGTAAACCTCTTCCAAGCAAGAGGTTGCTTGGAAACCTCTTGGACCACCATCCTGGGCCCTCACTTAGTTTCTAACATACACACACAAAGAAGTTACCTCATCATTGATCATATGCCAGTTGAAGGATGGTAGACAGAGTCTCACTCAAATCCCAACTCTTGTTTTATGGACAGCAGTTACTGGAAACACTGTGTTGCAAAGGACTCTGAGGTCACAGCTGGAACTGGTGGGACAGCCACTATACTGTACTTATGTGACATGAACACAGGACAGGGAGAGGCAGCACTCTGCATCATATTTGCAATCTTTCTATTATTAAGAAAGCTAAGGAGGGGCTTCCCTGGTGGCGCAGTGGTTGAGAGTCCACCTACCGATGCAGGGGACATGGGTTTGTGCCCCCGTCCAGGAAGATCCCACATGCCGCGGAGCGGCTGGGCCCGTGAGCCATGGCCACTGAGCCTGCGTGTCCGGAGCCTGTGCTCCGCAACGGGAGAGGCCACAACAGTGAGAGGCCCACATACCGCAAAAAAAAAAAAAAAAAAAAAAACGCTAAGGAGGATGTTGGTTATGTATGTTTTGAAAAACATAACAAAGCCCAATTTTTCTATTTTAATGAGTTACAATGTCTTTATCTGGGGATTTAACTTATTTTATGGATCTTAAACCCAATTAAGATATAATGTCTATAGTAGGAGTTTTCCTTTTCTGACCTTACAAAAATTAATAAAAAAGATAACAATATTTTGAAAGAAGACGCACAAAGAGAACTTTAAGTCACCATGAAAAGTACCTTCCTAACTTGGGTATGACCATGGGAAGAGGAGAGTTATTATTCTATTTCAACTGCTGTGTTTCAAATAAAAAACCCCGTCCCAGGTTAATTATAGAGAAAAATAACAATTCCTGAAGTAAAACCATAAAAATATGTGGCAGAGGCCATCTAGATATACTTCTTTCCTTTAGGTTATTGTTAATATTATTGTTAATATTTCAGCAGTATCTCTTCAATTCAAGGAGAAAAATTCCAGTGTAACATTTGAAGCATTTTTTTAAAAATTAAGGTTTTCATTAGAAAAGATTGGTGTATATATGAAGTATTTATTATACTGAAACATGGAGGGAAATGTGCAGCATGTCTGTGTTAAGGCTAAGAATGAACAAGATTCTGGCACTGTGCACAATTATCTGCTCAACCAATCCAGAATAGATCAGGCAGTCCCTAAACCACTGCTCTGAGACGTTCATTCACTGTGTCATTTCTTGAAGGTCCTGATCGTCTGATGCAAATGTTAGCTGCTGTGGTTAATCGGGGACTCAAAGGACAATATGCTTGGGTCAGGGACTATAAATCACCGGAAAAATTCCACAACGGTCGTTCTACGTGTGACTTGCAACACCTGTGGAACTTCCAGGAATCCAGCCAGAAGTAGTCTGTTCCATGTCCAAGTAGGCTGCTATTCATAAGAGCCACCTAAGCTTTTAACTAGAAAGTTGAAGACTACAGAAAATGATTTATAGGAAGAAAAGGAAATTCCTTATTCCAGGATTGTAAGTGAACAAAGGAAACCCAATTCCAGAAAAAGGTTGTTGAGGCCTTAGAGGCCAAGGGAGTGAGAAGCCAGAGTTGTGGGTTTCTTTTCAGTCCCCTCTTAGAAAGTAACAAGCACAGGACTGAAAAGTTGGAGGGGGGTGAAGAGAGCAGGCGCAGGGATGATGACTCCAGCTGTGCAGCCATCCATTCCCACAGCTGCTGAGCAAAGCCAAGCATCTGTGGGTGAGCACTGTCAGGACACAATTTGTATCACTTTGGTTGCTAACATTATCTTTGTCTCCTGATGAAGTCACTGCCTGTCTGCTTTGGGCTCTGGACCTTGGGTTTCTCTGACAAGATGGGCAAATCTCTAGCACTGCAAGGAGTGTTCATCTCCTAGCCAGTTCTTCCCTAAAGCAAATATTTTCTTTAAAATTTTCGAATTTATGTTCTAACAATCGGCATGTTTTATACATCTTGGGCTCATATTCAGGTTTAAAGGAGGTGAACACACTAGTTCTTAAAGCTTCCCCTTATGACAGAAGCTCCCAAATAACCTATTTGCAGTAGTCTAGCCCTGTTCACCTTGCAAAGTGAGTTTTATATAATTGCATCCAGTGCTGTGTTGAGGGAAACATGAGTCTTTACCATTGTCCTTCCAGTGCTAACGTCCAAGGAAGGAAAGGATCACAAGGCATTTACAGGTACTGGGTGGCTTGCATATTTTATTTTTATCGGCACTAGAGGAAATCACAGAATGATAACTGAGGTGCCTGTCTGAATACTGGGTGCCATTCCTCTGACTTTAATAGGGTAGGTAGAGGATCTGCCCTTGGCCAGGGAAGCAGCTTCAAGGGTGTGCTCTGAGGGTCAATGCATTAAGAATCTATAAAGAAAACATGGATGTCTGGGAAAGGAATCATCTTTAGATTGAGAACAGATGGATGGCGGTCTGGATCTATAGCAGACACAGATATACTTTTCTTTCTTTCATTTCCTTTCTTATCAAGAATCTAAACACCTTCCAGGTCCCAGGTGACCAAATAGTAAAGAAAGGCTCAAAAATGTTTTGTTCAATAGCTAGTGTTGCTGGAATCTCGACTGTGGCTGAATGGTGTGACTGTAGGACACCAATGCCCTGAAGGCTCACGTGGCTCCGGTAGATACGTGGGCTCCTGGATAGGTAGGCAGGTGTTATGGAAGGTACGTACTGGCCACCCACAATCACTGATGGGTGGTTTTCAGTGTAGGCAAAGACCTTGGTGATTGGCTCAAAATATATAAGCATTACCCCAAAATCTTATGATATTAGGTGGATCTCAAGAAAAGTGCAGAAGGGGAAGGATCTGGAGAGAAGGAGAGAATTTATCCATGTGTTAACTGGAATGCATGGACATATGTAACCAAGATCTTTCTTTACATCTTAAAACTAAACTTGTCTGAGTCATTAATGCTACAGAATTAGTTACTAAAGTTGCAGTAATATACAATCCAAAACTTCATTTTCCCAGATTTCTAGCTACATAAAACAAAAAAGACCACATACACAATTACATACACTCATATAGCTGCTGCACTCCCCAGTGGAACACGTATATAAATGTCCACACAGAGACCCCCAGAAAGCACACGTGCACAGAGGCCAACGTCCAACCCTCCTGAACCTGATACGCATGTGGGTCGCCATGAAGGTTGAGGCCCTACTGCATATCTGTTCGATGTCATTTATCTCTTTGGGACAATCTGCAGAAAGGATGAGGGGTGAGTCCTCAGTTACCACTACATCATCCTCAATTTGTACACCAAGACCACGGAACTTCTCAGGGTCATCTTTGTCATCCTCCGGAATATAAATACCTGGCTCCACCGTGATTACCATGCCAGGCTGCAGAGGGAGGGAGCAGTGCATGTCTGGGGTGTTGTGGACCTCCATCCCGAGGTAATGGCCAACATGATGTGGACAGTATTTTCGAACAGCCTTGAAGGCATTATTTTCCTTAATGTTCTTCATGATCCCCAACTCTTTAAGCTTCTGTCCTATCAGTGTTAGCATCATGCTGTAGATGTTATCCAAGCTTGTTCCAGGGGAGCAGGGGGTCAATCTCTCTAGACTTCTGGAACAGCTTCATAGAGTTCTGCCTGAGGTGCCGTGAACCTGCCATTGACAGGCCAGGTACAAGTGATGTCACTCACATAGCAAGAAGACTCACAATCTCCATCCAGCAGCACCATTTCCCCATCCTCGATACGTTGATTGTTTTTCACATAGTGCAGAGTGTTTGACCCATTACCTTTAGCAACCACAGTTGGGTAGGCTAAGACGTCTGCACCAGGGGCCTGGCATTCAAATTCAAACTTAGCATAAAGGAAGCCTTCCTCTACAGGGGCTTTACTGGCAAACATGGTCTCTATGAAAGCCTGTGATGTCAACTTCCCAGCAATCTGCATTCGTTCAATTTCTGCAGGAGAATTTTTTTTGGGGGGGGGCATTCATATATATATATATATATATATATATATATATATATATATATATATATTTAACATTTTATTGGAGTGTAATTGCTTTACAATGGTGTGTTAGTTTCTGCTGTATAACAAAGTGAATCAGCTATACATAAACATATATCCCCATATCTCCTCCCTCTTACGTCTCCCTCCCACCCTCCCTATCCCACCCCCCTAGGTGGTCACAAAGTACCAAGCTGATCTCCCTGTGCTATGCGGCTGCTTCCCACTAGCTATCCGTTTTACATTTGGTAGTGTATATATGTCCATGCCACTCTCTCACTTCGTCCCAGCTTACCTCTTCCCCTCGCCGTGTCCTCAAGTCCATTCTCTATGTCTCTGCAGGAGATTTGATCAGCCTGAGACTCCATACCAGCTGCTGCACAGCCCAAACCTTGGTCTTGCTCCTGGCTTTGACCTCTGCCAACTGCTGCATGTAGTCACAGTGGAGCTGTGTGAGCGGGCCTCATCCAGTCATACCACAGTGTGTCTCAGTTTTCAGTTTCGGTCCAACATGTTGAAATTCTTCTAGCATATAGGCTTCGTCCCTTCCAGTTAGAGCTGTTGCTCCATCAGTACCAGATCGGGGGCCATCCAAAAGTTCTTGACTGGGATCTCTCTGAGGCACAAAAAGCATGGCCTTGTGTGCTGGTAACTGCTTGCCGGGGAGGCTTTGAAGGACCAGAATGCTATCAGGCTCTTGGAATTCACATAGGTACAGGAAATTGTTGTCTTGGTGTAAAGTATAGGGGATATCATTGCTCATACAGTATGTAGGGTTGGACAGCAGTACCACTGTGTGGTCTGTACCACTCTGCCCTTGTGCTTCCTTGTAGATCAGAGATATTAGTTTGTGTCTACGAAGTGCATATTCCACCTGGGATAGTCCTGGCGTCCCCTCCCCTGGTCTGAGGAGGTGTGGGTGTGTAAAGGGCCTGGGTTGGCCTAAGTATCGGTTTGGAATCCTCCCCTCTTGGATGGGCTGCAGGGAGTACCTTTGCTGTGAACATGACATGCATCCGGAGAGGCTGTGGGCACTTGCTACTGCAGAAACAAGCTTAGTTGCTGAGAGTAGTCAAGGCATTACCGCCATGCTTGTGCTTCAGGAAGGAAACGCAGAAAACTCAGGAAATATTTATTGAGCACCTACCATATACCAGATCCCGAGGTAAGTGCCAGGGATCCAATGGTAAGCAAAATGGACATTAAGTACCTAATTTGTTCAGTGAGGGGGGCAAATCATTAAGCAAATAGTTTCTCAAATACATATATAAATGCCATGACAAAAAGTCCATAATGAGTAGCTATTAAATGCTTACTATATACTCATCCTTGTGTTTAGTGCTGTGGGAACTACCAAGAGGGCTTAGATGACATTCATCCTCAACATCATTACCATCCAACTGGAGAAGCTTGTGCTCTCTGAAGTGATGAAGGACCACAAGTGCCTATCTATGTAGTGCAGATGTGGTATGATGTGAGATCAGCAAAAGAAGAAGCCAATGTTGGAGCACATTGTTTTTAATTTGGAAAAGTAATAAATAATAGGGATATATTTATATGTATAGCTGATTCACTTTTTGTTATACAGCAGACACTAACACAACAGTGTAAAGCAATTATACTCCAATAAAGATGTTAAAAAAATAAAAAAATAAATATATAACATGTAAAACACATTCAAATCGTACATTAATAGTAAGTCTCTTTCCTACCACTAACCTGTTGGCTCAACAGGTGTTAACAGTTTCTCGTACATTCTTCTAGAAATTTTTCATGCATTCTTGAGACTATATATATTCCATAAATATTATCCTTGTTTTAAATTCCAATTTTAATACATAGTTTATATTGCTTATGTTAACTCCAGAAGAACTTATAAACTACAAAGCTAAGATTTATGCATATTTAGAAAATGCAAATGATATAAAAATTTATTCAGTGAAAATCAAAGCCTCTTCTCAGAAGTAATTACTGTTGTTTATTGTGTTTCTTTCTTGAGAAAACTGTATCCACATGCCATCATAGAGATAGAAAAAAAGAAAAGACTTGGTTCATCAACTCATGCATTCAAGAAATAAGACTTTCCTAGTTTCTGCTCACTAATTGAACTTTTTCTGGGCCATCACTTAGCATAGGAAGTAGAAACACAATCTCAGCCAATGTGGGGAGCTGCCACTTTATTCAACATTGTACTTAAATTGTGAATGAGCTTACAAAGTACGAAGGCACTGGGGCCTACATCATCTGGTGCCATTTGGCTGGTTTTCCATGCACCTTGACTATCATTGAGACATTCTTTTTCCTATCTGCCTTGCCCTTTTGGGTCAGTGCTATTTTCCACCTTTTGCACGCTTCTCTGGGCCACAGGGCAAGGCTGGAAGTTGTCCTCCTGCCTTCACATGCCTTATTGTCATTCTGTCGTGGGATATTCCTGTCTCCTTCCAAAGTGTCTAGAGTTTGGATGCCTCCTTGAGACCCTACACAGGAAAGATGAGACAGACCCTTCCACTGGACACTTCCTATATCATTAACCCTTTCTTGTATCTCATCTCTCTACCTTACCCTCACCTGGGATATCTTTTTCATGACTTGTGGCTTGGGGCTGGGAGATCTCTCCTCAAATACAGTTATCCTTTCTGGCTAAAC
This sequence comes from Mesoplodon densirostris, assembly GCF_025265405.1. Lineage (NCBI taxonomy): Eukaryota > Metazoa > Chordata > Mammalia > Artiodactyla > Ziphiidae > Mesoplodon > Mesoplodon densirostris. The sequence continues at coordinate 32,073,341 of NC_082667.1, forward strand.
TCTAAATCTTCTCTTATTGGCTTAAGTTTTTAGATACTAAAGCCAAGAAGAGAACTAAAGACGATTTCTACTTTTCTGCACTATCTCATCTCTTCTAGAAGACAATGATTATGGAGATTACTATTACTTAGGTGGTAAGGCCTGGGGATAATGAAGCATAAAATAAAAAGAGAAGCTGTTAATATAAAAAAATCTTATCCTAACACATAGCCTAAATCTCAGCTTGCTAACTTGCCTTGAAATCCATTTCTGGAGTTTGTGTGGTCAAGTGCACCCAGTCAAGGCACAGTGGCTGTGAAAATGTTGGAAAGTGAGGTTGGAGCCTGGGTCCCAGTCTCCACCTTGCTCACAACCAACCCTATGACCTTAGGCAAGTGTCTCCCTCTGTCAGACTGAAATTTGATCAATTGAAAGATGAATAGGTTAGAGTATGACATTGAATTGAATAGGAAATATCCTTTTGCTAATATTAATGGTAAGTATTATTCTGTAAGGTATTTGTAGAATGAGTGTGAGTGTGTGTGTGTGTGTGTGTGTGTGTGTGTGTGTGTGTGTGTGTGGTGAGTCACAGCATAAAGTGTATTTCTCAGGGGAGCCATGATCAGAAAGTTTGGAAGTCACTGGACTAGAGGACACTATCCTATAGGTGTGTAAGTAATTGGCCAACAATTGTGAAAATAAAAGATTCTGAGATTTTTATAGCTGTGGCCTGCTGGTGCTATAGGCTATGAGGATCGAGCTGCTTCTTCCCACTTATGCCAAAGGAACCCACTTAACCCTCAGTTATTTCTTCTTCTCTAGCCTAACTTAATTTTGTATATTTTTATTCTCTTCTTTTTTCTCTCTTCTGTTTCCCTCTTCCCTCTCTTCCTTCTTTCTTTCCCCCTCTATTTCTCCTCTATTCTTCCCCTTTCCTTCCACCATGTTGCCTTGTGGGTACAGATTTCATTGACATGCTTTCCCTCACGTCAGCACTAAAGACATCTAAGATATAGTTAAGCCTTTACAATAAATGCTGCAGACCCTTTCTGCTCAGTGTGGGCCATTGGCTAGCTGCCTCAGCATCACCTGGGAGCCTGTTAGAAGGCAGTATCTCAGGTCCTGCCCCAGACTTCCTTAAATAGAATCTGCATTTTCACAAAACACTGTGAGTCTTATGAACATTCAAGTATGAGAAACACTGCTATAGCACTGACCATCTTCTTAAACTAAGCGAACATCAGAAAATCTGTCATCAAATCCTTAAACCCAATGATCCACAGATGCTTCCCATCATCATGGTCATGGGAGGTGCTCCCCTCCCTTAGAAGATAGATGGGTTTAGGGGTGGGGCAGGTGTGGAGAAATGGGAGTTTGGATGTCTACATAGGGGAGGTGGTGGCTTTCCCTGGGCCTCTGGACAAAGGATGTTTACTTATGGAGGCAAACATCTGGCTGTCTTGATAAATATCAAGTCTTTTCTTGTTTGTCAAGGCATGGTGGGTGATGTGGTTTGTGATTTCACAACCTGTTGTATGTTAGACACCAGCTTGAGCACATAGTAGTTGGTTTCATTTGGCTCAGAAAGGGGTATCATTCTACTTGTTTTCCTTCCCTGGGAAATATGGAACAACTTGGAGGTCATCCACTGAGGATGCATCTGTTACAAGGAGGGTGGCAAGTCCTTGATTTCTTGGGACAGTCCCAGGTTGACACCCACTTCCCAGAAAAAAATTATTAATAGTGGCCACTTTTATGTTCAAATGTGTCTCCAATAAATTGTGGTCACACCAGTTATAATAGATTCCAGAAGGAAGCAGACCTCTTTAAGGGACAGGGTAAAAATGAATCTAACAAATGGGAGAGAGAAACACCCCTGATTCTATTGGTTGCCAAGGCCCAAGGCCAGAAAAAGGATTTCCCTTCAGTCAATGGCACTGATACTAGATATTTGAGGGTGTTTTGGTTAGCTGGAGTGTTTTGAGCAATTCCCAGATTAATGCTACTTCTAAGATTTTGCTTTATCATCTTGGTCTAACTTCTGACTTCTCCAGGTTTGGTTGTCTTTCTGGCTAGGTTGCCTCCACCTAGGACCAGACCATGTTTTTGACTCCCTTGAACTTCTGTTGCCACCACAGCAAAGAACCCATTTCTGTGAATCTTAGATGGCTTCTTTGGTCTTTGTGTCTCCTGATTCACACTTACAATAGATGAGAGAGTGCTCCAAAGAGCTGAAATGCTTTACACTCTAGATTGGGAGTCAAAAGCTAATTTATAAGTGCTAGCAAGGAGGCGAAACATGTTTAGACCAATTTATGGCACTGAAATTCTGAAACTGAAACTAGATTTGACACCAGATGGCTATGAGTGGTAAGATGGAGAGCCCTCAAGACACAATCTTCCCAGGACTCCCCAGCATATTCATTTTCGACTCTTCCTGATGCATTTGAAGGGCCATAAAGCAGATCACATGATCCAGTGCTCTAGGCTCTGAAGCTCCTCCTTGCACTTGGCTCCTGCCTATTTAAGGTGGGGCTCAGAAAATACTTTTTCTCTTCCTGTCCCACCCAGAAGCCACTAGGCGAATATTCTGGTGGTGCTAATGGAATTTCAGAGCTGAGTTTTGTTTCTCAATCCTGGGACAGGCCCTGGCAGATCTGAGATGAGGAAGCACAAACAGGTGGGCTCTGAGGGACGTCTACTCTTGGCTGGAACACATTGTGATGCTGTCTCGGGGAGTTGGTATTTATTTTTCCAGTCATGCTTAGTGCTGAGAGGTGTTAGATTTCATTAAAGCCTTCATGACTCATGACCCCAGGAGAGCTTGGATTTCATTTCCCCACCTCCTCAACCCCATTTGCCTTGCTCTTCAAAATGAAAATAGCAAAATCTCTTAGAGTGGGCACTTGTTGAAAGGGATGTCTCTTGATCAATTAGAGAGAAGCCCTTTACAAACTCAAAAACACCACCTTGTTGGGAGGTGGGATTGTCATTCTGAGGAATTTGTTTGTGGAGGTTGATTTTCCACAAATGTTTTTGAGTAACCAAACTAAACTTATCTTTCAAAACAGTTCCATTGGAGGCTTGTCTCCTTTCTCAACATTTGCTGCAAGTGCAAGGGCTCAGAGAGTGTTTGGAATTACCTTTAGAGCCAGTTTTGGAGACACATGAGAGATTTGGTTCCCATTAAGTTTTACCTCATTTTTGACCTAAACAACCCTGTCTGGCTTGGTCTCCATGCTCATTCATCAGACTTGGTACAAGATGTCAGTTGGCTTTTCCAGAAATCAAAACTTCCCTCCATAGGTTGGAGTCTTGCCATTATTGAGGAGATTTAATAGAGTATTACTAAGACTTTTCAGGCAAGTTCCAAAGGGGAGTTTTAGAAATTCACTGAATTTTAAGCTATGTCTCTGGGACAAGGGTCCAGCTTTAAGAGATGACCAGTGTGGAAGTCAATACTTATTTGGAAAACACACACATACACACACACACACACACACTCACAGACCAATAAATATATTACAAAGATCTTAATCATGTCACCTCCTACGATTTCCCTAGTGTATTAACATACAATTTTTTGTTATTTGTCTTGTTTTGTTTTGTTTGGGCAAGAGTAGCCAGAAAGTAATCAGTAATTTGTTCATTAACTCATTTATTACTTATTCATTGATTCAGTCAGTCAGTCAAAATCTGCTTGGCATTCGACTTTCACTAGCACAAAAAGACATGGTCACTGACCTGATTGCAATAGGAGAGATAGTTGAACATTAATTAAAGAATCACCCAAATAAATGTACATAAAATAAGACCCACTGTGATAAGTGCTGTGGAGGAGAGGAACATACATGGAGCTAAAGATAGTCTAAAGGAGAACATGCCTGGACAGGAAGGATCTGAAGGAGGAGGGGCAGGGATTTGGTGAAGGGGAGGGGAGTGTAGGAGCTTTCCAGGTAGAGGACAGCTTATGTAAACCTCCTACAGCAGGAGAGATGATGGAGCATTGGAAGAACCGAAAAAAGTACAGTGTGGTGGCTGCTCAGAGCATGGCAGGAAATGAGGATGGAGACACCAGCAATGGAGAGACCACATGGGACCTTATAGGCATGGGGATCCCAGGATTTCTTGTCTAGACCAAAACACTTGTGAGTGTAAGATGAAGGGCTATTGATAATGACCCGAATAGGCATAAATTCCAACTATTCTGGGCAAACCAGGACATATGCTTCTCTTACTTAAAGACCATGCTAGGGATTTTGGTCTTCATCCCAAAAGCAGTGTTAAACAGGGTTTAAGTTTGGGGATGAGAATGAGGGCAGGATCGCATTTCGAAAAGATCTTCCAGGTTACATGGTCAGGACAGGAATGGTTGTCACTCCCTTAATTACCAAGAGTCCTGGTTTGATTTGGGTAAATCTTTATGCTCCAACCTCCCTTCTCTGCTCTCATCCCAGTGCTCAGCACACATCTGTGCAGCAGCTGCAAAGCTGAGATTCCAGAGGCTCCGCCTAATTTGTAGAATGATGGGGACGGTGCCTGGCAATGGAGTACTTCCATTAGTGCTGCTCATGTTCATGTTGTAAGCTTGATGCCTTCCACATGCTCCTGTTTTATTCTGACCCTCCTGGGGTCAGGCCAGTAATTAACTCTTTGGAGGAATTTGGTCCAACCTAGTGTCTTTCATGGCTAAAAGTTTCAGAAAAATGGGGCCTGTGCATGTAAATCAATGGGAACAATGTCTTGAACCCACAAGGGGCTTTATTCACATGCTGACATCTCTTCTTGAATTTCTTCTCTGTCTTTTGTAGAGTGGCAGAATTAAAGGGGGATTTAAGAGATATGAATTCCTTCTTAAGCCCACTGGGGAGTGGTTGTCCCAGCTCTGACTGAGCCCTTCTGGGGACCTGGAGCATGTCCCCTCCTAGGATGCTGTACTGGCTTTGTTCACTCCCCTCTCTCTCCATTTCCACCCTTCCAGCCTGAGCCACCATCTTCTCTCACCTGAACCACTGCAGTGGCCTCCACTTGTCTCCCTCCTTCTGCTGCAGCCTCTCTCCTATCTATTCTCCACACAGTGGCCAGAGGGCTCTTTTAAAAACAAAAATCTGTCAGGTTGGTCCCTGTTTAAGCCTCTTAACAGCTTCTCATTGCCTTCTGATTAAAATCTACTCTTCTTATTCTCCCCACAAAGCTCTGCTTTCTACCTATGTCTCCAAACTTCTCTCTCATTGTTATCCCCCTCACACATTGTGTTCCAGCCCCAATGCCTTCTTTCGTTTTTTCAGACACACAAACTCGTTTCTTTGCCCCAGAGCTGTTGCCTGGAGCACTCTTTCCATGACTATGAAACTGGGTCCTCATTCCTTAGGCCTCCACGAAACGGCACCTACATGGAAAGGTTTTTCCTGGCTGTTTGCTTATAATGCATCCCTCTTACTCATCTTTGTCCTTTTACTATTTATGACATACAAACTTGTAATTTTTTGTTAGTTTCATTGTTTGTTTTGCTTCAGCCTGTCTCTGAGGGCAGGGACCATGACTGTCTTGTTCACAGCTGTATCCTCCGTACCCAGCACAGTGCTAGCATGTAGTAGGTGTGCTCAATAAATATTTGTGGAATAAATGAACAAATGACAGTGGATTACTTTTTGTTTAACAGCTCCATGTGCTATGAAGTAACTTCTTTCTTTTTAAAAAATGAAGTAATTTCTTATTAGAACCCTATATTCATGGTTATCTTTGATTACAGTTTTCTTTAGAATTCCCTTTTCATATGAAGCCCCTTCCTGCCCCCATATTTGAAGACCATTATCTAGCCCATTCTAAGGTTTCTTTTCTCTCTTCAGAAAATCCCAAGATCTGAAGTTATCATACGACCCAGCAATCCCACTCTTGTGCATATATCTGGAAAAAGACAAAAGGTCTAATTCAAAAAGATACAGGCACCCCAATGTTCACAGCACCACTATTCACAATAGCCAAGACATGGAAGTAACCTAAGTGTTCATCAGAAGATGAATGGATAAAGAAGATGTGGTACATATATACAATGCAATATTACTCAGCCATAAAAAAATGAAATAATGCCATTTGCAGCAACATGGATGGACCTAGAGATTATCATACTAAGTGAAGTAAGTCAGACAAAGACAATTATATGATATCACTTATATGTGGAATCTAAAAAATAGTACAAATGAACTTATTTACAAAACAGAAATAGACTCACAGACATAGAAAACAAACTTATGGTTACCAAAGGGGAAGGCAGGGAGGGATAAATTGAGGATAAGTGATTAACAGATGCACATTACCATAAAAAAAAAGTCCCTAGTTCTTTCAACTCTTACCCTATAATGTGCTATCTTCTTTGATGCATCTTATTGTTCTTTCAGCCTATCAAATTCTTTTTAGATTCAGAACCTGCCATCTACCATAGAAGCTAGGCTTCCCACCTCCTGGGCCATTCACACATTTGATAAATATGCTAGCTAAGAAAGTATGTTGACTGTCCTTAGGGAGAGTCCTTTCTTTAGGCATTAATAACTTAATGAGCCCATGGAAAAAATTAGAGACCTTTTCCATTAAACAGAAAGCCAAGAGTTAAATGCTTCAACTAAGAAACAAAATCTGTCTATAGCCGTCTAGGTAACATTTCCAATTGGACGCATTGCCTACTTCACACACTGAACATATTTGAAAGGAAAGTTATAAATTATGATACACAATAGTAGGTGGTCATTTAAATGGTGGTTTTGCAGACTATGTCTCAACATAGAATAATGATTCTGCTATGTGATATATGGTAAATGTCAAGAGCACAATGCAAAATTATGTTATGAACAAATTTTCTTCTCTATCTTGAAATATGTGGCTTTCTCATTTATAATGAAAAACATACATTTATACAAAGGCTTTACTTACATTCCTGTCATAAAATTCAGTGCTTTATATTAAAGAACCTGGCTTTCTCACAGAAATAGGGATTAGGAGATGTTCTGTACATACAACTGGGAGAATCAAACCCTGTTTATCTTATCACTCAGAGGGCTTAAAAATATGTTTGTGTCTCGTTTTCTAAGTCTGTGGTTTCTTTCTTTTGAATGGTTCAGACACTGTTTTTCTATGCATCTTATTTTTAGGAAAAAGATGTGAAACAGGTAAGGCTTTTTTTAAAATTCCCCTTTTCCTTTAACCTTTTCTCTGGCCTCCGGTAATGACGTCACACTGTCCCTATCAGAGCCACTGATTTCATTTCCAGACCTCCTCTTCCTTCTCCTGACCTGTATCAAAGCTTACCTGTCCTGAGTGCCCTTTCCTCATAGCATCTATCTCTGTCTCATTATGCATATTTCCTCAACGCCAAAAGATTATTGATCATTATAAAAATCTATAAAGTTCAGAAAAATATAAAGAAGGAAAACATCACTCGTTGCTCAGTCACCCAGAAAGGGTCCCTCTATTAAAACACACACACACACACACACACACACACAAACACACACACATAAACACACATCAGAAATCATTTGGTTTAAGGAGTTTATGGATGGTAATGACCTAGTCTCTCTTTCCCCTGTGGTAACTCTTTCTCATTCCAAATCAATAGCGGTCTTTAAATTCCTGATATTGGTGGCCACTCTACTCACTGTAATAGGGCGGCCAGAGCATTTTCTTAGGAAGAAAGGCTGTTTGCCTTCTTCAGATGAAACTAGAAAGGCAACCACTTACTCCATCTTCTTGGAAGGGCATCCCTTCTCCTCAAGGCCCCATGTGGGGAAGATGCAACTTAATACTCTTCCCCTATTTATTCATTCAAATACACATCTCAGTCTTCACTTCCCACTCTGAGGCAGCTCTCCAACTCCCAACGATGTTTATTAGGGACAGGCCACCCAGCTAGTCTGAGTCTTCTCTGGATTCCTACTATACTTTATTGTCTCTTTTGATTGCCTTTTTCCAGCCTTACATTTTCTTTGAGTTGGTTCTTATAAAGAAGACCTGCTTTTCATCCAGATATGACTCCAAGGGCCAAATCTGTGCCTTACCCAGGAAAATCTCATTTAATCCAAATTCTTGAGCCCATAGGGCTGGTGCATTTTACTGTAAATGTACACTCAAAACAAATTGAAATTCCCCACCCCCCCACCCCCAGAATGTACCAAGATAACATTCTTCTTTCATGCCTTCATAATAAAGACTAAAGAATATCATGAAATTTTCCATATTTTTAAAATACTTGTAGTTTCAGCATTCTGGAAAAGGTTCTTATTGCCTAAATTTGACTGTTGAAGCAAGAATATAGGATCCAAGTTTGCATCATTTCTCTTATTCTTTATCCCCAAGACTTGACCTTTAGTCACCAACAGCACTTAAAATGTCCAAGTCGATGATGAAAATGATGATGAAAGATGATGTCAGTGGAGCAACAGCATCTCAAAGTCATGCAGGACCTACTCCTATCCAGGAGGGATAGGAGGACAGCAGCCCCAGATCAGGGAGGTGGATGCAATGAGCTTCCAAGGAAGAGTGTAATTCACATGCAACCTTTCATGCAGCACAGGTCGGGTGGTGCATTGTGGTGCTGCGTCCCAGGGACTCAACTCTTGACTAAGGGCAGAAACTCATTTCATTGTAGTTTTTTTCCCCCAAGATCTATTCATTCATTCTCTTTTGAACTCCTCTGGGCATATGATTGAGAAGCTACTGTTGAACACGGAATGGGTGATAATATAGACTAGAGATTCAGTCTGGCATGTAGAAAGCTTTCAGTAAATGGTGGCTGGATAAATTAGTACACACATTTGAACCCTTTCTTTGTCTCTAATTTCTTGAGTGACATTGGAAAGCTATTTAACCTCTCTAAGCCCAAGTTTTCTGATCTGTAAAATGGGAATGTTAGTACCATTCTTATAGAATTTCTGTGAGGATTAAATGAACAAATGTATGTAAAAATCACAGAAAACAGTTATTTTTATAAAGTAAAATAGTAGCAGTAATCCTTGTAATAATTGTTATTATTGTTTTTGGTATGCAATACCAATAAGATAAGATGCCTTCTAGTTATATTTTGGTATATTGAAGTTTTTATTGTATTTCTCCTCTATTATCACAATCTAGTTGCCCATTACATGTCTGAGTACACTGAAGGGTCTCAATCAATGTTTGTTGCTGGACCCTTCCAAAGACAAAATTAAAATTTCTTCCTTTCATTCTTTGTCTAGCCCTTCAAACCATACAGCTTCCCTCATTATTCACCGGATTATCGCAGGGAATGTGATTAATGGTGGCAAACTGTTTCATGTATGATGAACAACAGATAACTCCTATAATGCTGAAATTGTCATTTATGTCATGGATATATTTCTCGGAAGGAAATGCTTAATGATTTCAAGGGGTTGATCTGTCCCAGCTGGAAGCAGTGACCTCCAGTGGTGTAGTGAAATCTGGACAACAAAGGAAACAGGTTCTTTGAGGGAAAATGGTCAAGCTCTCTAGAAACATCTTAATCTACAAAGTCCTGTATCCATTTTGTACTTATTGGTCTTACAATGGGCTACTCCTCCTGATATTCATGCTCTTCTGTTGTTCCCATCCCCCCACCTTGATTCTGGGCTTGGCCAAGTGACTTGCTTTGGCCAATGGGACATTAACAAATGTGATGCAAGCAGAGGCTTGATAAACACTTGCACATGGGAACATGTCCTCTAGAAACATTTCTTCTTACCATCCAGGCTCCAGGCTGCAAACAAGCTCTGGATCGACCACACTGAGTGATGAGAGGCCAATGGAAAGATGCTGAAGTATGAGAGCCAAATTAGACATTCCTGCCTCAGCTGAGCTCACAGCTGAAGGCAGCACTTGAATGACTGCTACACTCTACCCTCTAAGGAGCAGATAAACCTCCCAGCTGAGCCCAGTCAACCCACAGACTTGTGGAATATAATCATACATTGTTATTTTAAGCCATCAAATTTGGGGTAGCTTTCTTTGTAACAACAGAAAATGGCTATGCAGTCTCTTCCCCCCTTCCTCCAGAACCCATGGGCAGACCAAATGGAAGCATCCCTCATATATGTCCAAAAAATACCTTGGTGTTCACAGTAGTCAGCCCATGTCTAGCCTGGGAAGAGATTATTCATTTCCTCAGATATCTTCATTTTACAAATGCAAACGCTGAGGCTCAGAGAGAAGAAGTAACTTGTCCAAAATCACTTCTCTAGGTCTCCTGATCTAGCAGCCAATGTTCCTTCCATGAAGAGCCTTCAGAATGTCTTTGGTTTCAATGGGAATTTCAAGCCAAAATCATGTCATAATGTCCAATTTGTATATAACAGTTTTTATCTACTCACACAACAATCTCTGTTGGCTGGACATGATTCTTTTCTAATTTGAAAAAGAATAATCTAATTACCTCATGAGAATCATGTTGTCCATGGAAACAAATAGCTAATTTAACACAGGGAATAAAGTGCTGGCAAAAATACAAATGTATGTCTCAAGGAGAAAGAGAAACATTAATAATTCACACTGATTCTTGTTAAAGTTACACTAGGCCTTTAAGAGTGCCCGTTATGCCTTACCTACTTCTGCAAACACACTCATTCAGCACCTCTCTATTGGGCATCCTTGTGCCAGGCACTATGGTGGATGCTGAATATACAGTGAATGAGATAGTCTTAGACCTTGAGAACATTTGAGATGAAAGTGACTTTTTTGAGCTCACAGAGCTAGTTAGTGTTAGACCTGGGGCTATACCTGAGGGCTGGGTACCATAGTGCCTGCCAACCAAATGCACGATGGCTCTCTGGAGATGTCTCTCTGGAGTTGTCACTCATGCTTAATTTTAGTAAGTATGGCCTTAACAGGAGACATTCTCCTCAGGCCTCTCTCTTCTTTTCAGATTATGGTAGTGATTTCTGAGGGCTATGTCATAGTTTACTCTAAGACTTCCTTTTATGTGTCAAGAAAAGCTTTCTTGGAGATTAAACTCAGCTCTTCTCTCTCTCATTCATTAGGGCAGGGGTATGATCTGTGCTATAGTGTTACAGTTGCATTCCTAAGAAGCCTTTTTAGTACAAAACATAATCTTAAAAATCATTTTTTCAAAGAGAAAGTGTGGGATTTGGGGCTGGAGCATTCAGATTCACAACAATAGGGTAATTTTGCCCACAGGCATTTCAATAATACCGGTGTTTTTATAGCTTTAAGTCTATAGTTATAAAGCTAAATATCCCTAGGTAAATCCAGCCTTCATTACATCTAGCTTTTGATCAAGAAGAATGGCCTTTGTTTTTCAATCCTCATCAAGACCATCATTGGCACAAAGCTTCTTAGCCATTTTTATCACATTTTTCACCCATTGTTGGATAAACATATCCCAGCTGACAGCAAGGTTTTTTTTTCCTCTTTGTCTGTTATAATGCTAGTTCTAGTATTACAACCATGTGCATAATGGAAATCATGTGTCCCATTATTTATTTGACAAATATTTTTTGATGCCTACGTAGTCAGGCACTGGGGATATAGTGGTAAGCAAGCTAGACAAGTCCCTGTTGTCATGGAGCTTGCATTCCAATAGAGGAGATGGTCCATAAACAGAAAATACACAATATAATGTCATATGGTGTAAGTGGTAGGGAGAAAAATAAAATAAAGCAGAGAGGGACCAGAGACGGGATCAGGCTGAATCTTGGGAATCATGGAATGGACTTTGGATTTTCTTCTGAGTGTGATGGAAGCCATTAAAAGTATTTGAACAAGGGAATGACCTGGTATGATTGATATTTTAGAAGACATCTCTGGCTGCTTGAGAACAGATGAGAGAAGGTTCAAAGAGAAAGCTGGGGAGAGTTAGGAGGCTGTTACAGCCTGGGTTCTTCCACAAAGCTGAGCCTGAAGCAAAGGCTTGTGTGCAGGTAGTCTGTTTTGGGAAGCGATCCAAGGAACAGAAGTGGAGGACTAGGGAGTATTAGACAAGAAAGAAGGCAAAGTCAATCTAGTGGTGTGGAAGATGCTGATAAACTCTGTAGACACCTGGGCCTATATCCCACTGGGAACCTCTAAGGCCAGGTGGGGATACACTTCTGAACTATTCAGCTCCTGCCTCCATTGGTCCAGGGTCATTCTTGGGGGTGTTAACTCCCTTGCAGTGGCAGGTTTGGGCATAAGGCAAGATGACTGTGTGGTTCCCACGAGCATCCCACATTCCAAGCAGCATGAACAGAGCAAGAGTCTGTGGAACAGTTGGTACAGTGAGGGCAGGCTGTATTCAAGAGGCATTTGATACAGAAGCTAGTGCAGCGAGAGGTGATGGGGCCTCAGGATGGCAGTGATGAGGTCGTGAGGTATGGACAGAGCCATGGGTTTTATGCAAATTACTTAGTGGAAACTTGCACTGGAATAGAAGTATCTGTATTTTCGCAGTGAAACAGACCACCTTGCATCTGTGATGTTATCTCCATGTTCTAGGCCTGCTCTCATTCCCACTCACACAGCTACCCATTCTGTAGGTGTCAAAGTTTACTATTTAAAGCAAGGAAATGGATTAAGATTTAATAACTTGCAAACAAGTCTCTTTCACCTTATATGTCTTCTGTGTTTAAAATATTTGATAGATTGTAGAGGCGAATGAAGGCAGTGTCATGGGAATACACTCAAACTCGCCATAAATTTGGACAGGAAAGTGCACTTTGGTTTAGACAAAATGTATGAAAGGGTAGAAGACTTACAGGCGATTTCAAAAATGTCTGTTAAAAGTTAAAAAACAAAAGATTATCCCTCCATTGGTCACGGTTGTTCAAATTTCTTATATCATACTAACCCAAGGCCAGAAATACAAATTTCATGGCATGAAACTCAACATTTGGAAAAATAATATGCATTAGGGCATTTCTCAGGAAAAGAAAAACATCTGTAACTTGTTTAAAAAAATCCCCTTTTGGATGAAGGTGCCTAGGAGAGTGATTCTGGAGAAGAGCAGTCCCCATATTGAAGGGGTTGAGTTGAAACACATTATGGCATCAGAGGTTGCTGTGTGCCCTCTGGGAAGGGTTTCAGGATACTCTCAGGGAAACATTGTCTCCCTTGCCTAGAACTTGGCTCTTCTGCATTTTCATCATTGTCTACTGTCACTGTAAGCTTTCTGTGTCACCTTACTTGGGCAAAGTGACAGTACTATTACTACCACGGCTGCTGCTACTACTCATTCTCATTTAATGAGCCCTCTTCTGTGCAAGCACTATGTCAAGCTCTATGCACACATATGCATTGATAAAAAACACATGTTTTCTTTTCTTTTTTTTTTTTTTTTTGAGGTACACGGGCCTCTCACTCCTGTGGCCTCTCCCGTTGCGGAGCCCAGGCTCCGGACGCGCAGGCTCAGCGGCCATGGCTCACGGGCCCAGCCGCTCCACGGCATGTGGGATCTTCCCGGACCGGGGCACGAACCCGTGTCCCCTGCATCGGCAGGCGGACTCTCAACCAGTGCGCCACCAGGGAAGCCCAACACATGTTTTCTTAATAGATGATGTGAGAATTCTTTGTGGAGAGGGACATCTTTTGCAGAAAAGTTTCTTCAACCCACATAGCTGTGGAAGGAAACCTCTAGGAACTGGGGGAGGAGAGTGTCAGGATATTTCCAGGTTTAAAAATAAGGAGGGATCTTGTGTTAGCAAGTAGGATAAAAAGGAGATGATAAAGGATCCAAGAACTGCCGAATGTACAGGTTGAGGGGCAATGAGGCACCCCGTGGCTAGAACCAGGGGGAGTGACTTGCGGATAAAACCTGTCTAATGGGAACACTTTCAAGTGAACCATTTGTGCTCCTTGTGCTGTGAGCCCTCCTGATGATATATCTTTATTAAAATTATGAGTCACAATTTTCAGTGAATGTTTGGTTTCAAGGTGGACTTGGAGATGACACACTCGGGCTTCACAGAAATGGAGGAGAAAAGCCAACAACTTGTTTACGCTCAAGAATCAATAGAGTGAGCAGGTATAAACAGGGATTTGAATCCTAGCTCTAAAACCATGTTTTAATTTTTCTCCACTTGCCCTTCTTGGTCTATTCTCAGCCAACTCCATGCCCCGGGAGGCTGATCTCTATGTTCTACGTCACCTGGGCTCCCCTGACCTCTAACTTGCAGTTGGGTTTGATCAATGAGATGGTAGGTGCTGACAGAGGATTAGAAAATGGGAGAAAAGTTCAGGATGTTCATCCCCTCTCTCCTTTCCTGCCATGCTGTGGTTTTGACAGTGGCTGGGTTTCTGTCTCTTTGGCCATCTCTCCTCTGTGTATAGCTCTCACCTGGTTTCAGCTACTTTTCTCTTCTTGTATCCCTTCATGCCTAGATGATGACCTTTTGTTGGGTAGTCCCTGGATACATCACTTATACTTGTTCCCTTAATTCTGCCCACAACTTTTGTAAACATTCTATTTCCCCTTTGAACATCTGTACCTCTTTGATTAGAGAGAGCGATCCTGTGCAAGTTACTTAACTATTCTGTGCCTCTGTTTTCACATTTGCAAAATGGGTTGGTATTAGTGTGTATCACATGGGATTGATTGTATATGTTTATTTGTCTAAGTCCTTAACAAAGTACTTTGCATGTAATAATATAGTGATTATATTCTTTATTACGGTAACAATAAGTAAATAACGTTTCTCATTTAATCCTTAAAATAACTTTATAATGTAAGTATTATTTTCCTTATTTTACATGTAGAGAAACTAAGACCTAGTGAGGTTTAGAGAACATAGCTGTGTCTCAAAAACCAGGTCAGATTCAGAAGCTATTTTTCACCTTATTGCATAAAATGAGGTTTCCTGCCTAGTTAAAGAAGAGAGGATAAATGGTAAGATTAATAGCTTGGAAAAAACTTACTGAAATACCCTGGTGATGATGGACTATTCAGCAGATTTATTTTTAAAGAAACCAATCTCCTAGAAGTGACTTTGGATAGTAGAAAGAACATTTATCAATGTCATGTCAATCATGTCTTAAAATATGGCTTTCCCACCCTACCCCCAAAAGAGCTTGTCACTTATAGTTTTATTTCTTTAAGCCAATTGTTTTTTTTCTCCTTTGGTTTATGGACCTTTCCTTTTAAGTATGCTTTTATGTCTTTGAGCCTTGATTCTGGTAAAGGACGATTTTCATTTTCCTTATTGCTCACTGAAAAGATCTGAAGTCCTGTGACTAATGAACACTTCTCACTCTCATTTTCCAAGGTAGGGCTTTTGTACCAGTGGAAAAGTGAAACTGGAAGGGCTCAGTTTCACATTAAACCTTCATTGAAAAAAACCTGACTGTTGTGTGAGGGGAGACAAGGAGACAATGAATGTAATCAAACTGGATTTGTCTAAGCCAGTGATATAGCATCTCCTGAAACTTCTTTTGAAGGAAATAAATTCCTTTTGGCTTCTACAGCTTGGGGGAGGTATTATCTTGCAGACCGAAAACAAAATGATGGGCCCCAGACAAAGATAACCTGGTAAAATGTGTGCGCCAAGTTCTAGTCAACAGTATCCTCTGCAGCCACTGGACCAGAAAGAGGAAGTGCAGAGTGGCTGTGTCAGAAAGGAGATTGGCCAGAGCTATCAAGAATGATGGTTCTAGACATCAGCAAGATAGCCAAACAAGATGTCCTTCATTCATATTCCCCCCTCAACAACAACAATGTGGCATCCATCCACAAACAAAAGTGCCTTTATGGGGGCTGTGGGATCCAGCACCATATGCCAAGGGACTCAGGAAAAGTATCACCCACGTGTGCATTAGGTAATAGTCATACAGACCTCAGTCTCAATTGTAGACCCTATAGTGGCCTGTGAACCAGCTCCAGACCCTCCTGGCCATTGTCTGGGAGCCCTGGAGGATCAGGGCTGTCTTAGACAATCCCTCATGGATGAGAGAGTCTTTGTGGATGCTCAGGAGTCCAGCAGAAAAATTCCAGCACACCACTGGAGCAAAAACGAGCGAGCAAGCAAGCAAACAAACGAGTATGGATGCTTTGGAGAGGGTAAGAGGGCCAGTTTGACTTTACTTGTCAATGCTCCCCCAAGGCAGCACAGCTCGGTGCCAAGAGAGCCCTTCTCATTTGTGATTTCTTCTGGGGTAGGTGGGGGGGAAAGAATTTGAGTGAGCACCCAACTCCCCAATTGTGCAAGACCCTGCCAAAGAGGCCCACTTCTTTCTCATCCAACACAGAAGAATTAATATTTTTAAAATGTCCACACTACCCCAAATCAACTATAGATTCAGTGCAACCCCTGTCTATGGTATTCATCATAGAATCAGAAAAAACAATCTTAAAATTCATATGGGACCACAACAGACCTCGAATGGCCAAAGCAATCTTGAGAAAGAAGAACAAAGCTAGAGACATCACACTTACTGATATCAAACTATATTGCAAAGCTATAGTAATCAAAACAGTGTAGAACTGACATAAAAACAGACACATAGATCAATGGAACAGAATTGAGAGCCTAGTAATAAACCCCTGAAGATACAGTGAACTAATATTTGACAAGGGAGCAAAGAGTACTCAATGGGGAAGGGATAGTCTCTTTAATAAATGGTGTTGGAAAAGTAGAGGAATGAAATTGGATCTCTATTTTACACCACTCAAAAAAATTAACTTGAAATGGACTAAAGACCTAAATGTAAGACCTGAAACTATAAAACTCCTAGAAGGAAACATAGAGAGAAAGCTCCTTGACGTTGGT
The DNA here is from genome assembly GCF_025265405.1 of Mesoplodon densirostris. Taxonomy (NCBI): domain Eukaryota; kingdom Metazoa; phylum Chordata; class Mammalia; order Artiodactyla; family Ziphiidae; genus Mesoplodon; species Mesoplodon densirostris. The sequence continues at coordinate 32,090,056 of NC_082667.1, forward strand.
CTTGGCAACAAGGTGTTAGATATGACACCAAAAGCACAAGCAACAAAAGCAAAAATAAGTGAGACTATATCAAAATAAAAAACTTCTACACAGCAAGAGAAATGATAAACAAAATGAAAATGCAATCAGTTGAATGGGAGAAAATATTTGCAAACCATCGATCTGATAAGAGGTTAATATTCAAAATACATAAGAAACTCATACAACTCAATAGCAAAAAACCAAAACAATCTAATTAAGAAATGGAAAGAGGAACTAACTAGATATCTTTTCCAAAGAAGACATCCAAATTGCCAACAGTACATAAAGAGATGCTCAACATCACTAATAATCAGGGAAATGCAAATCAAAACCACAATGAGATATCACCTCACATCTGCTAGAATGGCTCTAATTTAAATAGAGATAATAAGTGCTAGAGAGGATGAAGAGACAAGGAAACCCTTGTGCACTGTTGGTGGGAATGTAAATTGGTACAACCACTATGGAAACAAGATGGAGGTTTCTCAAAAAATTAAAATAGAAGTACCATATGGTCTAGCAATCCCACTTCTGGGTTTATATTCAAGAAAATGAAACCAGGATCTTGAACATATATCTATACTCCCATGCTCATTGCAGCATTATTTACAGTAGCTAAGATATGGGAACAATCTAAGTGTCCATTAATGGATGAATAGATAAAGATGAGGTTATATAATAATATTCCATTGTATGTATGTGTATGTACACATATGAGAAAGAAGGAAATCTTACCATT